>NC_057848.1:179650246-179953079 GCF_910594005.1 Cervus elaphus | reverse complement strand
CAAACGTTAACATAAAGCGTCATCCCAAATGTCAACACATGGGCTCCAGAAAGGGGACCAATAACCCAACCCACTCTGTGAGGTCAGAGCACTCTGGCGACGAACTACACAGAGGATTCAGCAGAGAAGGAAACCCCAGACGGCTGTCTTCCAGGAGCCTGGACCAAACCCTAACAAGACACAAGACTCAGTACCGAAAAGCACATGAGGAGGATGAGGAGACAGGATTGAAGACGAAAGGGGAATTGAGTCAGAGACGCGATGGCTTTATCATCTGAACGTTCCATTCCGGTCATGATGGACTGGAGCGGAAGAGCCACAGGGTCACGCGATGCGCGCGGAAAAGCTGGGCAAGCGTCAACACCCAGTCACGGTGAGACGCATGAGGGAGCTCGAAGCAAAGCAGGGCCTCGCCGACACAGGCCACGGGAGACTCGCGGTCCCGCCGGCGTCCGGGGAGGGGCTGCCTGCCCGAGGCTGCTCCCGCAGCCCCGGTCCGCGTCCCCGTCGGTGAGCATCCGGGGCAGGGCGCCCGCAGGCAGGGCAGCCCCGAGGCGCGGCACCCGTGGCCCCGGTCAGCGACCCTGCAGAGGCCAGGCCAGCACCACGGCAGGGCGTGCGGGCGGAGAAGACACGCAGGTGACAGCGGACAAGCGCCCCTGCGTTTATCTGCACGGGACGTGAAGTGACCCGGAAACGACTACGGACGCAGACAGTGCGTGATGTGGGCGTGAGCTCCACAGTCAACACGGCAATCAGCAGCGGGTCCACACGCCGCAGCAACGGTCAGAAACTCAACTAAGATGATGCTATTCTCAGACTCACCAAAGACAGGGGGACAGGGAGGGGTCAGCACTGCCCGGAGGAGAGAGCACCATAGGGAGGACGCGGAGCGGTCAGCACTGAGGAGGGAGCACCACAGGGAGGAGGGGAGGGCTCAGCACTGAGGAGGGAGCACCACAGGGAGGAGGGGAGGGGTCAGCACTGAGGAGAGAGCACCACAGGGAGGACGAGGAGGGGTCAGCACTGAGAGAGGACACCACAGCGAGGAGGGGAGGGCTCAGCACTGAGGAGAGAGCACCACAGGGAGGAGGGGAGGGCTCAGCACTGAGGAGAGAGCACCACAGGGAGGAGGGGAGGGCTCAGCACTGAGGAGAGAGCACCACAGGGAGGAGGGGAGGGCTCAGCACTGAGGAGAGAGCACCACAGGGAGGAGGGGAGGGGTCAGCACTGAGGAGAGAGGACACACAGGGAGGAGGGGAGGGGTCAGCACTGAGGAGAGGACACACAGGGAGGAGGGGAGGGGTCAGCACTGAGGAGAGAGCACCACAGGGAGGAGGGGAGGGGTCAGCACTGAGGAGAGAGCACCACAGGGAGGAGGGGAGGGGTCAGCACTGAGGAGAGAGCACCACAGGGAGGATGGGGAGGGGTCAGCACTGAGGAGAGGACACCACAGGGAGGAGGGGAGGGGTCAGCACTGAGGAGAGAGCACCACAGGGAGGAGGGGAGGGCTCAGCACTGAGAAGAGAGCACCACAGGGAGGATGGGGAGGGCTCAGCACTGAGGAGAGAGCACCACAGGGAGGACGGAGAGGGCTCAGCACTGAGGAGAGAGCACCACAGGGAGGAGGGGAGGGCTCAGCACTGAGGAGAGAGCACCACAGGGAGGATGGAGAGGGCTCAGCACTGAGGAGAGAGCACCACAGGGAGGATGGAGAGGGCTCAGCACTGAGGAGGGAGCACCACAGGGAGGACGGGGAGGGGTCAGCACTGAGGAGGGAGCACCACAGGGAGGATGGGGAGGGCTCAGCACTGAGGAGAGGACACCACAGGGAGGAGGGGAGGGGTCAGCACTGAGGAGGGAGCACCACAGGGAGGAGGGGAGGGCTCAGCACTGAGGAGGGAGCACCACTGGGAGGAGGGGAGGGCTCAGCACTGAGTAGAGATCACCACAGGGAGGAGGGGAGGGCTCAGCACTGAGGAGAGAGCACCACAGGGAGGAGGGGAGGGCTCAGCACTGAGGAGAGAGCACCACAGGGAGGATGGGGAGGGGTCAGCACTGAGGAGAGAGCACCACAGGGAGGAGGGGAGGGGTCAGCACTGAGGAGAGAGCACCACAGGGAGGAGGGGAGGGGTCAGCACTGAGGAGAGGACACCACAGGGAGGAGGGGAGGGCTCAGCACTGAGGAGAGAGCACCACAGGGAGGAGGGGAGGGCTCAGCACTGAGTAGAGAGCACCACAGGGAGGAGGGGAGGGCTCAGCACTGCCCAGACGGGAGAACACCATAGTGAGGATGGTGGTGGGTCGGCCTGGGGCCTGGACTGTCAGGATCGTGGTGGGTGACAGCCCTGCCCGGCTGTAGAGATGATCCGTTCCCCATAGGCAAGAGCGTCCAGAGCCCGACTCCCACACCACTGAAGACGGTGACAAGGCAAGTGGGCAGGGGCTGAGGGGTCTGTGAGCGGGTGCGGAGCCACTGGGCACCGTGTGCAGAAGCGCACCTCTTCCCACCCCACGCGGCAACACCCCACTCAAGGCAGAGCTCGCCCGTGAACAGAAGAGTTTATGAAACCGACTTTCAGAGGAAAGCACCTGAGAAATTCCCAGTTTCCCTGGCCTCAGGTACATTTCCTACCAAGTACAGAAATGTATAAACCACAAAACAAAGAACCTGAGGACCAGACAGGATGTAAGTGAAAACCATCTGTAATTCCAGAGGCTGCCAGGAGAGTGGAAAGACAAGGGAAGACTGGGGAAAACAACAACTGGGACAGAGGCGTCTGACAAGTGCTCATCTCTGGAGAACTCACAAGACACATGTAATTCAACACTAAGAAAACGCTGGGAGCTTCACGGGCAAACGATCTGAACACGGATGTCGTCAAACAAGTTATAGACTGACACAAACGCTGTGTACATGGATGCTCAGTACTGTGAGTCGTTAGAAATGTGCCAGCCAAAACAAGTGCCCACTGTGTGAGTCTACACAAGTATAGTTCCAGTACACTCTAACCAATCCACAGAGACAGAAAGTACCCAGTGGGGCCTGGCTGGACTGGGCGGGACTGCAGTGAGGTGGGGGGTTGCCAGAAACGCTTCTCGTCTGACGGTGTGCACAGTTTGCCGGAGACGCGCACACCCCAAAGCGGATGAAGTTATCCACAGTAAACACCTACTGTTCACCTCACATCATCATACCTCAAGACAGTGCCCAAAAAAGGAAAACATGCTGAGGAGAAACAAACACATCATCAGAGAATGAACCGAGCCATTAGGGAAATGAGACTGGAAGCCAGAGTAACTGACATCAGCACACACACACACACCCCAGTGTGACCTCAGCACGCGTACACATGCACACCGCCCCCCCCCCCCCACCCAGTGACACTAAGGATGAAAACTGCAGACACCAAGAGCTGGCGTCTCACTGCTCGCTAGACGTGGCCCAGACACAGGCAAGCGGGAGACGGCTTTGTGTTTCCTTATCAAGTTAAACATATTGTCAGCAGATGGCCCAGCAATTCAACAGAGGCACTTCTTACCTCAGACAGGTGCAAAGCTGTCACTGGAATCCTGGGAATGCCGAGGCTGTATTCACGAGACAGCGCTGGGAACGCGCAAACATTCACGCGCCAGTAAACACACACCGAGGGACGCGCGTGCAGAGGACGCTGCTCGGCAGTAAACACTGGGGACAAACACCGCAGTTGTGCCCAGAAACCAGAGACAGCCCCCACGGGCCCCCCTCATGTGAAATTCTTCACCAAGCGAAACAACGGCAGCAGAAGGCCCGGGAGTGAGTGTGTGTGGGGCGAGGGGCCCGCTCCTCCTGCGCGCCCCGGACAAACACCATCTGGAAGAGCAGACACACAGAGACCATACAGAGCTACAAACAACTGCCTGCAGCAGACGGCCGAGTCCTGACGCCAAGACACAAAGGGCCACCAGATGCCCCTTCCGAGGAGCTGGGGGCAGAAGCCCATCCTGCCCCAAGGACCCCTGCACACAGCACCGCCATGCGGGGGGCAGACGCCCCAGCCAGGCCCTCAGCCCGACCACCAGTGAAGGAGCCCAGGAACCCTTCACTAACACGGGGAGGGGACCTGGAGCAAGAGGGGTCGCATGAGACATCCTGGGGTGACTGGTGTTCCCTCTGTTATTCACTCACTAGCTCATGTCCGACTCTCCACGACCCCATGGACTGTAGCCCGCAGGACTCCTCTGTCCGTGGAGGTCTCCAGGCAAGAACACTGCAGAGGGCTGCCATTTCCTCCTTCAGGGCATCTTGCCAATCCAGGGATCTAACCCACATCTCCTGCGCTGGTAGGTGGGTTCTTTACCCCCGAGCCACCTGGGAAGCCTTTAATAGTGAAGTCGCCCAGTAGTGTCTGACTCTTAGGGACCCCATGGACTGTATGTAGCCTACCAGGCTCCTCTGTCCATGGGATTGTCCAGGCAAGAGTACTGGAGTGGGTTGCCATCTCCTTCTCCAGGGGATCTTCCTGACCCAGGGATTGAACCCGGGTCTCCCACATTTAGGCAGACGCTTTACTGTCTGAGCCACCAGGGAAGCCTTCAGTGTTCCCTACATAAATCTAAAAATAGAATTACCATGTCATCCAACAGTCCCACTCCTGACCATGTAATCTGGAAAACAGGAAAACTGAAATTCAAAAAGATACATGCACCCCAGTGTTCATAGCAGCACTATTTATAATAGTGAAGAAATGGACCCACAGGGGTGAACATTTACCTTGTGAAAAACTGTATACTTACAATGGGGAAATCTTATGCTGTGTCCATTATATCTCAATAAAGCTGACTGAAAAAGGAAATTAATTGTTTGATTTAAGAACCTAAGAAAAAATGCCAGTAGACAAATGTGTAAGAAAGTGATAAAGATGTGAGCAGAGACTGCTGACGGAGAAGGCAATGGCACCCCACTCCGGTACTCTTGCCTGGGAAATCCCATGGACGCAGGAGCCTGGTGGGCTACAGTCCACGGGGTCACGAAGAGTCAGGCACAACTAAGCAACTTCACTTTCACTTTTCACTTTCATGCAATGGAGAAGGAAATGGCAACCCACTCCACTGTTCTTGCCTGGAGAATCCCAGGGACGGGGTAGCCCGGTGGGCTGCTGTCTATGGGGTCACACAGAGTCGGACGCGACTTAGCAGCAGTAGCAGCAGCAGAGACTGCTGAAACAGGTAAGCGAAAAACTGAAATACTCCATGAAGCTGACAGACGCTTATCTTAAAAAAGAGAAGTTAATCTCTAGCATGACTAGTCAAAATGAATCAGAAATAAATAACCCTACAAAGAAAAAGGGTCACATGTACAGATTTGACGTTCTTGCATTAGAAGAATCAATACTGTCAAAATGACTATACTGCACTAGGTGATCTACAGATTTGGTGCAATTGCTATCAAATCAACTGGTGGCATGTTTCACAGAACAAAAACTTTTAAAATCTGTATGGAGACATAAAAGACCCCAAATAGCCAAAGCAATCTGGAGAATAAAAAATTGAGCTGGAGGAGTCATGTGCCTGGCTTTACACTATACTACAAAGCTGCAGTAATCAAAATTGCATTTGTTGTTGTTCAGTTGATCAGTTGTGTCCGACTCTGTGACCCCATGGACTGCAGCACACCAGGCCTCCCTGTCCTTCACTGTCTCCCGGAGCTTGCTCAAACTCATGTCCACTGAGTCAGTGATGACAAAACAGTGTAGTACTATGATGTCAAAACTGTGTGGGACTGGCATAAAACCAGACAGATTTCAGAACAAGATAGAAAGCCCAGAGATAAACCCACGCACCTATGAGCAATTTAATCTATGACAAAGGGGGGCAAGAACACAGAATGTAAAAGACAGCCTTTTCAATAAATGGTGCTGGGAAAACTGGACAGTTACAGGTAAAAGAATGAAATTAGAACACACCGTAACACCATACACAAAAGTAAACTACAAATGAACGAAAGACCTAAATGTGAGACCACACACTATAAAACTCCTAGAGGAAAACATAGGCAGAGCACTCTCTGACATCAATCACATAATAGCTTTTTGGATCTAACTCTCAGAGTAATAGAAATAAAAACAAAAAATAAACAAATGGGATCTAATCAAACGTTCAAGCGTTTGCACAGCAAAGGAAACCATAAACAAAATGAAAAGACACAATGGGAGAAAATATTTGCAAATGATGCGACCAACAAGGAACTGATCTACAAAATACACAAATAGCTCGTGCTTGTACAAATAGCTCGTGTTTATATATACAAACAGTTCAATATGAAAAGACAACCCAAGGGACTTCCCCGCTGGGCCAGTGGCTAAGACTCCACGTTCCCGTGGGGGCCTGGGATTACTCCCTGATCAGGGAACTGGATCCCACATGCTGCGACTAGAGAGCCTCATTCCATCAAGATCAAAGGTGCTGTGTGCTGCAACCAAGACCCAATACGCCAAAGAAATAACAAACGTGGGCTCAGTCGCTTCAGTCACGTCCAGCTCTTTGCGACCCCACAGACCACAGCCCACCAGACTCTTCTGTCCATGGAATTTCCCAGGCAAGAGTACTGGAGTGGGCTGCCATTCCCTGCTCCAGGGGATCTTCCCCAACCCAGGGATCAAACCTGAGTCTCCTGCATTGCAGACGGATTCTTTACCACTAGCACCATCCAGGAAGCCCCAAATAAACAAACACATGTCTTTTAAAAAATCCAATCAAAAAATGGTCAGAACAGCTCTGGAGAATGAAATGGCAACCCACTGTAATATTTTTTCGGGGAAAATTCCATGGACAGAGGAGCCTGGTGGACTACAGTCCATGGGACTGCATACAGGTGGACACGACTGAGCGACTAACTTTACTGCTACCAGAGAACTTCATCCCACATGCCACAACTAAGACCTGGCACAATCAGATAAGTAATAAACATAAAATAAATGGTCAGAAGAGCTAAACAGACATTTCTCCAAATAAAACAGTACAGATGACCAAAAAGCACATGAAAAGACACTCAACATTACTGATTGCTAAAGAAATGCAAATCTAAACTGCAGTGAGGCACTACTTCACACCAGTCATTAAAAAGTCTACAGACAATAAATCCTGGAGAGATGGAGAGAAGGGAACCCTCCTACACTGTTGCTGGAAATGTGAGTTGGTGCCATCACTGTGGAGAACAGTATGGGGGTTTCTCAAAAAACTAAAAACAGAACTAGAATATGACCCAGCAACTCCACTCCTGAGCATGTATCTGGAAAAGATGAAAATTCTAATTCAAAAAGACACATGCATCCTAGTGTTCACTGCAGCACTATTTACGATAGCCAAGAAATGGAAGCAACTAAATGTCCATGGACACATAAATGGATAAAGAAGATGTTGAACATATACACAATGGGCTATTACTGAGCTATAACAAAGAATGAAACAATGCCGTTTGTAATAACATGGATGGACCTAGAGACTATCATACTAACAGAAGTAAGCCAGACAGATGAAGACAGATACCACATGGTATGACTGATATGTGGAGTCAAAAAAAAAAGGGTACAAATGGACTTATTTATAACACAGAAACAGACTCACAGAGAATAAGCTTATGGTTAACAAAGGGGAAGGGATAAAATAGGAGTTTAGGATTAACATATACACACTGCTGCTGCTGCTGCTAAGTCACTTCAGTCGCGTCCAACTCTGTGCGACCCCATAGACGGCAGCCCACCAGGCTCCCCCGTCCCTGGGGTTCTCCAGGCAAGAACACTGGAGTGGGCTGCCATTTCCTTCTCCAATGCATGAAAGGGAAAAGTGAAAGTGAAGTCGCTCGGTCATGTCTGACGCTTCGCAACCTCATGGACTGCAGCCCACCAGGCTCCTCCGTCCATGGGATTTTCCAGGCAAGAGTACTGGAGTGGGGTGCCATTGCCTTCTCCATATACACACTACTACTATATAAACTAGATAATCAACAAGGCCCTACTGTATATAGCACAGGGAACTCTTCTCAGTATTCTGTAATAACCTAAATGGGAAAAGAATCTGAGAAAGAATGGATGCCTGTCTAAGTATAGCTGACTTACTTTGCTATACATGTAAAACTAACGCAACACTGTAAATCAACTCTTGGTTGTTCAGTTGCCCAGTCATGTCCAACTCTGCGATCCCATGAACTATAGGCTTCCCTGTCCTTCACCATCTCCCAGAGTTTGTCCAAGTTCATGTCCACTGAATTGGTGATGCCATCCAACCATCTCATCCTCTGTCGCACCCTTCTCCTTCTGCCCTCAATCTTTCCCAGCATCAGGGACTTTTCCAATGAGTCAGCTATACCACATAGAGTATGCTATATATGTAATTATATATATAAATATATATATGACTGATATGTGGAGTCAAAAAAAAAGGGTACAAATGGACTTCTTTATAAAACAGAAACAGATTCACAGACAGAAAACAAGCTTATGGTTACCAAAGGGGAAGGGATATATACATATATCCATATACATACATATATATATATATATATGGTTACCAAAGGGGAAGGGATATACATATCTATCTATATACACTATGTGTATATATATATGGTTACCAAAGGGGAAGGGATATATATATATATATACACTACATATATATGTATATGGTTACCAAAGGGGAAGGGATATACATATATATCTATATACACTATGTATATATATATATGTTTACCAAAGGGGAAGGGATATACATATATATCTATATACACTATGTATATATACATATGTTTACCAAAGGGGAAGGGATATACATATATATCTATATACACTATGTATATATATATGGTTACCAAAGTGGAAGGGATATATATATATATCTATATACACTATGTATATATATATGGTTACCAAAGGGGAAGAGATATATATATATCTATATACACTATGTATATATATATGGTTACCCAAGGGGAAGAGATACATATATATCTATATAAACTATGTATATATACATATGGTTACCAAAGGGGAAGGGATATATATATACACTACATATATATACATATGGTTACCAAAGGGGAAGGGCTATACATATATATCTATATACACTATGTATATATATGGTTCCCAAAGGGGAAGGGATATCTATATACACTATGTATATATACATATGGTTACCAAAGGGGAAGGGATATACATATATATCTATATACACTATGTATACATATGGTTACCAAAGGGGAAGGGATATCTATATACACTGTATATATACATATGGTTCCCAAAGGGGAAGGGTATGTGTGTATATATATAGATACACATACTCTACTGTGTGCTCAGTCATGTCCGACTCTTTTGCCACCCCATGGACTGAAGCCCACCAAGTTCCCCTGTCCATGGAATTTTCCAGGCAAGAATACTGGAGTGGATTGCCATTTCCTTCTCCAATATAAATATATCCATATCTATCTATATATCTATATATCTCCTACAATATAAAACAAAAATTTTAAAAATCATGTAAGACAAGGAAAAGCTGTTGAAGTATACATTTAAAATCATGCAAAAAAACTGTTTAAAAATATATATGAATGACCAAAATTGACTCCAGAAATTAAAATCCTAATATAAAGCAATAAATAGTCGAGGAGTATATAATGCATAATAATTAACTTCTGCAGAATTTAATAAAATAATTCCTTCCTGTTCAAACATTAAAATGTGCTTCTTAAATTGTATGTTAATATAAAGCAAAATTCTTTAGTTTGATCAAAAAAAATCCTAATATAAAGCAACATAGTTAAACCTAATAGTCAAAGAGGAAAATGTGGGGGAAGGTGACCGAGATACAGCGGACTAGGACGAGGAGTTCACCTCCCACCACAAATACATCAAAGGTACACCTATAGGTGAACCTTGAACCTATAGGTGAACTCACCCAGCACACGTAGAGAATGCTGGCAGCAGACTGCAGACTCCCGAAAGGGCAAGAATATCTGCACGCAACCAGACAGAACAGAAGAACAAACAAGAAGAGCGAGAGGGGGGAGTCAGGACGGAACCTGCGCCCCAGGGAAGGGCCTGCGAGAGAGGGGGCCACTCTGTGAAGTCCCCCACAGGCGGGGAGGTTGGCCTGGACGCGAGGGGCGGCGGTGTTTCAGAGGAGAGCGTGGGAACTGCGCGATGGGGTGCAGCGAAAGCATTTCTTAGAGGACAGTTCAGAGGGAGGGCAGGCCTTCCTCAAGAACAAGAAAGATCTCAAATAAACAACCTCACCCACCACCTGAAACAATTAGAAAATGAAGAACAAACAAAATCTACAGTGAGCAGGAGGAAGGAAATTATAAACCTAAGACAGAAAATAAATTGTTGCCGCTCAGTCACAGAGTCGTGTCCAACGCTTTCTGACCCCTTGGACTGCGGCACACCAGGCTTTCCTGTCCCTCACCGTCTCCCAGAGTCTACTCAAACTCACGTCCATCGAGTCGGTGATGCCATCCAACATCTCATCCTCTGTCGTTCCCTTCTCCTTTTGCCTTCAATCTTCCCCAGCATCAGGGTCTTTTCCAATAAGTTGGCTCTTCGCATCAGTTGGCCAAAGTGCTGGAGCTTCAGCTTCAACATCAGTCCTTCCAATGAACATCCAGGGCTGATCTCCTTTAGGATGGACTGGTTGGATCTCCTTGCCGTCCAAGGGACTCTCAAGAGTCTTCTCCAGCACCACAGTTCAAAAGCACCAATTCTTCGGTGTTCAGCCTTCTTTATGGTCCACCTCTCACATCCACACATGACTACTGGGGAAATCATAGCTTTGACTAGACGGACTTTTGTTGGCAAAGTGGTGTGTCTGTGTTTTAATATGCTGTCTAGGTTGGTCACAGTTCTTCTTCCAAGGAGCAGGCATCTTTTAATTTCACGGCTGCACTCACTGTCCGCAGTGATTTTGGAGTCCAAGAAAATAAAGCCTGTCACTGTTTCCATTGACAGAAGATAAATAAATAAGATAGACGTAAAAAAAAAAAAACCAATAAACCAAGAGCTGATTCTCTGAAAGGGTACATAATATTGACCAACCTTTGGCCAGGCTCACCAAGAAGAGAGAGCAAATCCAAATAAACAAAATAAGAAATTAAAAAGGAGAAATATCAACCAATATCACAGAAATACAAAAAATCCATAAGAGAACACTGTGAGGAATTATAGGCCAAGCAATCCCACAACCTACAAGAAAAGGACAACCTTCTAAGAACACACAGCCACCAAAACGGAATCGCAAAGAAACAGGTAATCTGAACAAAGAGATCACTGGAAGTGAGATAGAATCTGCCGTCAGAAAGCTCTGTACAAACAAAAATCCACTACCAGATGCTTGCACCAGCTAAATCTAGAAGTATACACAGAACTCTTACTGATCCTTCTCAAACTGCTTCAAAGATTGAAGAGGAGGGAATACTCCCAAAGACAAGACAGCGTCATCCAAATACCATAACCAGACACTACCGAGAAAGAAAATTATAGGCCAACATCTTTGATAAATACAAATGCAAAAATTCTCAACAAAATACTGGCAAACCGAATCCAACAACACATAAAAAAGATCATACACCACGACCAAGCAGGATTCACCCCAAGTTCACAAGGATGGTTCAACATACGCAAATCAATCAATGAGATACACCATGTTAACAAAAGTCAAAAAGTGCATGATCAGCTCAATAGATGCAGAAAAAGCACTGATAGAATTCAACATCCATTCAAGACAAAAACTCTTACCAAAGTGACTTTAGAGTAAACATATCTCAACATAATAAAAGCTACTTATGACCAATCCACAGCCAATACAACCTTCAACAGTGAAATCGAAAGCCTTCCCTTTCGGGAACAAGACAAGGATGTCCAAACTCACCATTTCTATTCAGCATAGTACTGCAAATCCTAGCCAGGGCCATCAGACAAGGAAAAGATATAAAAGGTGTTCAAACTGGACCCAGAGCGGTGGGATGGGGTGGGAGGTGAGACAGAGGCTCAGGAAGGAGGGGACATATGTGTACCTATGCCTGATCCATGTTGATGGATGGCAAAAACCAACACTATACTGTAATTATCCTCCAATTAAAAATACACAAATTAGTAAAATAAATGGTATCCAAATTGCAAGGCAAGTAGTAAAACTGTCACTATAGGCAGATGTTATGATACCATAAATAGGAAACCCTAAAGACTCCACACACAACAACTGCTGCAACTGATAAATTAATTCAGCAAGATAGTAAGATACAAGACTAACATACAGATATCAGTTGCATTTCTTCACACTAATAACGAAATAGAAGAAAGGGAAAGTAAAAAAAAAAAAAAAAAATTCCTTTCAAAACTGTATCCAAAAAAAATAAAGCCAACCAAGGAGGTGAGAGATTTACATACTGAGAAACTAAAAAATTATTAATCCAGAAAATCAAAGATGATTCAAAGAAACAGAGAAATATTCCACGCTCCTGGACTGGAAGAATTAATATGGTTAAAACGACCATACTATCCAAAGCAACCTACAGATTTAATGTGATCCCTATCAAATTACCCACGGCATTTCCCACAGAACTGGAACTAGCAATCCTAAAGTTGGTATGGAATCACAAAAGACCCAGAAGTGCCAAAGCCGTGCTGAAGAGAACGAACAAAGCAGGAGGCACCCAGGCCCCAGGCCTCAGCCAGCACTGCAGGGCTAGAGGAAGCAACGCAGCCTGTGCGTCACTATCGTTGCTCAGTGGCTCAGTCGTGTCCGACTCTGTGACCCCACGGACTGCAGCACGCAGGCTTCCTGTCCTCCACCATCTCCCAGAGTTGGCTCAAATTCCTGTCCATTGAGTCGGGGACGCCATCCAACCATCTCATCCTCTGCCACCCTCTTCTCCTTCTGCCTTCAAAACACTGTGGTACACACACCAAAACAGACACCTAGATCAATGGACTGCAATAGAGAAGCCAGAAATAAACCCACAGCTATGGTCAATTATGCTTGGAGAAAACTGGTCAACCACTTGTAAAAGAATTAGACTAGAACACTTTCTAACACCATACACAAAAATAAACTCAAGATGGATTAAAGATCTAAATGCAAGACCAGAAACTTAAAACTCCTAGAGGAAAACATAGGCAAAACCCTCTCTGACATAAATCACAGCAGGATCCTCTATGACCCATCTCACGGTGTAATGGAAATAAAAGCAAAAATAAACAAATGGGACCTATTAAATTTAAAAGATTTTGCACAACAAAGGAAACCATAAGCAAGGTGAAAAGACAGCCTTCAGAATGGGAGAAAATAGCAGCAAACGAAGCAACTGACAAAGAATTAATCTCAAAAATATACAAGCAACTCCTGCAGCTCAATTCCAGAAAAATAAACGACCCAATCAAAAAACAGGCCAAAGAACTAAACATACATTTCTCCAAAGAAGACAGATGGCTAACAAACACACGAAAAGATGCTCAACATCACTCATTATCAGAGAAATGCAAATCAAAACCACAATGAGGTACCATCTCATGCCGGTCAGAATGGCTGCTATCCAAAAGTCTGCAAACAATAAATGCTGGAGAGGGTGTGGCGAAAAGGGAACCCTCTTACACTGTTGGTGGGAATGCAAACTAGTACAGCCACGATGGAGAACAGTGTGGAGATTCCTTAAAAAAACTGGAAACAGAACTGCCATATGACCCAGCAATCCCACTTCTGGGCATACACACTGAGGAAACCAGATCTGAAAGAGACACGTGCACCCCAATGTTCATCACAGCACTGTTTATAATAGCCAGGACATGGAAGCAACCTAGAGGCCCATTGGCAGACGAATGGATAAGGAAGCTGTGGTACATATACATAATGGAGCATTACTCAGCTATTAAAAAGAATACATTTGAATCAGTTCTAATGAGGTGGATGAAACTGGAGCCTATTATACAGAGTGAAGTAAGCCAGAAAGAAAAACACCAATACAGTATACTAACGCACATATATGGAATTTAGAAAGATGGTAACAATGACCCTATATGCGAGACAGCAAAAGAGACACAAATGTATAGAACAGTCTTTTGGACTCTGTGGGAGAAGGCGAGGGTGGGATGATCTGAGAGAATAGCACTGAATGTATATTATCGTATGTGAAGCAGATCGCCAGTCCAGGTATGATGCACGAGACAGGGCGCTCAGGGCTGGTGCACTGGGATGACCCAGAGTGAGGGATGGGGAGGGAGGTGGCAGGGGGGTTCAGGATGGGGAACACATGTACACCCATGGCTGATTCATGTCAATGTGTGGCAAAAACCACTACAATATTGTAAAGTAATTAGCCTCCAATTAAAATGAATAATTTTTTAAAAAAAGAAGACAAATTCTTCAGCAAGTGGTGCTGGGAAAATTGGAAAGATGCATATAAATCAATGAACTCAGAACACACCCTCACACCACACGCAAACTATAAACTCAGAATGGCTTAAGGACACAAACGTAAGACATGATGCCAGAAAACCCCTAGCAGAGAACACAGGCAAGACACGTCTTCTTAGGCCAGTCTCGCAAGGCAGCAGGAATAAAAGCAAACATAAACAAACGGGACCTAATCCAGCCTACAATCTTTTGCACAGAAAGGAACAAAAGACAACCCACAGAATGGGACAAAATATTTGCAAATGATGTGACCGACAAAGGATTCATTTCCAAACTATACAAGTAGCTCATACGACTCAACAACAACAAAACAAAATAATCGAAAAATGGGTCAAAGGTCTAAATTTCTCCAAAGAAGACATACAGATGGCCAACGGACATATAAAAATATGCTCAACACCAGTAATTATTAGAGAAATGCAAATCAAAATAATAATGAGGTACCACCTCACACGGCTAAGAATGTACATCATTGAAAAGGTCTACAAATAACAAATGTTGGACAGGGTGTGGAGAGAAGGGAACCCTCCCCTACACTGTTGGTAAGAATACAAATCGGTGCAGTCACTATGAAAAAGTTTGGAGGGTCCTCAGAAAACTAAAAACAGAACTGCCATATGATCCAGCAATGCCATGCCTCGGCATGTACCCAGAGAAAATTCTAATTCAAAAAGATACATGCACCCCACTGTTCAGGGCAGCATTATTTACAACCACCAAGACATGGAAGCAATCTAAATGTTCATCCACAGATGAATGGATAAAGAAGTGGTACAGACATAATGGAACACTACTAGGCCACAAAAAATTAAACGATGCCATTTGTGGCAACATGGATGGACCTAGAGAGGATCAGAGTAACTGAAGTCAGTCAGACAGAGAAAGACAAGTACCTGATGGTATCATGTATATAAGGAATCTAAAATATGGCGCAAATGAACTTATCTGAGAAACAGAAAGACTCACAGACACAGAGCTCAGACTTGCGGTTGCCGGGACGGGGGAGGGGGCGCAGCTGGAGAGGGATGGACAGGGAGTTTGAGATCAACAGATGCAAACTATTATATATATATGATGCACAGACAATGAGGTCCTACTACCTACCAGGGGGAGCTATATCCAAGATCCTACGATAAACCATAATGGAAAAGAATGTACGTATATGTATAATGCATGCTGTTGAACAGCAGAAATTACCACAACATTGTAAATCAACTCTAATTCAATTTTTAAAAGGGTGACATGGGGAACACATGTAAATCCATGGCTGATTCTTGTCCATGTATGGCAAAAACCACTACAATACTGTAAAGTAATTAGCCTGCAACTAATAAAAATAAATGAAAAAGAAAAGAAAAAAAGAAAATAAATAAATAAAATAAAAAGGTGAAAAAAAACACCCAGAGAATGGGAGAAAATATTTACACAGTATATATATACGAAAAGGGACTGTATCTAGACTACAAAGAACGCTTATGAGTCAACAATAAAATGACAAACACCTCAACTGAAAAATAGTCAAAGGATCTGAAAGGACATTGTCAGAAAAAATATATAAAAACGGCCGACAAGCACATGAACAGAGTCTCAACATTACTCAGGAAGGAAAGCATCAGTCGCTTCAGCCACATCTGACTCTTCGTGATAGCAGGGACTATAGCCCGCCAGGCTTCTCCGTCCACGGAATTCTCCAGGCAAGAATACTGGAGTGGGTTGCCGCTCCTTTCTTCAGGGGATCTGCCTGACCCCGATCTTCTGCACAGGCTCTACCATCTGAGCTACCGGGGAAGCCCGCAGTCAGGAAGGAAATGCAGCTCAAAACCACAAGGAGGCAGCACTGCCCTCACACGGGCACGGGCGGTCCTCAGCCAGAAAGACGGCGAGTGCTGGAAAAATGGGAACATGCTGGAACCCTCGCACAGCGCAGGTGGGAATGTAAACGGGGGCAGCTGCTTTGGAAAAGAGTCCTGGGGTTCTTCAGAAGGGTCAAGAGTGTCACTGTCTGAACCGGCCAGTCCACTCCCTAGGTCTGAACCCAAGAGAAAGGCGAACACATCGATCCACACAAACCTGAACACATGAGTGTTCACAGCGACATCACGCACAAGAGCCAAAGGGCAGAAACCACCCAAGTGCTCATGAAGGGTGAGCATGCAAAGGAAAGTTAACAAACAGGAAGGGGGCTCTGACACAGGCTACGATGCGCATGGACCCTGAACACGTGACGTTCAGTGAGAGACACAAGCACAGAAGGACACACAGCGCGTGATTCATCAATAGGAGTGTCCACAACAGGCAAATCCATGGAGAGAGGAAGTGGATTCATGGTTGCCAGGGACGGGGGGAGGGGACTGGGTGGGTACATGGATGGACGGATACGGGGGTGGATGGATGGACAGATGAATGGAGGATGGATGGACAGATGGATGAATGGATAAGTGTGTGCATGGGTGATGAATGGATGGATGGATGGGTGGATGGATCATAGATGGGGGGATGGATGGATGGGTGAATGACTGGATGGATGGATGGGTGGGTGGATGGATGATGGATGAATGGATAAACATCATGTGGTCCATGTACACACTGGAAGACAACTCAGTGAATGAAGAGGTGGGAAGCTCTGACACAGGCTGCAACACGGATGGACCCTGAATACAGGGTGGTCAGTGAGAGAAGCAGACACAGAAAGACACACACTGGGTGGTTCCATTTGTACAAAGAGCCAGAAAGAGGCAAATCCACAGACACTGAAGGCAAGCTAGTGGTTTCCTACGGACCGGGGGAAGGGGAGGGGCGATGACAACCACAGGGTACAGTGTTTCTTTCTTGAGTGATAAGAGCTCACTGTAGAGACATCTGCAAAACTCTGTGAATACACTAAGAACGGCTGAGCTGTGGACTTTAAATGGTGAATTGTGTGGCACGTGCATTCCATCTCAAGAAAGCTTTTAGAAAAAGAGAAAAAGGCAACCCCTAAAAACTGAAGGCAGAGGGAGCACGTGGAGTCACTCATCACACAGTCCAGCAGAACTTTTCAGGACATGCACAACGGACAGAGTCAGCAGCCGGGACCAAGAGAAAGAGATCTTACAGGAGGGGCAGGGATGATGGGGGAGAGAAGGGAGGGGGAGAGGAGGGGAGGAGAGGATGGGGAGCGGAGAGGAGAGGATGGAGGGGGAGGGAGGGTGCGGGAAGGGCAGGCGAAGGGGCAGGGTTGCGGGGAGAGGAGGGGACACAGAGAAAAAAGCAGCAGCACTAGGGACAAAGGAGACAGGCCCCGCACTGCCCTGAAGAACCAATGCTGAATTCACAAGCAGTCTGCAGCAGCGTGACCCCCGGGGGATCAAACACACGGGAGGTGCCCGCCCACAGCTGTCAACGACAGCGAGAGTTGGGGGGCTGGGAGCACAGGGACCCCACATGTGGGCACGACACCGGCAGGCAACCTGGGGCCTCTGACTGACGTGAAGCAGGGGCCTGTCCTCTGTTCAGCACGCCTGCCAATGCAGGAGAGGCAGGTTCAAACCCTGACACAGGAAGATCCCCTGGAGGAGGGAATGGCAACCTGCTTCCATGTTCTTGCCTGGAGAATCCCACGGACGGAGGAACCTGGGGGACTACAGCCCATGGGGTCACAGAGTCGGACACGACTGAGTGATGGACACACACACAGTGAGACAGCAAGGGACCACAGGGACCCCGGGCCCCTCACGGCAGCCAGCCAGGCATTAGGGGTGGCCAAGGACACCGTGCCGCGTTCCTGGGAGAGATGCTGCAGACACCAAACGGCCGGGTGTACACACGGAGGGTCCAGAGCCACACTCTCTGCGATGAGCACCTCTCTGCGGGCACACTAAGGATAAGTCCAGAATCACACATGCGCTGTGTGGACTGTGGACAGTATCACACACGCGCTGTGTGGACTGTGGACATGCATCCCTTGGACGGGAGACAGAGGGGAAGGTCGGAGGAGAGCCCGTGGGGAGGGTCCCTCTAAGATCACGAGGCCCCGGGGACGGCACGCAGGCTGTCGTGTCCTCCAACAGCGAGGATGGAGCTCAGCACGAGCCCTCTGTGCCTCAGGCCCCAAGGATGGCAGAGAGCAGACTCAGAGAAGCCGAGCTCTGTGCCTGCCACGACCGAAGAAGGACCACCCCCCGTGCCCACGGGAACACCTACCTTAGCCACGCGGCCCATGTCCTCCATGGTGGCCCTCTCGTGTGGGAACTGGGCGAAGGTCCTCTCGATCTTGGCGATGACGGTGTCTATGTTCACCGTGTCCTGCGGGCGGCCGCGGGGGAAGTAGAAGGTGGGGATGCTCCGGCTTGCGGCGGGCGGCAGGGGCTCCTCCTTCCTCGTCTGGACCTGAGAGAGAGGACAGTGAAGGCCTGGGCACGCAGGCATCTCCTCAGGACCCACGCTCACTGAGGGCTTGGGCAGGTGGGCATCTCCTCAGGACCACTCTCAGTGAGGACCTGGGCACGCAGGCATCTCCTCAGGACCCACTCTCAGTGAGGACCTGGGCATGTGGGCATCTCCTCAGGACCCACAATGAGTGAGGGCCTAGGCACATGGGCATCTCCTCAGGACCCACGCTCAGTGAGGGCTTGGGCATGTGGGCATCTCCTCAGGAACCACACTCAGTGAGGGCCTGGAAACGTGGGCACCTCCTCAGGACCCACGCTCAGTGAGGACCTGGGCACGTGGGCACCTCCTCAGGACCCACGCTCAGTGAGGACCTGGGCACGTGGGCACCTCCTCAGGACCCACACTCAGTGACCGGGGCATATGGGCATCTCCTCAGGACCCACTCTCAGTGAGGACCTGGGCATGTGGGCATCTCCTCAGGACCCACAATGAGTGAGGGCCTAGGCACATGGGCATCTCCTCAGGACCCACGCTCAGTGAGGGCTTGGGCACGTGGGCATCTCCTCAGGACCCACAATGAGTGAGGGCCTAGGCACATGGGCATCTCCTCAGGACCCACACTCAGTGAGGGCTTGGGCACGTGGGCATCACCTCAGGACCCACGCTCAGTGAGGGCCTGGGCACGTGGGCACCTCCTCAGGACCCACGCTCAGTGAGGGCCTGCGCACGTGGGCACCTCCTCAGGACCCACGCTCAGTGAGGACCTGGGCACGTGGGCACCTCCTCAGGACCCACACTCAGTGAGGACCTGGGCACGTGGGCACCTCCTCAGGACCCACACTCAGTGACCGGGGCATATGGGCATCTCCTCAGGACCCACACTCAGTGAGGACCTGGGCACGTGGGCATCTCCTCAGGACCCACACTCAGTGAGGACCTGGGCACGTGGGCATCTCCTCAGGACCCACACTCAGTGAGGGCCTGGGCACGTGGGCATCTCCTCAGGACCCACGCTCAGTGAGGGCCTGGGCACGTGGGCACCTCCTCAGGACCCACACTCAGTGACCGGGGCATATGGGCATCTCCTCAGGACCCACACTCAGTGACCGGGGCACGTGGGCATCTCCTCAGGACCCACACTCAGTGAGGACCTGGGCACGTGGGCATCTCCTCAGGACCCACACTCAGTGAGGGCCTGGGCACGTGGGCATCTCCTCAGGACCCACGCTCAGTGAGGACCTGGGCACGTGGGCACCTCCTCAGGACCCACACTCAGTGACCGGGGCATATGGGCACCTCCTCAGGACCCACACTCAGTGACCGGGGCACGTGGGCATCTCCTCAGGACCCACACTCAGTGACCAGGGCACGTGGGCATCTCCTCAGGACCCACGCTCAGTGACCGGGGCACGTGGGCATCTCCTCAGGACCCACGCTCAGTGACCGGGGCATGTGGGCACCTCCTCAGGACCCACGCTCAGTGAGGACCTGGACATGTGGGCATCTCCTCAGGACCCAAGCTCAGTGACCAGGGCACATGGGCACCTCCTCAGGACCCACACTCAGTGACCGGGGCACGTGGGCATCTCCTCAGGACCCACGCTCAGTGAGGGCCTGGGCACGTGGGCATCTCCTCAGGACCCACGCTCAGTGAGGACCTGGGCACGTGGGCACCTCCTCAGGACCCACACTCAGTGACCGGGGCATATGGGCACCTCCTCAGGACCCACACTCAGTGACCGGGGCACGTGGGCATCTCCTCAGGACCCACACTCAGTGACCGGGGCACGTGGGCATCTCCTCAGGACCCACGCTCAGTGACCGGGGCACGTGGGCATCTCCTCAGGACCCACGCTCAGTGACCAGGGCACGTGGGCATCTCCTCAGGACCCACACTCAGTGAGGGCCTGGGCACATGGGCACCTCCTCAGGATGCACGCTCAGTGACCGGGGCACGTGGGCACCTCCTCAGGACCCACACTCAGTGACCGGGGCATATGGGCACCTCCTCAGGACCCACGCTCAGTGACTGGGGCACGTGGGCATCTCCTCAGGACCCATGCTCAGTGACCGGGGCATGTGGGAACCTCCTCAGGACCCATGCTCAGTGAGGACCTGGACATGTGGGCATCTCCTCAGGACCCAAGCTCAGTGACCAGGGCACATGGGCACCTCCTCAGGACCCACACTCAGTGACCAGGGTACGTGGGCATCTCCTCAGGACCCACGCTCAGTGACCGGGGCACGTGGGCATCTCCTCAGGACCCACGCTCAGTGAGGGCCTGGGCACGTGGGCATCTCCTCAGGACCCACACTCAGTGAGGGCCTGGGCACGTGGGCACCTCCTCAGGACCCACACTCAGTGAGGGCCTGGGCATGTGACCACCTCCTCCTCGTAATGTGTCATGATTGGAGGCGGGTCTGATCCACGGCGCCTGCCCTGAGCCCAGTTGACCCACTGTGGACGGGGCACCCAGACCATCACTGCGGGCTGACCGCAGACATAGGAGGTAGCAGCCCACACGCAGCACCACACATGACCACTGGCCTGGTCCACACTGCCCCGCCTCCCTGATCCTGCTTTGGCTGCCACCCCGTGGACAGGACGGCTGCTGAGAACCTGCCTGTGTCCTGCGGGAGGTCAAGGGAGGCGTGGCGGGCTGTCCCCTCGTGGCAGGTTGCACCTGTGACCGCTTGTGCGCACACCCGCCCTGCCCCGCGGAGGTTTCAGCCTCAGCCAGCACAGCCCTCAGGAAACACACGGCCCCAGGGCTCTGCCTCCCAGGACGGGCAGTGGCGGGCACCACACTTGCAGCCGCGGCTAGCATCAGCCAGGCATCTCCCGACGTACCTACCACTCGGGTCCCCAGTGTCCCGCCGGGCAGCCTGTGGGTGGGTGCAGTGGCCCGCCAGCCCTTCCGGGGCCGGGGGGCTGGGAGGGGTCGCATCTGGGGAGGGACACAGCAACAGGGCGTCACCCCAGGTCACGGGGTCATCAGGACCCATGACAGCCTCCCGTCAGACCCCACCTCACCCGTCCACCCCCACCATACCCCATACACAGGCCATCACCCCAGGTAACACGGTCATCAGGACCCGTGACAGCCTCCCGTCAGACCCCACCTCACCCGTCCACCCCCACCATACCCCATACACAGGCCATCACCCCAGGTAACACGGTCATCAGGACCCATGACACAGCCTCCCGTCAGACCCCACCTCACCCGTCCACCTCCACCATACCCCATACACAGGCCATCACCCCAGGTAACACGGTCATCAGGACCCATGACAGCCTCCCGTCAGACCCCACCTCACCCGTCCACCCCCACCATACCCCATACACAGGCCATCACCCCAGGTAACACGGTCATTAGGACCCATGACAGCCTCCCGTCAGACCCCACCTCACCCCCTTCACAGGCCCTGTCACCCCAGGTCACAGGGTCATCAGGACCCATGACACAGCCCCCCGTCAGAGACCTCAGGAGCCCATGAGCCCCAAGCAGGATCACAGAAAGAAACCCACACCTGGACACAGGAGGACAAAACCAGAAGACCCAAAGGCAGCCAGCAGGTGCTCAAACGCAGCACAGGCACGAGAAACAAGACAGATGAAGGGGAAATCTTCAAAGAAACAATTGATCCTCCAGCCAACTCTCAACAGAAGCAACTGATCTTAGAAGCTAGAGGAAAGCAGTGCCCACCTCGTCCCCTTCTATCTGTGAGGAGGAGGCTGTCACACAAGATGAACACTGAGACATTTTAACAACCCAAACAGAAAGCCAAAGTGAGTGTGCGACAGACACCTGGCCCAGGCGACGCTGAGGTGTGCACGTCAGGGGGGAGCAAGGCGCCCCCAGATGGAAAATCTGAACTACAAGACGGGGGCGGGGAGAGCAGTGCCTACCTGGGTAACTCCACACGCATCCACCACAGAAACCAGTCATAAGAACATCATCTTACTTCTTCCTGAAAACTCCCAAGAAGATGACAGTGTAAAACGCAAGGGAGAGAGAACGGAGTGTGTGAGGGTTTTGAGTTGGGTGATAAAGATGTGGATTAACTCAGTACCTATAAAAATGACATCGTCGGGCGAGCAGTGACGTGGCAGGAAGTACTCCAAGGGGAAACAGAGTTTTTAAAAAGAGGTGACAAAGAAGAGCACATAGAGAAAAACAAAATAAACCAGAATGGATTCAAAGTCGTAACAGATGTAGGTGGACTAAATGCTCCAGTTAAAAACACAAAGATCGGGGCCTTCCCAGGTGGCTCAGTGGTGAAGAATCACCTGCCAGTGCAGGAGAGGTGGGTTCAATGCCTGGTCCAGGAAGATCGCACATGCTAAAGAACAACTAGGCCCATGCGTCACCACTTCTGAGCCTGTGCTCTAGAACCCGGGAGCCTCAGCTACTGAGCCCAACTCTCCACCTCCCCCAAGGGCCCCTGGCCTGCAACAAGAGAATCCACCGCAAATGAGAAGGCTGCACATCTCAACCCCAAGAGCAGCCCCTGGTCACCTAAACTCAAGAAAAGTCCACACAGCAACAAAGACCCAGCAGGGCCAAAAGTAAACTCAAATAAAGTTAACTTTAAAAACACAAAGATCAAACAGAAAAAAAAAAGTAAGATTTATTCCTAAGACACACACATAAGGTCTCAGGACACAGCAGCTGAAACGTGACAAGTGGAAAGAAATACAGCAGCCAACAGCGATGGAAAGAAGGCAGGCACCGCTGTGTCCACGCCCAGAGAGTGGGCTGGGGGCCTGGACTTCCAGAGAGAGGGTGGGGACACCGAGCTGGGGTCCGTCAGGCCGCGCCGCCGACCCGGAGCTGACTGCCGCCCCGGCGTGGCCTAGCGCCCACCAAGCCCCTGAGCCCGGGAAGTGCGGCGCGGGCAGGCAGGGCCGGGCGACTGGAAAACACAAGAGCCGGGTGCGGACACGGGAGATTTACAGTCATCTCTGGGCCATAAATAGCGCGGCCGGCACAGCTGGGACAGGCGCCCTTTGCCAGCACACAGGCGCCGCGGGGGCCGCCGCCTCCGGCTCGAGCGGGGCTCCCGGGGCCGGAGAGAACCGGCGAAGGACGGCGCCCTCAGCTCGGCGCGGCCGGCTGACGTCCGCGACGAAGGTGGAAGGGGCACAACCGTGGGTCTGTGTGTGTGAGAGACACGCACACACACGAGGTTCCCAGGCGGGGCCCGGCCCCCTAAGCAGCCCGCGGAGCAGGGGTGCCGGCCTCGCCCCGCCCCAGGCCTCCCTGCCTCCGGGCATCGCGGCCGTCAGCACGACACCCGCTCCCGGCGGCTACCTCTGTCGCCGCACGGACACCCGCGCTCGCTGACTCATCGCGACTGCGGAGACCAGAGACGCCCGCGGCCCTCGGACACACGCAGCCGCGCGGCCGAGAACAAGACTGAGGACACGGCCTCGTGGAGAAGCAGGGCGTCCCTGTGCGGCGGGAGCAGCCGCGCCGGGGACAATGCCCGCCTTCGGGGACAGCCGGGCGCCCCCTCCCGGCACGGCTTGTCTGAGTGCGTCCTCCTTTGGCGTCTCCGCGAACGGAGGGCGTGCGCTGGGCCGGCGGGGATGAGCGCGGGTCTGCGCACCCAGGAGGGGCGCGGGGCAAGCGGAGCGGGGCCGGGGGGCGGGGCAGCACGCGGGGCGCAGCCTGCAGGGGGCCGCAGCGGAGCGGAGCCCGGAGTGTGGGGACACAGGCGGCCGAGGCAGCCCGCGGAGGCCGGCGCCAGGCTGGGAGGCCCTGCAGGCCCGAGCTTCTCCTCCTCCAAGCCTGGGAACCCTCCCCACCGGCTGGCGAGGCTGGGCAGGGCCAAACAAGGACCTAAACGGCCCACCGATGGGCACCGAGAAGCAAACGGTCCAACAGTCAGCAGAAGGGCCGTGTGCGCCCTAGGCAGAGAACAGTGCGGTCCGCAGCCGGGAGGCAGGGCTGGGTGCATGGACCTGGGGAGCAGCCTGAGGGCCCAAGTCCACGGGCTCCGGGCTGGGGGAACACGTCTGACACCTGGGTCCTGGGAGCACGGATCAAGGGGGTACACTCAGGGACACCCTGCACAGTGATGTGACCCACCCCCCGCCCCGGGGTCTGACACAGGCGGAGTCTGCAGGTTAGGCTGTCAGCACGGGGAGGGGAGGGAAGGGGGGGGAGGGGAGGGGAGGGAAGGGGAGGGGAGGGGAGGGGAGGGGAGGGGAGGGGAGGGGAGCTCACAGCCTGCACTGTCCAGGCGCTGGGCTCTCCCCTCCGTGGGCCCCTGTATCCACCTGAAGGGCCCACAGGGAAGGTGGACGGGTGAGAGCGGGACCAGGACCAGGGACGGCAGAGGGGAGCCGGGGAGCCCGTCCCGGGGCATGCTGCGCGGAGACTCAGTCCCGGGGGCGGAGGCCAGCACCCAGCTTGGACGGGGGCAGCGGCACAGCCAGGCGGGGTGCTCGAGGGCTCGGGACACGCGCTGAGGGCCACCACGAGGACAAGCTGGGGGCTTGAGGGATGCTCAGTGTGCACTTGGCCCGGGCGTCCACACGCAGGGGGTGGACACGGGCTGCAGGAAGAGGAGAGCCCCCCAACGACAGCCACACTGCACACCTTCCCATGGCCGAGCCCACTGCGGACCCGCCAAGCTGCAAATGTGGTGGTGCACGCGTGTGAAGCGCTGAGTCCACCTCTACACGCCCTCCTCACCCATCTCCACACACACCCCACCACCCCCCTCCGACCGATCTCCCCACACACCCCACCACCCGCCTCCGACCGATCTCCCCGTGCACAGCCTCCACCATCCCCTCCTCACCCATCTCCACACACACCTACGTCCCTCCTCATCCCATCCCCTCCTCATCCATCTCCACACACACCGCCTATGTCCCTCCACACCCCATCTCCACACACACACCCCCATCCCCCTCCAGACCCCATCTACCCGTGCACGGCCTCCACCATCCCCTCCTCACCCATCTCCACACACACCGCCTATGTCCCTCCACACCCCATCTCCACACACACCACCAACCCCCTCCAGACCCCATCTCCCCATGCACGGCCCCCACCATCCCCTCCTCACCCCATCTGAACACACCTGAGGTCTGCAGATCCCCAAGGCTATGTCTGCAGTCCACACTCAAACACCGAGAGTTGAAGGGATGAAGCCAGCCAGGGGAGCGCCCCTCCCCAACACTCTCCCCAGGACACTCCCCCCTCAAGAGCCAAATTCTGCACCCGAGGCACACTCACTGCCTACACCTGAGGAGCACGCACTGCCGGCACCTGAGGAGCACCCCGTGCACAGGGCAGGCGCCCTCATTCCCAGGAAAGATCACTGGGATGTGTTTTCTGTAACATGAAACTGCTTCCTCTGAAAGGCCCGAGTGACTTGATAAGACGCACAGCTGTCCTGGGAAAATCAGGCTTTCCTGAAGCTCCTGCCTGGACCAGGGGCTCCCCACCACCCCATGAACATCAAGGCAGAGTCACCACTGGGGGAAGGCTCCCCGATCCAGGGACACCCCAGCACTACCATGTACACATAAACAGCAACCAGCAGACGTCCCCTCCATCTGTAAAACTAGACCAGCCTCATCTGATCCCACACTCAGAGTCTGAACAGACTTTCCTGCCCAAACGAGGCACCGGCTTACAAGCGTCACCCACTGGCAGACCAAAGCTCACACGCTAGAAAGACAGCCCTCAGACAGAAAAAAGAAGACCCAGAAGCTCTCTATAAGCTCAGACATAATCCCAGGCTGGGGAAAACTCGATTTAAACTACCAACAGGAAGCAAGCTTTTCCCACCCCAGACAGGCCATATAATTCGGTGACTTTTTGCTTTCTTAAGGCCACTAGATGACCTAACTCCTCGCTTGGGAGAAAATACAAGCGATTCACACAGTGCCAAACATCCGTAAGACAGCAGAACCTGCCGTTACCAGAAGACCCCAGGGTGGCCGCGGCTTCTACATGTCCCTGTCCCCTTACTCGAATTTATAAACCACACACGAGGCGCGGGCAGAGACCGGCTTTGCTTCTGTGCCCGCCGGGGAGAAGCACCGAGAGGTTTAAGAGCCGAGTGCGAAACCGCGGAGCGCGGCGCTTCCTCTAAAGCGCTCAAACTCCACAGGCGCTCCCGGCGAACCGCGCTGTCCTGAGAGCTCTGCGTTAATGCGGGGCGCCGCGCCCCGACCACGCGGGGCGGGGGTGCTGCCTGCGCGCCCGCGGAGCGGCAGCCCCACTGCGTTGTGCGGGCCAGGGCTAAAGCCGCCCCAGCCCGCTCAATCCGCTCCGCAGGCGTCTTCCAGGCACCGCGGTCCTAGCGGCCGAAACTCTCAGAAAGTTGTGGGCGCCTCTTCAGAGCGGCTGTCCCAACAAACTTCACGGGCCGCACACCTGCTCTCCGCGCGAAGGGGCGCTGTTCCCGAGCGGAGGTGAAGCCCCCACCCCCCAGCACGGGCAGACCCCCGCCCCGACCTCTCCGGGGCTGAGCGGACGCAGCAGCCCCGCGCCCGCACCTGCTGGAAGGCCTTGAGCCTCTTCTTGAAGCGCGAGGGCAGCACGAAGTCGCAGCCGCGGGCCAACGAGGCGAGCTCCTGCCGCAGGTCTGGGTCCTGGCGCAGGGAGAGATCGCGGAGCCGCATGTCGGCTCGCATGGGCCGACGCGGCCCGGGCCGGGTGCGCTCGCGGGGCTGCGGCTGGCCGGGGCCGGCGGGGTCGGGGCGGTCCGGGCGGCCGGGCTCAGCGCGCTCCATGCGTCGCCGGCCGGCGCTCTGGGGGCCGGGCCCCGGGCGCGCGCATTCCTCCGGCGGGGCGGGTGCGCGCGGCGCTGGCAGGGGAGGCGCGGCCAGCAGGCGGCGGGCGGCCCCTCCCAGGGCCCTGCTGCGCTCCGCGGGGCAGACCGGAGGCAGGACGCCCGTCCCAGGCCAGCCCGCTGCGCGCGGAGGGAGGCGGCCGCCCCTCGACCCCCGGACCGTCGCTCGGCTCAGCCTGCAGACAGGCCGCCGAGGCGCTCCGCTGTGGGGCCGCCGCCCGCGGGCTCCCCCGGGAGGGACCCGGCCTTCTCTCAGGACGCCGGCAGCCAGCCCAGGACTAAGCTGGAACCTAGGTCAGAGCAAGCGGCCCGGGCGCCCGGTCCCCCAGGCCACCTGACGCTCAAGAGTTGTTCCCTCGGGAAACTGGTGGCAAAAGAAGGGCTTTAGAGGTCACCACCCACGCGCACTTAGGAGTGCAGAAAAAAACAGTGAAAGTGTTCGTCGCTCAGTCGTCTGTGGCTCTGCGACCCCATGGACTGTAGCCCGCCAGGCTCCTCGATCGGTGGGATTCTCCAGGCACGAATACCGGAGTGAGCAGCCAATTCCTTCTCCGGGGGGAATCTTCCCCACGCAGGGATGAACCCAGGTCTCCTACATGGGCAGGCGCGTTCTTTACCGTCTGAACCACCAGCTGGGCAGATGTACAGCCAACCAGCAGAGGACACACTCTGCTCTCCCGTGAAAACTCGGGGTGCGGGTGGAAGCGAGGGTTTTACTGCATTCCGGGGTGAACACGGGTGCAGAGCTGACCACGCAGATGGACGTAACAGGACTCAGGCTGGCCTGTACTGGGCACCATGAAAATGGAACCGGGCCCTGACATGTGGATGGACTCCCCGCAGAGCCAGGCCCGCTCTGGGCGGGTCTCCCCACCCTCGCCCCCCACACTGTCTACCCCTGGCCTGCGGGTCCCACCCCTGACATCGCAGGACCGCAGGGACGCCTGCTCCTTCGCCCTTCCCTGCCCCCCAAACAGAGCTGTCTGGGGAAATGGCCTTGGGGGTCAGGAGCCTCTTCACCCACCCTCTTCCTGTCTCTCTGATAGACTTCGGGTTTGGGCTCGTTTTTTTCCAGCCGTGTTTGTCTTACAGAAACTTGGGGCAGAAAGTCCAGAACCGCTCGCAGGGCCCAGGTTCCCCTGTCAGGAACACCCTGAGCAGCGTCTGTTAGAGACAGGAGCCCACATCACCGCGGTGAGGAGCCCACGCGCATAAAGCTGCCGCGAACGAAGCGCGCAGTCTCCCCAGGGCGCGCGTGCGGTCCGCACACCCTGAGGGTTCTCTCAGACAAAGGCACGGCGCCGTGTGGCCACCGCTTTGGTGTCACTCAGCAGGCTTGCTGCCCTGGGGACTGTGCATTTTTGAAGCTTTTTAAGACATTATTTTTTATGTGGCCCACTTTTTAAGTTTTTAAGGAAGTTGTTACAACATTCCTCCTGCTTCACATTTTAGGTTTTTGGCCCCAGGGCAGGGGGGATCTTAGCTCTCAGACCAGCCCTTGGAGGCCAAGGTGTCAGCACAGGACAGCCAGGGAGGTCCCTCCCCGACCCGGGCCCGGAGTCCCTGGGCTCAGCCGGTTCACGCCCCCTCCCCAGCACCGTCCGTCCCCCCTGTCTCCGTGCTCCGCCCACCCCGAGTGTCCCCAGCGGGAATCCCACAGATGCAGCCTCTACCGGCTGCAGCGTCACCTGCCCCAAACTCCTGCTCAGGACCCCCCTGTCGTGTGCCTGCCCTCTGCCTCTCCCCCTCTCCCAGCCCCGCTCCGGCCTCCCGTTCCCAGAACATCCTCAGGGACTTGGGGCTCGGCGGCTGACCCCCACATTCCCACAGTTCTGCAGACACGCGGACGGTCTCGGGGAGAGGGGGTCCGTGCTCGGGACAGACTTCTCATTTCCGGTGTCAGCAGGGGCACCAAGGGCTCGGGACGGCCCGATGCAGGCGCGGCCCTGCCAGTCTGCCAATCACTCTCGCCACCCGCTGCCCCGCAGACCCAGCGGGAAGCGCGCTCCTGAGGCAGCTGCAGAGGGGCCAGTCCTCCTGCGCTGCCCTCCCCGCTGGGCAGGTCCTCCCAGGGGAGGAGGGCGTGCTCCCACCCCCGGGACCGCCCGGGCCGCCCTGACTGACAGGCTGGGTGCCCACGCCCTCTCACCGTCAGGCGGGGCCAGGAGGTTAGGGGAACTGACTTCCCTGGGGGTCCAGTGGTTACAACTCCCCCTTCCAATGCAGAGGGTGAGGGTTCGATCCTGGTCAGGGACCTAGGATCCCCCATGCCTTGGGGGCCAAAAACCAAAACATAAAACAGAAGGAATATTGTGACAGATTCATTAAAAACTTTAAAAGGTGGTCCACATCAAGATTAAGAAAAAAAAAGCTTAAAGATATAGTGTCGGGAACATGGTCACTTATTACATAATGTCTTTGCACAGTGAGAAATCACAGACTTGTTGAAACGTACAGAAATATCAAATCACTGTGTTCTGCGCTGGGCTTCCCAGATGGTTCAGGGGCAAAGAATCCACCTGCCGGTGTAGGAAACTCAGGTTCGATCCCTGGGTCGGGAAGATCCCCTGGAGAAGGAAATGGCACCCCACTCCAGTATTCTTGCCTGGAGAATCCCATGGAGGGAGGAGTCTGGCGGGGTACAGTCCACGGGGTCACAAAGAGTCGGACACGACTGAGTGACTAAACACCACCAACAAAATGTTCTCCACCAGGAACTAACGTAGTCCTGTACGTCAGTTATGCTTCAGAAACAAACTGAGAGGAATGCAGGTCAGACTTGTAGCTTCCAGGGGAAGGGGGTATGTGTGAGGATGATGGTGGTGGTTAAGACGTATAAACTTCCAGCATAAGTGGTTTTTCCTGTAGCCATGCACAGATGTGAGAACTGGACTATAAAGAAGGCTAAGTGCCAAAGAACTGAGGCTTTGAAGCTGGTGTTGGAGAAGACTCTCGAGAGTCCCTTGGACTGCAAGGAGATCCAACCAGTCCGTCCTAAAGGAAATCAGTCCTGAATATTCATTGGAAGGACTGATGCTGAAGCTGGAGCTCCAGTACTTTGGCCACCTGATGCAAAGAGCTGACTCACTGGAAAAGACCCTGATGCTGGGAAAGACTGAAGGCAGGAGGAGAAGGGGACGACAGAGAATGAGGTGGTTGGATGGCATCGCCGCCTCGATGGACAGGAATATGAGCAAACTCTGGGAGATGGTAAAGGATGGGGAAGCCTGGCGCGCTGCAGTCCACGGGGTCACAAAGAGTCAGACATGAGTGAAGCAACTTAGAACGCGTGCAAAACTGGTGGAAGAGATGAAACATATGACAAGTCACTTGCTACAGAGACAGCTTGCAAATCCCATAGTGATAGATAGAGCAGTTATACCCAGAACACACACAGAACTTGCCAACTGAATGAGACAAACCAACAAACCAGTCTGTAAAATGGAAGAGCGTCTGCAAAGACACCCCGGGAGCGAAGACGCATGAGGACAAGGAGGCTCAAAATCACGGTCACCAGGGAAACGGTGACCAAGCCACAGAGGTGCCACCAGAAAGCCATGTTACAGACAGGGGCCGGTCGGGTGCCCGCCAGGGACGGGGGCTGGAACCCTGGGCTGCTTTCAGGCAGGGAGCACCCACGGTGCAGCCCCTCTGGAGCACCGCTTGATGGGGTCTTGAAAAGAGAAACGGGTCTGTGGCAACCTAGAGGGGTGGGATGGGGAGGGAGGTGGAAGGGAGGTTCAGGAGGGAGGAGACATGTTATACCTACGGCTGATTCACGGTGATGGACGGCAGAAACCAACACAGTACTGTAAAGCAACTGTCCTCCAATTACAAGTAAATAAATCTTCAAAGGAGTCAGAAACCATTATAACACTTAAAACCCAGCAGTTACTCCATAGGCGTCTCCCTGAGACGTCGGTCGCTTCCCAGGTCACTCGGGGTAAAGAACCTGCCTGGTAAGGCAGAAGACCTGGGTTCGATCCCTGGGTCAGGAAGATCCCCTGGAGGAGGAAACAGGAAACCACTCCAGGAGTCCCGCCTGGAATCCCACGGACAGAGGAGCCTGGTGGGCTGCACTCCGTGGGGCCGCACAGAGTCGGACACGAGTAAGAGACTGACCCTCTGCTGAGAGGAGAGGAGACGAGGGCCTCACGAGGACTGAGCTTGGATGTCCTCGGCGCGAGGGTCGGAGCTGAGAGCCAGGGTCCGCCTGACACAGGACGACGCAGTGCGGTCGGGGAGCAGCGCTCGGCGAGGACTCGAGAGGAGGGCCGGGCCCCTGACCGTGCGGGGCGTTCTGGGAGAACCGGCGGGGGCACGGGCCCCTGCAGCCGTAGACGAGACCTCAGGCCTGCCCTGGCCCAGGGCCCTGGATGCCTCGGGGGCGAGGGTAAGAAGAGAGGAGTGTGTGCACAGCTTTCCAAGTCCTGTGAAAGCTGACGGGAAAGCACTTTGTCTCCCAAAACTAAGCCAGCTCCTCTCCACCAGCAGGGACGCCGCGAAGCGCCCTGCACGGCCTGGGCCCTCTCTGCCCGTGCCAGGGACCAGGAGGACGCGTGCCGCCTGAGACTGTTGACCAGGGCGCCGCCTCCAAGCTCGACACAGCTCACACACGGACACGGGGATCCCCAGCCACGGGGTGGGGGTGCAGACGGCCCAGGTCTCAGTCAGACAGGGCCTCTGTCCAGGGGAGCACCGGGCCCTGCAGCCGCAGGGAACCCCTCAGCCACAGGCACCCCCAATCTAGAGAGCAGTAGCGGCCACCACCTCCTGATGGAGACCAGCCACCACTACGTCCTCGGGGAGACCCTGAGAGCCCTCTTCAGAGACCCCAAGCCAGGCTCCTAGGGGACCCCGTGCCCCTCCTCCTCACGCGACTCTGCACCCCTCCTCCTCATGGGGACCCCGTGCCCCTCTTCTCTTCAGGAGACCTTGCATCACCCTCCTATGGGGACCCCATGCCCCCTCCTCCTCACGGGACTCTGCACCCCTCCTTCTCCTCATGGGGACCCCATGCCCCTCTTCTCTTCAGAGACCCCAAGCCAGGCTCCTAGGGGACCCTGTGCCCCTCCTCCTCACGGGACTCTGCACCCCCTCCTTCTCCTCATGGGGACCCCGTGCCCCTCTTCTCTTCAGAGACCCCACACCAGGCTCCTAGGGGACCCCGTGCCCCTCTTCTCTTCAGAGACTCCACACCAGGCTCCTAGGGGACCCCGTGCCCCTCCTCCTCATGGGACTCTGCACCCCTCCATCTCCTCATGGGGACCCCATGCCCCTCCTCTCTTCAGAGACCCCACGCCAGGCTCCTAGGGGAAACCGAGCCCCTCCTCCTCACGGGACTCTGCACCCCTCCTTCTCCTCATGGGGACCCCATGCCCCTCTTCTCTTCAGAGACCCCACGCCAGGCTCCTAGGGGACCCCGTGCCCCTCCTCCTCATGGGACTCTGCACCCCTCCTTCTCCTCATGGGGACCCCATGCCCCTCTTCTCTTCAGAGACCCCAAGCCAGGCTCCTAGGGGACCCCGTGCCCCTCCTCCTCACGGGACTCTGCACCCCTCCTTCTCCTCATGGGGACCCCGTGTGCCTGTTCTCTTCAGAGACCCCACACCAGGCTCCTAGGGGACCCCGTGCCCCTCCTCCTCATGGGACTCTGCACCCCTCCTTCTCCTCATGGGGACCCCGTGACCCTCCTCTCTTCAGAGACCCCACGCCAGGCTCCTAGGGGTCCCCGTGCCCCTGCTCTCTTCAGAGACCCCACGCCAGGCTCCTAGGGGACCCCATGCCCCTCTTGTCTTCAGAGACCCCACAGCAGGCTCCTAGGGGACCCCGTGCCCCTCCTCCTCACGGGACTCTGCACCCCTCCTTCTCCTCATGGGGACCCCGTGACCCTCCTCTCTTCAGAGACCCCACGCCAGGCTCCTAGGGGTCCCCGTGCCCCTGCTCTCTTCAGAGACCCCACGCCAGGCTCCTAGGGGACCCCATGCCCCTCTTGTCTTCAGAGACCCCACAGCAGGCTCGTAGGGGACCCCGTGCCCCTCCTCCTCATGGGACTCTGCACCCCTCTTTCTCCTCATGGGGACCCCGTGCCCCTCTTCTCTTCACGAGACCCTGTGCCCCATCTCCTCCTCATAGGGATCCCGCACCTTCCCCCAGGGCTGTACCCCGCCTTGGAGACAGAGAGGAAGAAGGCGGTCCCAGGAGGTGAGGAAGCTAAATCTGGACTGAACTCAGACTGAATGTGGACTACACACAGGCTGAACCCCGAATGAACGTGGACTGAACCCGGACTGAACCCGCAGTGAACTTGGACTGAACGTGCACTGAACATGGGCTGAACGTGCAGTGAACACGGGCTGAACGTGTAGTGAACACTGACTGAACCCGCAGTGAACGTGGACTGAACACGGGCTGAACGTGGACTGAACACGGGCTGAACGTGCAGTGAACACGGGCTGAACGTGCAGTGAACACTGACTGAACCCGCAGTGAACGTGGACTGAACACGGGCTGAATGTGCACTGAACACGGGCTGAATGTGGACTGAACACGGGCTGAACGTGCAGTGAACACTGACTGAACGCGCAGTGAACTTGGACTGAACACGGGCTGAATGTGCACTGAACACGGGCTGAACGCGCAGTGAACACGGGCTGAACGTGCAGTGAACACTGACTGAACCCGCAGTGAACCTGGACTGAACACGGGCTGAACGTGGACTGAACACGGGCTGAACACGCAGTGAACACGGGCTGAATGTGGACTGAACACGGGCTGAACGTGGACTGAACACGGGCTGAACGTGGACTGAACACGGGCTGAACGCGCAGTGAACACGGGCTGAACGCGCAGTGAACGTGGACTGAACACGGGCTGAACGTGGACTGAACACGGGCTGAATGTGGACTGAACACGGGCTGAACGCGCAGTGAACTTGGACTGAACGTGCAGTGAACACGGGCTGAACGTGCAGTGAACACTGACTGAACCCGCAGTGAACTTGGACTGAACACGGGCTGAACGTGGACTGAACACGGGCTGAACACGCAGTGAACACGGGCTGAATGTGGACTGAACACGGGCTGAACGTGGACTGAACACGGGCTGAACGCGCAGTGAACACGGGCTGAACGCGCAGTGAACGTGGACTGAACACGGGCTGAACGTGGACTGAACACGGGCTGAACGTGGACTGAACACGGGCTGAACGTGGACTGAAAGTGAACTGAATGTGGACCAAACTGAACGTGAACCCAGACTGAACATGGACTGAATGTGAACTGAACTCAGATTGAACCTGAGCCCTAAACCAGGGCTGAACCATGACCCTAAACAGGACTAAACCAGTACCGAGTCAGATCAAGTCAAATCACCAGGTAACTGAACACCCCATATCTATGAAGAAAGGCAAAGCACTAAGTGTCTAAACAGGTAGATAATAAATTTCACCAAGGACGCGAAGCACTGGAACCCATGTAACGTCGCTGACGGAAAATGATGAGATGCGAGGAGACAGAAAGACATCCGGAGCTCGTGGCCTTGGAAACTCAACATTTTTAAGGTATTAGTGGTGCGAGATTACTCTACAGACTCAAAGTAGCCCCAATCAAAACTCCAACAGAAAAAAAAAAAAAACTCCAACAGGCTTTCCTGTGGAGGCTGACCAGCTGGTTCTCAGGGTTACATGGAGATAAGAATGTCACGATAGCCTGAGGTCAGAGGACATCTGAGAATCTCAGACCCTTTTAAAAGGACAGGGTTGGCCGTACGCCACCTGCTTTCCACAGGTTCATCCCCAGAGAGCTGCAGAGTGAGATTTCAAACACAGGTCACAGGATCAGAGATCAGGAAACAGACCCACATGCACAAGGCTGACTGATTTTCGACCATGTAACTCCCAGTGCATCTCTGCAGGAAAAGAGCGATTTCAAAGACCACTAGTTACCTGGATATCTTACACCACACACAGAAACTTAAGAGAAATGGATCAGAACTCTATATGCAAAAGGGAAAACCAGGAATCTTTTAGGAAGAAAATAGAAGACAACCCTGACAGCCTGGGAGACTCACACATTGCGTAGATTGGATGCAATACATAAGAACCATGAAAGAATGAAATTGAAAGAATTAAAAAAAAAAAAAAAAAACTAACAGCTTTTTGTGTTCAAAAGACATGCTAAACCAACAACAAAATGGGACAAAGACTGAAGAGAAATATGCGAAAATATAAGTCTCACAAAGGAGCTGCATGCAGATTCTACACAAACAGCCCTTATGTTGCTATTGACTTGCTCAGTCATGTCCGACTCTCTGCGACCCCATGGGCTATAGCTCACCAGACTCCTCTGTCCATGGGATTCTCCAGGCAGGAATACTGGAGTAGGCTGCCATGCCCTCCTCCAGGGGACCGTCCCGACGTGGGGACTGAACCTGTATCTCCTGCATCGGCAGGTGGATTCTCTACCACTGAGCCACCAGGGAAGCTCCACATGAGGCTTCTTCACTTCCTGTTAGCTTCCTAACTTCCTGTTAGCTCTCAGAGAACACAAGCTCAGAACTTTTCTTATGGCATGTTATGTAGGAACATTTTCCTAACATTAATTATCCATTTCTCGGGGCCAAAGAAGTCTTATCATTTTATCCCAATGACAACAGCCCTTTTTGGGTTACTGGCTTCTCAAAATTCAACTGAAGCCATAAATTCCACATTCACCGAGACATGTTTAAAGCCACCTTCAGGCCCCAGACAAGGTCCATCAACAGTTTTTTTTTTTGGCCACAGACAGAATGTTGGATATTAGTTCCCTAACCACGGGTGGAACCTGTGCCCTCTGCATTGGCAGCGTGGAGTCAACCACTGGACCACCAGGCAGGTCCCCGTCATTCCTTTTTGAAACCTCTTGGGACGGTTAAGAGAGAGTCATTCTGCTTTTCCTCAAAACCGGGTCCTCAGGGGACTTCCTTGGTAGCCCAGTGGCTAAGACTCTGGGCTCCCAAAGCAGGGAGCCTGGGTTTGATCACCGGTCAGGCAACTAGATTCCCCAGGCCACAAGTAAGACCCTGGTGCAGTCAAACAAATAAATAAAAATAAGTAAATATTTAAAACAAAGTAACAAAAACCAGGTCCTCATGGTGACTTACTCTATCTGGTCATGGAAACTGAAGACCACAGAAGAGGTCTTCAGTCTTACCCGGCCCCGTCAGCACTTCTTTCGTTCAACAGACACACCCCCGCCCCCCTATCCCAACTATTCCAGCCCCACCGCGGAGGCCATGTCACATCCTTCCAGGCAGAAGCTGGTCTCTCCACGGCCCCAGGTAGCACGATGCATGAACCTGTTCTTGGGGAAACACCACTCTGGCCTGAGGAACTTCACGCCCACGCTCTGTGGCTTTCTGCCTGCTGTGCATAAATGAGGTCTTTCTTAAATGAGGTCTTTCTCAGGCATCAAAGCCACCCTCCTTTACAGAAAATTACAGCTGCATTTTCTGTAAACAGTTCCAGTCCAGGGGGACTCACACAATTTATGGGACCATGAAACACAGGAGTTCATCTTCCAGTGTTGTCTATTGGGCTGTGTCACGAATCACACTTAGTGACAACGTGGACGGCTCACCACATGAGATTCCGGGGATCCCAGTAAGAGCACCAGGGAGTTGGTGGGAGGATGGGGGACTGTCACTACTGCAGTCAGCTCTCCAGGCCCTGGCTCTCCTCACACAACCACCTCCTCATTTAAGGGGGGTGGGGGTCAGGCAAGGTGTCAAGAGCAGGGGTCCCCAACACCTGAGCCATGGACTGGTACCAGTCTGCAGCCTGTGAGGAGCCGAGCTGCACAGCAGGAGGTGAGCAACCGAGCTTCCTGTCTGTTTACGGCCACCCTCAGGGCATCTGGGCTTCCCAGGCAGCACTAACAGTAAAGAATCCGCCCGCTGAGGCAGGAGAGGTAGGAGACTAGGGTTCAATTCCTGGATCAGGAAGATCCTCTGGAGAAGGGCATGGCAACCCACTCCAGTATTCTTACCTGGAAAATCCCATGGACAGAGGAGCCTGGGGGGCTACAGTCCACTGGGTCACGAAGAGTTTGACATGACTAAACAAAACAACAACAAAGGGAACAATATGCACCCACCACACTTTTTCTTTTGTTTCCCTCATATCTTTTTTTCCATAAACACCTGGAGATGCTTTATTACATTTAACCAACACAGAAGCGCTGTCCAACTGTCCTTATTATAGAAAAACTGTTAGTCCCTCAGTTATGTCAGACTCTCTTGCGACCCCATGGACTGTAGCCCACCAGGCTCCTCTGTCCATGCGATTCTCCAAGCCATTTCCTTCTCCAGGGATCTTCCCCACCCAGGGAATGAGCCTAGGTCTCCTGCATTGTGGAGGCAGATCTTTACCATCTGAGCCACCTGTGAAGCCCTGTTGTAGAAGACTCAGGGACAAAGGCAGACGAATTTGGGATAAAATGTCAAGGTTCGCAAACTAAGCAGAGCAAGAAAAAAACAGCCATGCATGCATAACTAAAACCAACTGTAAACAAAGCCTCCAAAAACATGATCAATTCGGAAGACGTTGAAGACAGTACTTTGACTTTTTGGGGGGTGGGGGGAGGAGATGAGATGGTTGGATGGTATCACCAACTGGTTGGACATGAGTTTGAGCAAGCTCCAGGAGTTGGTGATGGACAGGGAAGCCTGGCGTGCAGAAGTCCATGGGGTCGCAGAGTCGGTCACAACTGGGCGACTGAACTGATCACTGGTCACTGAAGGAGCCAGACTAGACACTGAAGTACTTAGCACGCTTGACATTCCTCCACCTGCCTAGCCACCCCCAGCCATATGTCGGTGGGAACCCCCCAGTTACCTTCGCAGGCGTCAGCAGAAGCAAGATGAACTTACTACTCTCGCCCCTCCGGATCGTCGAGGCCCTCGAATCGGCGGCCCACTCCGGGCACTGGAGGCGGCTCCCACGGGAAGCGCGGTGGACGCGGGGGTAGGGCCGGGCGCCCCGGGACCTTCGCACTCGTGCGGCCTCCAGGCAGGGTCGGGGGCGGCGGCTGCGAGCCAGGGCCCCGGCTGCTCCGCGTCTCCCGCGCCCCTCTCAGGCATCGCGGGCATCTGGATCCTCCGCAAGCAGTCCCGGAGCATCGCCTGCGTGCTGGACTCGCTGAGCCAGCAGAGGAAGAGCTCGTCCACTTTCATCTTCAGGACCGGCTGCAGGACCTTGCCGGGCGGCATCTCCGGGGCTCGGGCCCTCCTTCCCGAGGGACGCCCCCACCCCCTTTCTCGCGCACAGGTGCCTGGAGCCGGGACCCACGTCCGGCCTGAATGGACCACACGCGGGATCGCCGACCAGCCCCTGAGGGCACGAGCCAGTGGGGGGGTCAAGGGCCCTGGGGCAAGAGGCGGGAACCTGGCCGGGAGGCTTCCGGGGTCTGGTGAGGAGGCAGCGACCCGGCGGGGGTCGCGGGCCCGGGGTTCGGGGAAGAGGAGGCCCGGCCTGGTGGGGGTCGCGGGCCTGGGGTCCTGGGGTCCGGGATGAGGCGGCGCCCGGCCCGGATGGGGTCCCGGGGTCTGATGAGGAGACAGTCCGGCCCGGCGAGAGTCGCGAGCCCAAGGTTCGGGGAAGAGGAGGCCCGGCCCGGTGGGGGTCCTGGGGTCTGGTGAGGAGGCAGGGACCCGGCGGGGACCGCGAGCCCCGGGTTCGGGGAGGAACTGGTCCGGCCCGGTGGGTTTCGCAGGCCCGAGGTTCAGGAGGTCAGGGGTGAGGCGGCGCAAGGCTCGGTGGGGGTCGCGGGCCTGAGGTTCGGGGAAGAGGAGGCCCGACCAGGCGGGGGTCGCGGGCCCGGGGTTCAGGAGGTCAGGGATGAGGCGGAGCCCCACCCCGGGGGGCTGCGCGGACTCGGGGTCCCGGCTGAGGCGGGCGGTCAGACCGCGGGGGGACCCGCCCAACTCAGGGCAGCTTCAAAACGGGCGCGCCGGGACTAGCGCCCAGAGAAGGTCGCCTCAGCCGTGCGTCAGCGCGACGCGTGGCGTCATCACACGGCGCCGCCCGTCAGCGCCCCGAGGCAGTGCGGGGCGCCTGGGTGGGCCGGACGCTGTGTGGGACGCGTGGGCGCTCCGGAGGGCGCTCAGGAGCTGGACTGTGGACGGGGGCGAGGGGTGGCGGGCACCGGACTCTAGGCCTTTTAGTTTTTAGGCTTTTGGTGGGTGTGGCCCCGCGCCAACGAGACTCCCGGGTTCCCCTCATCTCCCGCGGAGCTGCGCGCATGCGCGGTAAGAGCTCGTCGGGAGGGGCACGCGCGGGTAGTTGGCCGGGGCCGGGGGGCTAGTCGAGCATGCGCAGTGCGTGCCCGCCGGGAGCGAGCCAGAGGCTAGGCCGTGTGCTGGAGGCGAAGGGCTGCTGGGGGAGCATGCACAGCGCGTGCCCGCCGAGCGAGCGCGAGGCGGGGTCGGAGGCCAGTCCAAGGTTTTTAGCTAATACGGGCCCCTTCGGACCGCAACGATTACGTTAAGTATGTTAAATCTTAATGATGCGTTGGAGGCGTGTTAGGCCTTTCAGGATAAGCATGAGCTACTTTCGTAATTGCAAAAATAATCAGTTTTAATGGAGGCGAAATTAACTACTTACATGACATTTGGCCCCATGACTACCTTGTTTCAGCAGTTTTAACTGTTGATAAATCATCCACACGGCTCACAGTCACCGCCTTTTTCATAAGGTTTTTTTTTTTTTTTTGGTAAGTTTTTTTTTTCCCTCTTTAAAAGTTTTCACTTAACTTTGCTCTCATTTAGGAGGTAATTTCAAGTTCTTGGGAGTTAAAGTTTCCTGCTTCTCAGTTGGGCTTCCCTGGTGGCTCAGATGATAAAGCATCTGCTTGCTCTGCGGAAGATCTGGGTTTGAACCTGGGGTCAGAAAGATCCCCTGGAGAAGGAAATGGCAGCCCACTCCAGTATTCTTTGCCTGAAAAATTCCCTGGACGGAGGAGCCTGGTAGGCTACAGTCCATGGGGTCCTAAAGAGTTGGTCACCACTGAGTGACTTCACTTTCACTTTTTACTTCTCAGTAGTGTAAATATAGCTTTGGTGTGTATAGCTCAATCATGTCCCACTCTTTGCGGCCCCATGGACTATATAGCCCGCCAGGCTCCTCTGTCCCTGGGATTCTCCAGGCAAGAATACTGGTGTGGGTTGTCATTTCCTTCTCCGGGGGAGCTTCCCCAACCCAGAGATTGAACCTGCATGTCCTGCGTTGCGGGTGGTTTCTTTACTTCTGAGCCATCAGCTAAATAGCTCTTTGTTAAACTGTGATTTTATTTTGTGTTTGTAATGATTGCAAACTTTGTGTTTGTCTACTGAAAAAAATAATGCACCATCTCAAAGCTGAGAATTGTGTTTTAATCTGAGGACTTGCACAAGACCTAAGCTCAGGAAGTATCCTCTCCGATCTTTCTGAGGGACTTCTCAGAAGACGTAAGGGGGGGGCCATGATATATAGGACTTCTTGCAACAAAATAGAATGTTGGAACATCAAAAGATGACAGTAATTTAAAGAAAACCAGACATTGCAAGTTAATGAATTTAGCGCTTTTCTATGTATGGGAAGATCTAAGAGTCTGGGTTTGATCCCTGGGTCGGGAAGATTGCCTGGAGGAGGAAATGGCAACCCACTCCAGAATTCTTGCCTGGAGAATCCCCATGGACAGAGGATCTTGGCAGGCTACAGTCCATGGGGTCATAAAGTGTCAGACATAACTGAGGAAATACCATCCCACTCCATTCTATAGGAATTAATGACAGGATGAGCCTGTGTGTCCTGAGAAAGGGAAAATATTTATATCCAAGTTGATGTTGTTGCCAACCCACAGCCCTCATCCTTGACCAAAGCCCATCTTGGGCTCTCAGCGTGCTCCCTGTGGCTGAACCTCACACGTTTACTGGGCACGCTGTTTAGAATTTGTCAGACACAACGGAACACACTATCTGGTATACCAGAATCCTGTTTTTCTTCATCCTAAACCCCTTCAGGGTGCACCCTTGGGGCGGCTGCAGTGGCTGAGGGCTTGGCAGCCTCAGCATCCTTTGCTTACTGATACAGCAGATGATGTCTTATCCACATTTCGTGGCTAAAGATAAAAACGCAAGTATCCTGGGTCACGAGAGGGCCATGACAGACGACTTCTGTGCGATTATTTCTGTGCCTTGGGAAGCTGATGCTTGTATGTGCAGGTTGTCAGTTCTGTGAAAGTGTTAGGCACTCAGTCGTGTCTGGCTCTTTGCAATTCCGTGAACTTTAGCTCCCCAGGTTCCTCTGTCCATGGGATTCTCCAGGCAAGAATACTGGAGTGGATTGCCATTCCTTCTCCAGGGGATCTTCCTGACCCAGGGATCGAATCCGGGTCTCCTGCCTTACAGGCAGATTCTTTATCATCTGAGCCACCAGGAAAGCCCATGTCAGTTCTGGAGGGAGGCAAATATTAATATGTGTTTCTGTTTACGTTTATCACACACAGACATCTTCTCAGAGCACAAACAGGCTTTTCACTCTGGGTCTGTAAATGAACTGCCACTCATCCGTGTGGTTTTTTTTTTTTTTTTTTTTTTTTTTTTTGGCGGAGGTTTTGGGAGGGGGGAGGATGGCATTTTTCAGTCCCTGGACAAGACGGCTTTATACCCCGGGGTCTGCAAGGCCTGTGCGTTTGCCAGTGGAACATTGACAAACTCCGGGAGGGAAACAGAACCTCCTTCAGTCTGTGCGCTGGGGCGGGAGGCTGCCCCAGGGGACAGAGAGGCGCTGTGAGCCCGAGGCCGGTGGGGCAGAGGCTGGAGAGGCCTGGGATGGGCACAGCCACACCTAAACAGGGGCAGGACTCTGCTGATAGTAGGAGTGGAAGCTCTGCTGGCTGCATCTGCCTCCCAGGGGTGGCCGGAGGTCCCAGGGCAGAGGGTGCGGGTGAAGAGGAAGATTCTAGAAGCCAGTGATAAATTGGCACTTGCCATGTCATCTGAAAAAGCAGAGACATCACTTTGCCGACAAAGGTCCATCTAGTCCAAGCTATGGTTTTCCCAACAGTGTAGTACGGATATGAGACTCTGACCATAAAGAAGGCTGAGCGCTGAAGAATTGATGCTTTTGAACCATGATGTTGGAGAAGACTCTTGAGAGTCCTTTGGAATGCAAGGAGATCCAACCAGTCAATCCTAAAGGAAATCAGTCCTGAATATTCATTGGAAGGACTGATGCCGGCCACCTGATGTGAAGAACTGACGCATTGGAAAAGACCCTGATGCTGGGAAAGATCGAAGGCGAGAGAAGGGGATGGCAGAGGATGAGATGGTTGGATGGCATCACCGACTCAATGGACATGAGTTTGAACAGTCCCTGGGAGATCGTGAAGCACAGGGAAGCCTGGCGTGCTGCAGTCCATGGGGTGAGAAAGAGTTGGACACGACTTTAGTGACTGAACAACAGCAAGCGGTGGTAAGGACTTGGTACTTTCGCTACTGAGGCTGTGGTTTCAACCCCCTGTCGGGGCACTAAGATTCCACAAGCAGTATGGTGTAACCAAAAATTAAGACAACAAATCTTTTCTGATTAGTATGCATTTTGATAAGCACCCAAAGAATAAGAATGTTGAACGAAATGGGAAAAAATGACCTGAACTCACTCCTGTTCCAGCCAAATTTTAGCATAAAATTTGAAAAAATCCCAAATTTTGGCATAAAATTAAAGAAAAATAAAATTTGAATATTGTAAAATTTTAGTATAAGATAAAAAAATTCTTAAAAAAAGATTGGGGAGTGTGCAAATAATCTGCCCTTTTATCGACATGAAAGAGTTTTGCAGAAGTTATGTGTGTGCCTGGTTTTGTACTGTTTCTAATGAACCTTTCCGGACATCCACTGATGGTCTCCACTCAGGATGCCAGTTGTAAACGTGTTCTCAGGACGCTGACCTAGTGAGGAGCTTTGACCCTGCCCTGTTCTGTGGTGTTTCTGTTCGTCCAGGGGCTGTCACGGTTGTGATCAGTTGTAACTTCTGGCCCTCAGCTTGCCGCCTCTCTCGGTCCCTTGCCTTTTAATTTACTGACAATTTATTTGTGCTGGGACGTGGCATAACTAAATGGGTTAGCATCGGGTCGTCTGAGTGTGTGCTACACACCCAAGAACATGGATAAACAAAGCAATTCATGATCTCGGAGAGCTGGTAGTGTAATGGCATGGGAGAGGGGAATCGTTTAGATAATTCAGTGTTCAATTACCCAGTATGATGCGGAAAGACGATAGGAAAACATAGGGAAAGAGGACAGGCTTGGGAGTGGGGGCAGGGCTGTTTAAGCGGAGTGTTTAAGGATGACTAATAGCCTTAAGGGGTTTCCCACTCGGTGCTGGTGGTGAAGAACCTGCCTGCCAGCTCAGGAGACTTATAAGAGACCCAGGTTCGATCCCTGGGTGGGGAAGATCCCCTGGAGGACGGCATGGAAACCCACTGCAGTATTCTTGCCGGGAGAAGCCCATGGACAGAGGAGCCAGGCAGAGTACAGTCTGTGGGGTCGCCAAGAGTCGGACACGACTGAGTGACTCAGCAGGCAGGCTGAGGCCAGGAAGAAGAGGCCTGCTGCAGCGGGCCTCAGACGGCACACGGCTCCTTCAGCCCCTCCTCACACGTGTCTACACGGCGAAGGAGGCCGCAGACAGATGCCCCTTTGTCCTGGCTCCCCCACCCTCGCTGCCACCTGTTGGCAACAGAGAAATCTGTCAGTAAATGCTCCTGTTACCTTTTCACGTGCACGCCGAATTCTCTCCCTAACAAGCCCTGCCGGATCACCCTGTTCTCCCTGCCCCCAGCGCCATTTCAAGGTTTTTTGATGATATGGAAAAGACTTTCCTCTTTAGATAATAAAATTTTCTGACTTGCCTTCTGCCACCTTCAACTCAATTTCCCGTCCCAAGAGAGGGTGTGTGTGTGTCTGTGTGTGTGTAAGAGATAGAATTGAATCAAATTCCTTATTCATGGGGAAACAGCTGCGGTTTAATCTGAATATTCAGCACTGTGAACAGGTCGGGGTGATGGATAGAGTATGGAAATGTGTCTGGGGCAGATAATGAAACCGCAGGACGCACGGCCGGAGCGCGGGAAATAATGAAGTCGATTGAACATCCCCACAAAGTGTGGAATTGCATATCACAGCGCGAGACCCCGCGTCCTCCTATTATCGGACCCATGAGAGCTCCGTCTCGGGGCGGGGGAAACGATTGGTCACAGGTTAGGACCTGATGTACAAGAGGGTGTGGAAATGCAGGGGCCGCCTGCCGCAGCGTCCACGGACGAGACGGATGTCCCTGTGGGAAATGAGTGTGGGCCGTGGGTCACGCAAGCTCAGACAGTGAAGAATCCACGTGAAGTACAGCAGGTCCAGGTTCCATCCCTGGGTGGGGACGGTCCCCTGGAGGAGGGCGTGACAACCCACTCCAGTATTCTCGCCTGGAGAATCCCGTGGACATAGGAGCCTGGTGGGCCACAGTCCATGGGGTACAGAGAGTCGGAAACGACTGAGCGAATTTCACTGTGGGTCATGCAAGATATTGACACTTCTCCCAAGGACTCCAAGGGAATGCGGGAGCCCTGGAGGACACGGAGAACTGCAGACACGTAAGAGTGTGTGTGCTCAGTCGTGTCCCACTCTTGGTGAACCCACGAACTGCAGCCCGCCTGGCTTCCTCATCCGTGGGATTTCCCAGGCCAGAATACTGCAGTGGGTTGCCATTTCCTCCCGCAGGGGATCTTCCCAGCCCAGGGTTGAACCAGTGTCTCCTACGGTGCAGGCGGATTCTTTACCATCTGAGCCACCACATAAACCCCACTTTACAGAGAACAGGGTGGAATTTCACAGGATGGAGAGAGCCTGGATGATCAAGACACTGGCCCATCCCAACTTGGGAGGCAGGACAGGGATTCCTGGGCACAAGAGAGTGTTGGGGTGGAGAATTTGTGCTTGAAAATGAGATTCACTGCCTGGAAGGGACCTGGGATGTCCCTACAGTTTACCTGTCCTGGGTAAGCACACACGTTGAGAGTCTTTTACTGATGCTATGAAAGCCGGGTGTTTAGCGTGTTTCTTCCTTGGTCACCATGCCGGACACAATGCTGGGAGAGATTTGGGGTGTACAGCGGGGGTGTGGGGGGCTTGGGGAGGGGACGTGCCTTCCTGGGAGGTGTTTAGAGCAGTAAGACTTAGCTTGTCACCAAAGTCTCACTGAGACATGTGTCATGTCCAACAGGGTCCCTGATGCAAAAGGGGGTCAGCGCCATCCTTGTGCAGACGATGGGGAATCAAGATCATCAGAGAAGCCGAGGCACAGGGCTGGACTGACAGGGCACAGGGGCCCGGATTTCTCTCAGTGGCATCCTGGCCTCCCCTTCCTTCCACATTCATGTCCTCTCAGAACCTCAGAATGGGACTTAAGAAGCAGGGTCTCTGCAGCTGTGATGGAGTGAAGGGTCTGAGATGAGGCCCTCCTGGATGGGGGTGGCCCTAAACCCAAGGACAGGGTCCTCATAAGACACAGAAGAGGAGAGACAGGGACACAGAGGAGAAGCCACGTGGAGACGGAGGCAGAGACAGGAGGGAGGCGGCCACCAGCCCAGGGACGGACGCCCGGAGCCCCCGGAAGCCAGAAGAGGCGGGGAGGACCCTCCCCGGAGACTCTGGACAGAGCTCAGCCCTGGGACCCTTTGACCTTGGACGTCTGGTCCCCAGGACTGGGGAGGGTGGGTGGTCAGTCCCCAGGACTGGGAGAGGACGGATGCCTGTGCTTTTAAGGTGTCACTTAGCAGGCATCTGCTGCCCCCAGGGAGCCCACACTGGGGGGCGGCAGGGACTGAACAGAGCCCGTCAGCCTGGAGCCTGGCTGGGAGCAGACATCACGACGACTGTCCTAAGCAGCGCACGTGGGTCTTGTGACAGACGATTCGGACGAGTCCGCCCGGACACCGTGGTCCCTCTCTGGCCTCCGCCCCCGAGGCCGAGGAGGCGGCCATCTGGGCTACCTCGTCCCCCACTCCCCAGGAGCCGTGGGGAGGGGCCAGCCGGCAGCAGGCTGGCGTTTGGCAGCACATAAGTCACTATTTTAAGGGCTCGCGTGCGTGCCCCGGAGGTTACATCCCAGCACATTTCAGGAAATGACAACCACGCGGGGAACTGCAGCTGCCGCGCTGAGCGGCCGCGCGGTCAGGCTCTCCGAGGACAGAGGTGCCCCGGGTGCTGGGTGGGCTTTCGCGGGAAAGCAGGGGGACGCGGAGCCCGAGCGGGTTCCGCTGACAACGTGGAGTTTTCTGTTGGGTGTGCAGGGCCGGGCTCGGGGCAGGACTAGATGGTTCCATGGGGGTGGCAAGTGTCTTCCTCCGTCTCCCCAAGGGCTGTCCTGGCGGCATGGGAAGCAAACTCTTTCCTGCAGGAGCTCAAAGAGCCAGTGGCACCAGCAACGGTCACACGGAGCGGACACCATCAGTGGGAGCTGAAGACCGGCACCTCCACCCCCCACCCCCTCACCCCTCCCGCCCGTCCCATCACCATCGTCAGGGACGCCAGCGGTCAACACGGGTCTTGTGTTTGGGTGTCTCAACTTCTCTGCCGCATTGCCCTGCCCCCCGGGACTAGGGCTGAGTTAGATCTGTGTGTCAGGGAAAGTGTTCGCCTCTCAGTCTTCTCCAACTCTTTGTGATCCCGTGGGCTGAAGTCCGCCAGGCTCCTCCGTCCATGGGATTCTCCAGGCAACAATGCTGGACTGGGTTGCCATTCCCTTCTCCAAGGGAGCTTCCCAACCCAGGGATCAAACCCACATTTCCTGCACTTCAGGTGGACTCTTTACCGTCTGCGCCACGAGGGAAGCCCGGGTTTCAGAAAGGAAATGGGTTACTCACTGGGGCTTTGTTTTTGACTCTCTGTAAACCCAAGCCAGACCATGTTGCCCAAATCCATCAAATTCTTTCTAGGCAAACGCACTGGAGTGGTGATGCTGGAATCCTTGAAAACTAACTCACACATTGAGCCTGACTTTCCTTCCAGACACCGGATGAAAGGGAAATAGGTGGTAGATAAATAAGACAGACAGTTGGATGATAGATAGATGAGCAGACAGATGATAGATACATACATACAGTAGATGGATATATAGATTAGAGACACATAGAGAAATGATAGATTAGATGGAAATATAGATGATAAATAAATGATAGATTTATGATAAATACATAGATGCTGTGTGCTCAGTCACACATTTGTGTCCAATTTTATGTGACCCTATGGACGGTAGTCCACCAGACTCTGTCCATGGACTCCTCCAGGTGAGAATACTGGAGTGGGCTGCCCTTTCCTCCTCCAGGGGATCTTCCAGACCCAGGGACGGAACTCGAGTTTAATGCGTCCCCTGCATCGGCAGCTGGGTCTTTACTGAGCCATCTGGGAAGGCCTGAGTAGCAGTTAGGTTTTCTCATTAAAAACTAGGGTCCACCCAACGCAGGCAGAGGTCTTCATCGCCTCATGTGTTCATCAGGCTGCACCCACCAGCCCGTGAAGGCCCCCACCTGGAGGGTCTGAGTGCCCAGGGAAGACGCTGTGTCCCACCCACCCATGCCCTCGTGCGTGGGGGAGGCGTAGCCCTGGCCCCTCAGACGTGATGACCGCCCCCAGGGAGGCGTCAACCAAATGCCTTCTGCAGCCCCGACTGCTTGTTTGGCAGGGGCTGCAGGTCAATAGCATACGGTTATGGTGCCAAAGAGGGTGCGATCAAGGCGGACTGTATTGTTAGAGTTCAGAGGACAGAGGCCCATGTGGAGGCTGAGAGCCAGGAGAACGGCTGGGCTGGTCCTTCAGCTCGTGAATAAGAGTGCGGTGGAGGAATTCCCGGGGCCTCCCAGGCGGCTGTAGCGCTAAAGAACCCACCTGTCAACGCAGGACATGTAACAGACAGGAGTTCAATTCCTGGGTCGGGAAGATCCCCTGGAGGAGGGAATGACAACCCACTCCAGTACTCTTGCCTGGAGAATCCCATGGACAGAGCCTGGCGGGCTACAGTCCATGGGGTCACAAAGAGTCGGACACGACTGAAGAGACTTTGAAGGCAGGCAGGGAGCACTTCCCTCATGGTTCAGTGACTAAGAATCCGCCAGCCGATGCAGGGGACACGGCTTCGATCCCTGGTCCAGGCAGATCCCACATGCCACAACGGTGACGAGAAGCATCCCAAAGAAAAAGAAATGCAAGAAGGCAAAGAGGTTGCCAGAGGAGACGTTAAGAATAGCTGAGGAAAGAAGAGAAGTGAAAGGCAAGGGAGAAAGGGAAAGATGCATCCAACTGGATGCGGACTTCCAGAGAACAGCAAGGAGAGATAAAAAGGCCTTCTTATGTGAACAGTCCCACGTGTCACGCGGTAACTAACTCTGGGCCACGGCTACTGGGGCCAGGTGATTAGACCTGCTGGAGTCTGTTCTCCGCAACAAGACAAGCCCCCGCTCACCACAGCTAGCCTGGAGGAGGGCATGGCAACCCACTCCAGTACTCCTGCCTGGAGAACCCCAAGGATGGAGGACCCCGGTGGGCTACAGTCCATGGGGTCGCAGAAAGCCAGACACGACTGAGCGGCGGAGCGCACCGTGATTAGAGGAAGCCCGTGCCCGGCGATGAGGACCCAGCACTGTCCACAAGGGATAGAGGCATTTCTAAAACGTGTGGTAGACACATACATCCAGACCCCGATGCTGGGCAAGATGGAAGGCGGGAGGAGAAGGGGACGACAGAGGGTGAGATGGCTGGATGGCATCACCGGCTGGATGGACATGAGTTTGAGCAGACTCCGGGAGCTGGTGATGGACAGGGCGGCCTGGCGTGCTGCGGTCCATGGGGTCGCAGAGAGTCGGACACGGCTGAGCGCCTAAACAACAGCACAACTACAGTCGCTTAAGTTCATTTTAAGGAACTGTTGTGCATTTCCGTAATTCCCTTCAGGCTGAATGCCATTTATTTCACGACGATGATGTTAACTTGCAGCAAGCCACACACGACTTGACGACCGAACAGCAGCAGTGACAGGCAGGCAGACAGACGACGCCAGCGAGGACCTGCGGAGGCCTGGACAGGGAAGGTCCAGGTGCGGACGGGGTGCCGCCTCCGGGCTGCGTCCAGCGTCCCTACAGCGCGGGGGGCGGGGTGGGGGACCACATGTTGCCTGGCCCACGTCTCCCGGACGCCTCGCCCATCTGAGTGGGAGAGTTTATTTCTGGCTGCGGCACAAGTGGACCAGATTCCGACGGTCTAAAAACATCCCCCGGGAGCGTGCAGGGGACATGTGTCCACACGCCTCCCCGCCCGACACCTGATAGCGGGCGGCCTGGGCAGGGCTATTTCGGGACGGCAGCTGGGGGAAGGCTGGAGCCGGGCGGTTTTGCTTGTCGAGCGGGGGACGGCCGAGGGATTCCTGGCCTGGCTGACATGTTCACTCTCCAGGCTTCCTGCACTGAGCTGATGAAAGATGGGCTGAAATGTCCACATCCAGGGCTTGGGAGCCCCGAGGGGATGATAGCCTCAAAAGGGTCCCCCCGGGACTTCCCTGGTGGCGCAGTGGCAAGAACATGCCTGGCAGTGCAGGGTGGTACCTCCGGTTCCCTCCCTGGTCTGGGAAGGTCCAACATGCCGTGGGACAACCAAGCCCCGTGCCATGACTACTGAGCCTGCGTGCCCTACAGCTCCACACAGGAGAAGCCACCGCTCTCTCCCGCTGGAGAAAGCTTGCTCGGAGCAGCAGAGACCCAGCACCGTCAAAAGAATAAAATTGTTGTCATTCAGTCGCTCAGTCGTGTCTGACTCTTTGCGACCCCATGGACTGCAGCACGCCAAGTTTCCCCGTCCTTCACCATCTCCCGGAATTTGCTCAAACTCATGTCCATCGAGTCGGTGATGCCATCCAACCATCTCATCCTCTGTCGTCCCCTTCTCCTCCTGCCCACAATCTTTCCCAGCGTCAGGGTCTTTTCCAGTGAGCTGGCTGTTCACATCAGGATTGGAGCTTCAGCATCAGTCCTTCCAATGAATATTCAGGACTGATTTCCTTTAGGATGGACTGGTTGGATCTCCTTGCAGTCCAAGGGACTCTCAAGAGTCTCCTACAACACCACAGTTCAAAATCATCAGTTCTTCGGTGCTCAACTTTCTTTATAGTCCAACTCTCACATCCATACATGACTACTGGAAAAACCATAGCCTTGACTAGACGGACCTTTGTTGGCAAAATAATGTCTCTGCTTTTTAATATGCTGTCTAGTTTGGTCATAGCTTTTCTTCTGAGGAGCAAGTGTCTTTGAACTTCACGGCTGCAGTCACTGTCTTCAGTGACGATGGAGCCCAAGAAAATAAAAAATAAAGTGACTACTTTTATAAAAAAGCAAGGAGGATCCTGCAGTCGGACCACTTGGCCCCGAGGTTCCCGGCTCAGTTATGGAATCCCTGTTATTAAAGTTCGTTTTTATTTTCCTCTGGGTCAGAGACAGAGAAAATGCCCTATATCAGAACCGTGGAGCTTCACCCCAGCAAGGACATGTTTTGGAGGACACACAATTCCGATTTCTGACACCTGCACTGCTGACGTCAGAAACCCATTTCCCCTCCCCTTGCCCTTCATGCAGAGCAAATGCTGATGGGTTTAAGTCAAGTCTGTGATAACCCTGAGTCGGCAGAGTTTAAAGAGGAAGGCAGGACCTCGGTGCAGAGTGCTGACCGCTCCCCGGAGGGAAACAGCTCCTAGATCCTCGGCAGCTGCTTCATTGCTTCCTAAAAGGATGTGGGCTTATTTAATACCCGAGTAATTTTTCAATCGGCTACTAAGATGGGATGCTTCAACTCTGTTACTGATGACGGGCTTGTAGGGCCAGACCGGCATCCTTCCCTCAGGTTTCTATGGGGAAATTGGATCTAAACTCTTACTTTGTCTGTGGTTTTTTTTTTTCTTTTCTTTTAGAACTTCACAGGACGGCACATGGTCAGAACCACAAATATCATAGCATAATTGTTTTGTCTTCCCGAGACAAAAAAAAAAAAAGAGGGCTTTTTGTTCAAGCAGGTAATAAGTCTATACAAAATATAACCGCTTTTGTTTTTTCTTTAAACGCTTATATATGTAATCTAGGGCTTCCCTGGTGGCTCAGTGGTAAAGAATCTACCTGCTAATGCAGGAGGCCCAGGAGACTTGGGTTCCCTCCCTGGGCCAGAAAGATCCTGGAGGAGGAAGTGGCAACCCACTCCAGTATTCTTGCCTGGACAATCCCAGGGACAGAGGAGCCTGGTGGGCTACAGACCACAGGGTCGCAAAGAGCCGAGCGTGACTGAGAACACTCCCATGTGGTATGGACTCTGGAAGGACGGTCCTGACGAATCTGTTCGCGTAGCAGCAGTGGAGATGCAGACACAGAGACAGACTCACGGACAAGGGTGGGAACAAGAGGGAAGGGGAGATGAACGGAGAGCAGCGTGGATGCACATGCATCGACATTTGTAAATAGACAGCCAGTGGGAATTTGCTGTGATTCAGGTAACTTACACCGGGGCTCTGTAACAACCTAGAGGGGTGGGGATGGGCGGAAGGTGGGAGGGAGATTCAGGAGGCGGGGGACATGTGTGCACCTACCGTTGATTCCTGTTGATGTATGACAGATCAAACCAATATTGTAGTCATCAATCAACTAAAAATAAATATTAAAAACATACACATTGCCATTTTAAAGTGAAAAATTCCACCAAAAAATAAGAAGAGGGATGTCCCTGGGGATTCAGTGGTTAGCGCACTCTGCTTCACTGCAGGGGGCACAGGTTTTGATCTCTGGTTGGGGGACTAAGATCCCACATGTTGTGTGGAACAGCCAAAAGAGGCAGAAAAAAAGAGGAAGAAAAACCCAAACCGTTCACTGACAGTTACGCATTCCTGTGTACCTTTGATCTCCAACGATGAGGCTGTGTTACTGTGATCTGTTTTCCAAAGGAACAAAAGAATGCTTGGTTGTAGAAAAGTCTGTTGGTATGTCTGCTTTGATATCTACTTTAAATAAAACCTAAATTGGTGTCAGAGATCCGACAAGTCACTCCTAAAGGAAATCAACCGTGAACATTCACTGGAAGGACTGATGCTGAAGATGAAACTCCAATCCTTTGGCCACCTGATGTGAAGAGCTGACTCATTGGCAAAGACCCTGATGCCGGGAAAGACTGGAGGCAGGAGGAGAAGGGGACGACAGAGGATGGATGGATGGCATCACCGACTCGATGGACGTGAGTCTGAGCAAGCTCCGGGAGACAGTGAAGGGCAGGGAAGCCTGCGTGCTGCCGTCCACGGGGTCGCAGAGTGGGACGTGACTGAGCGACTGAACAAGAACAAGAACGACAGAGGAAAATCTGTGTCGCTGCCCGTCGGGCTCCTCTATGCAGAGCCTGCTGTTCCCAGCGGGGACAGATGCTCCCGAGGCTGGGTGCCTGGGGCCCTCAAGGGCCCCACAGTTTCCTCATCTCTCGGGCCCACGCCGGGCTGGGCAGACGGCCAGTTCAGGTCACTGACCGGCCAGCAGCTCTCTCGCCTTGCAGTGGCCACGGCTCACGCCCCCCCTTTCCGTCGTGTTCGTTTGAACTCAGACATTCAAAGTCTTTGCTTCCTTTAGCCACGACAGCTGGGCAGGAGGATGATCACTTAGCTTTTATTTTTTTTTGTAATTGTTCCCCCTCAAGTTCACATAAACATTCAGTATGATGTTAACTGTGGGTTTTTTGTAGACGCCCTTCGTCAGGTTGATGGAGATCTTTCTGTTGTTTGTGTATTGAGTTTTTATCATGAAAGGTGTTGGCCTTTTTTTTTCAAATGCTTTTTCTGTGTCAATCACGATAATCATGCTTTTTTTTTTTTCCTTTATGCTATTTGTAAGGTGGGTGAAACAGATTGATTTTGTTTTAAAAAAGGGCTTTACTGAGATATGAAAGCTTCCCTGATGGTTGAAGCAGTAAAGACTCCGCCTCCAATGCAGGAGACATGGGTTTGATCCCTGGGTTGGGAAGACCCCATAAAGAAGGGAATGGCTACCCACTCCAGTATTCTTGCCTGGGAAATCCCATGGACAGAGGAGCCTGGCGGTTTATAGTACGTGGGGCCGCAGAGAGTCGGACACACCTGTAGCATCTGAGCACATAGTGTGTTGAGATATAGTTCCCACGAGACAGTTTACCCACAGAAAGAGCCCGATTCACAAGCGAACTCTGCCCAACGTCACATGGCAGCCTGACGGGAGGGGAGTCTGGGGGGAGAACGGATACATGTATTCCAAAAGCCGAGCCCCTTCACCCCCCACCTGAAACTACCATAGCATTGTTAATCCGCTCTACCCCAATATAAAATAAAAACTCAATAATGTGTTCGTTTCAGGGACGTTTTAACGTGCTCACCGTTGGACAGCCATCAGCTCAGTCACTTCCAGACCGTGTTCATCAGCTTAGAAAGCAAGCCCACATCCCTTTGCCATGACCCTGAAGCCCTCCAAGCAGCCCCTGGCACCAAGGATTCATTTTCTGTATCCATGGATTTGCCTGCTTGGGACGTTTCCTGTAACTGGAATCCTTTTCCACAGATGTGTGTTGTTCTGTGTCTGCTTCACTCACTGAGAATCGCGTGTTCAAGGTCCATCTATGCTGTAGCCTGTGTCAGAGCTCCACTCTTTTTCATGGCTGTGTAATATTCCACTGTGCCTATAGACCACATGCTGTTTACCCACCCATCCATTATCCATCCAGCGACCCATCCATCTATCACCCATCCATCCTCCATCCACCCATCCATCAATCCATCCTCCACCCACCCATCCATCCATGGACTCCTTTATCACTTCTCAGATGCTACTCTCAATAATGCCATTGTGGGCATGGTTGTGCAAGAATGTCCTTCAGACCTTCCTTCCAATTCTCCAGGGTAAACACCCAGAACTGAGACTGCTGATCACGTAACCAGTCAGTTCAGTTCAGTCGCTCAGTCGTGTCCGACTCTTTGCGACCCCATGAACTGCAGCACGCCAGGCCTCCGTGTCCATCACCAACTCCCGGAGTTTACCCAAACTCATGTCCATCGAATCGGTGATGCCATCCAGCCATCTCATCCTCTGTCGTCCCCTTCTCCTCCTGCCGCCAATCCCTCCCAGCATCAGGGTCTTTTCCAATGAGTCAGCTCTTCGCATGAGGTGGCCAAAGTATTGGAATTTCAGCTTCAGCATCAGTCCTTCCAATGAACACCCAGGACTGATCTGCTTTAGGACAGACTGATTGGATCTCCTTGCAGTCCAAGGGACTCTCAAGAGTCTTCTTCAACACCACAGTTCAAAAGCATCAATTCTTCGGTGCTCAGCTTTCTTCACAGTCCAACTCTAACATCCTTACATGACCACTGGAAAAACCATAGCCTTGACTAGATGGACCTTTGCTGGGAAAGTAATGTCTCTCTCTGCTCTTTAATATGCTATCTAGGTTGGTCATAACTTTCCTTCCAAGCAGTGAGCGTCTTTTAATTTCTTAGCTGCAATCACCATCTGCAGTGATTTCGGAGCCCAGGAAAATAAAGTCTGACACTGTTTCCACTGTTTCCCCATCTATTTCCCATGAGGTGATGGGACCAAATGCCATGATCTTAGATCTATGTAATTATTTCCCCCACAGCAGCTGCACCATTTTGCCTTCCCACTGCCACGGAGAAACCTCCCCTGTAAAAAGTCCTGTTAACAACTGTGGTCCCGTGAGCTTCTTTTTCTGCTGTTGCCAAGTGGGTGAGGGATGTGGGACATGCCAGAGGTGAAAATGTGGCCCCGACCCACACCTGTGGCTGGGTTTTTATCCAGTTGCTAAGGTGCGTCTGACTCTGCGACCCCATGGACTGCAGCCCACCAGGCTCCTCTGATGTGACGCGCACATTATCTCACCTGGTTTCCTGGCAGCTTTAGAGACGTGAGATACGCCAGAGGTAAGCTCCCAACCTATACTTGTGCGGGATTGTTTAGTCGTTCCCGACTCTTTGTGACCCCCGTGGACTGTAGCCCGCCAGGCTCCTCTGTGCATGGGATCCTCCAGGCCAGAATACCGGAGTGGGTTGCCATTTCCTCCTCCAGGGCATCTTCCCGAGCCAGGCATCGAGCCCGTGTCTCCTGCATGGCGGCCGATTCTCTACGACTGAGCCGTTGGGGAAACCTCCCTCCTGCAGGGAATTGACGCATTCAGGGGCTGCGGCTGCAGCGGTTGGCGCCACCTGGCGGCCCAGACGGAAATGACCACCGCAGGCGAGCCCTTGCAACCAGCCCGCTCTCCCAGCATCTGCAAGGGTCCTCGGCTGGAACCCAGAAACCTCGCTGAGCACGGGCGCCCAGACGTCAGCTGAGAGCACAGACCCTCTGGTCTCCGTGGCCGGACAGCTCTGCAACCCCTGTGAGCGCGGCAGTTGACCCAGCAGCTCACGGCTGGGGACGTGGCCACGCTCCGCAGGTGAGTCTGTCTCAAGGGTCACCCAGACCTTCTTCCCAGTGGCGGGGGTGCGGGTAGCAGCTGCCACCGTGGCCGGGGGTTGCGGGGAACAGCTCGGCTGGCGAGGTGGCTTCCTTCCTCTCTTCCTTCCGGGCTGGCTGGGTCTGTTTACTGGTCTCCGTGGGCGTCGCTACGGCCGCCCAGCGTGACATCTCCTCTCCTGTCCCCAGGAGGCTGACCCTTCCATCCTGACACCCACCCCCTCCCTCCCAGCAGACCTGCCCACTCTGGACCTGCTGGAAGAAAGGCATTCCAGGGACTCCAAGACGGCTTCAGAGGCTTGGTGAGGGGCCTCGGGATGAAAACCAAGGCACTATATAGTCCAGGAGCAGGGGGATGGACCGGCTGGGTCAGGAGCCCCAGCAAGATGGCAAGGGCCTGGATCCACACACTCATGTGCCTGGCGCAGCATTTTAAAAAATCTATAACTTAATGTGTAGTTTATTTTGATTCTCTTTTTAAAACTGATGTACAGTTGATTTACAAGAGTATACCAGTTCCTTGGAAGGAAAGTTATGACCAACCTAGACAGCATATTAAAAAGCAGAGACATCACTTTAGCAACAAAGGTCCGTCTAGTCAAAGCTATGGCTTTTCCAGGAGTCACGTATGGATGTGAGAGTTGGACCATAAAGAAAGCTGAGCGCCAAAGAATTGATGCTTTTGAACTGTGGTGCTGGAGAAGATTCTTGGCAGTCCCTTGGACTGCAAGGAGATCAAACCAGTCACTCCTAGAGGAAATCCGTCCTGAATATTCAATGGAAGGACTGATGCTGAAGCTGAAACTCCAATACTTTGGCCACCTGGTGGGAAGAGCTGACTCATTTGAAAAGACCCTGATGCTGGGAAAGATTGAAGGCGGGAGGAGAAGGGGACAACAGAGGATGAGATGGTTGGATGGCATCGCCAACTCGATGGACATGAGTTTGAGTAAGCTACAGGAGTTGGTGAAGGACAAGGAGGCCTGGCGTGCTGCAGTCCATGAGGTTGCAAAGAGTCGGACACGACCGAGTGACTGAAGTGACTATTTCCAGGTGTACAACGTAGTGGTTGACCAATTTCAAGGGAGGGGGGGCAGGGGAGATAGCAACCTAACCCCCCCGGGCTGTGGGCTGTTGGGCCCAGACTTCTACCCACCTGTCTGTAATCTCTCAATATTTCTTTTATCTCTCCACCCACCCATCATCCACCCATCCATCATCCACCCATCCACCCATCTATCCATCCATCCACCTCCCATCCATCCATCCATCATCCATCCATCCATCATCCATCCGTGGACAACTTGGATGATTTCACCCACTTGGCTCTCATCCTCGGGGAGGATTCTGAAGCTGAGTCGTCTGGCCCCAGATGAGAACTGACCATCATGGAGAGTGTGGGGCCAGGGAACCCAAAGCCTGGGCCCAGAGCAGAGACCACGGTGGGTCACACCGTGGGGTACGGTAGGCAGGGTCCGGCTGGAGATGGAGCCCCGGGAACTTGCCAGCTGCCTGGAGGTGGGGGTGCAGAGGAGGGTGAGCCCAGGGCTGGCCCTGCCAGCGGGGCACTGGGGGTTTGCCTTTTACCATCTGAGAAGGGGCCAGGAGCTCACTCATTCATGTTGACTATTGTTTAGTCACTCAGTCCTGGCCGACTTTCTGCAATCCCGAGGACTGTAGCCCCGTCAGGCTCCTCCATCCATGGGATTCTCCAGCCAAGAACACTGGAGTGGGTTGCCATGCCCTCCTCCAGGGCACCTTCCCCACCCAGGAATCGAGCCCGCATCTCTTGCATTGCAGGCGGATTCTTCACCACGGAGCCTCCAGGGAAGCCCCAAGTTCAGCATGAGCTGCTGCTTTCCCTGAGATGTGAACAGGCTTTGTTTGTGTGGAAAGAAGCGGAAAAGGCTTACAAAGAACACACAGGCTCAGGGTCTCTAGGCTTCCAGCCAGTGCCATTGAAGTAAAAATGGAAAACGCAGCGGCCGGGAACAGCTGTGGCGGCCTGCTTGCCTCTGAGGCCAGCCCCGGGGCCCCGCCCGGAATTCCAAAGCTCTTGCTTTCACGAGGCCAGGGCACATGCTGAAAGCCGGTGCCTATTAATAGGGGCCGGGCTGTGAGCCGAGATGCCCACCTGGTGAAAACCTCCCGCCCGGCGTTGCCAAGAGCCAGGACAGTAGCCGGGAGGGACAGGGCCAGAGCGACTGGGCCTGAACCCCCAGCAGGACTGAGAATCCCTGCTTTCCATGCCTCTGTGGGTGGCGGGGCACACCGCATTAAAAAAAATAAACTGATTAATTTATGTATATTTTGATTCTTTCTTATTGAAGTGTGGTTGATTTGGGTTTCCCAGGTGGCACCAGTGTTAAAGAACCCGCCTGTCAGTGCAGAAGACATAAGAGACTCTTGTTCGATCCCTGGGTCGCGAAGATGCCCTGGAGGAGGGCATGGCCACCCACCCCAGTATCCTTGCCTGGAGAATCCTACGGACGGAGGAGCCCAGTGGGCTACAGTCCATGGGGTCGCAAAGGGCTGGACACGACTGAGCGACTTCACTTCTCCACCCCACGTGTGAAACACTGCCTCTATCCTCTGCGCTCCTCAGCCTCCCTCTGTTGCTTACTTGGTTTGCACACAGTCGTGTGTATTTGCCGGGCCCTGTTCCCTAAACAGACCCCTCTCCAGTCTCCTCTCCCCACTGGGAACCGCCAGTTTCTCCCTTATACCCGTGAGTCTCCTGTTCTGTTGTGTTTCTTCGTTTCCCCTCCTTCTGTTTTGACATATCTGTTCGTTTCTTTTATTTTTTTTAATTCCACACCTAAGTGGTAATGTGCAGCATCTATCTGACTTATTTCACTCGGCGTCGCGGCCCATCCATGCGTCACTCGCCTTTTAAAGAGACGCAGAGCTGGCTGAGCGCCGGCTCATAAACCCCCGCCGTGACCCCGCAGCACCGCGCACCCTCCGGCCCCGAGCCCGGGGCAGCGGGCCAGGGCTGACCTCGCCCCCGGGGGCTGCGGACCCTCCGCGGGACGGAGGAAATGGATGCACACCCGGGGTGGCGGTAACATAGCCTCCCTCGTCCTGCGGCCCTGGCTCACTCGGAACATGCAGGCGCCCCTGGGCCGCGCCCGGGGCAGGGGGCGGGCCTGACCCCGGAGCGGGCACCCCGGGCGCCCTGGGCCCAGCTCTCCCTCTGCGTGCCGGTAAGGAAACAGGATCTCTGCATCTGAGCCCTCGGGGCCGCGCCCCCGGCCCGCAGCTGTCGCGGGAGCTGTGTTTGTGCGGTTGCCGGGAGACACGGGCTAGAAATAGGTCAGCAGGGGCTGGAGCTGGGCGTGCCGCGGCCAGCCAGGGCCCGGCGCTGTAAACAGAGACAGCCGGGGCTGGCATCTCGGTGGGCACGCGCGCTTGTGGGGGAGACGGCACCTCAAAATAGCCTTCCCGGGGGCTTGCGATGTGCCCACGAGCAGCGCCGGCAGCCCTGACGACCCCAGACTACGAGGGGCCAAGTCAGAGAAGGAAAACGCTTTCCCGGGAAGGGTTAGCCCTCTGGGCGCCGATTGTAGCTGCTTGAGGGTTTCCCACAGTTTCTTAAAGCTTCCATTAGCAGATGTTAGGTAATTAACGGCAGCTGCAGAGGGTATCCACTGACACGTCATTCAAACAGAAAATTATTTTTTGCTGGTCTTATGTTCTGTTTTCCCCATCTGTGTTGCGAGATGTGATCGGATAGGATTCTTTTTTATCCTGTGTGCCTAATTTTGTAGAAGCCTGCCAGGTTTGAGATGTTGTTTATTCTTCTGATACAGGAGACCCTGGGTTCGATCCCTGGGCCGGGAAGATACCCTGGAGAAGGAAATGGCAACCCACTCCAGTATTCTGGCCTGGAGAATCCCATGGACAGAGAAGCCTGTCCATAGGGCTGCAAAGAGTCAGACATGACTGAATGACTAATATTTACTTATTGACACTTTTTTGAGCTTATTACAGGTAGAAATAGCATTGGACTTCCCTGGTGGCTGACTGGTAAAGAATCCGCCTGCAAGGCAGGAGACCCAGGTTCAATCCCTGGGTCAGGAAGATCCCCTGGAGGAGGGCATGGCAACCCACTCCAATATTCTTGCCTGGGGAATCGCATGGACAGAGGAACCTGGTGGGCTACAGTACATGGGGTTGCAGAGAGTCGGACAGGACTGAGGGACTAAGCAACAACAACAAATAACATTGGTACTTATTTTCCTATAACCTCGCCCATTAGGGAAAAAGGTGGGCTTTTTACAAGCATCTAATTGAAAGAAATTAAACTTTCCTTACTAAAGTAAAAAACGTAAACAAAAACCCAGTGTTACAAAGCATTTCCGCCTGCTTTATTTACTGACCCTTAGCGGCCTTAGCGAACATCCACACATCTTTGAATGTGACCCAGACTCTGTGGATGTGGACTCTGAGCCTGAGAGTGACAGGCCTTTCACTAAGATGAGACGGGTGGGAGGGGAGTTTGTGGCAGAATGGATATGTGTATATGTACGGCTGAGTCCCTTTGCTGTCCACCAGAAACTACCACAACACTGCTAATCGGCTATACCCCAATGTGAAATGTTTTTGGTGTTCAAAACATAAAGCAAAAAAAAAAAAAAAAAAAAGTGGGGGGAGGAAGATGAGACAGAGATGAAAGGAAGACAGCAATTATCTCTAATTATTTTGCAGTTCAAGACCTGGGCACCCCAGGTAGCACTGCTTCGTCGCTCAGTCGTGTCTGACTCTCTGCGACCCCGTGGACTGCAGCCCGCCAGGCTCCTCTGTGCATGGCATTCTCCAGGCAAGAACACTAGAGTGGGTTGCCATGCCCTCCTCCAGGGGATCTTCCCGGCCCAGGGCTCAAACCCAGGTCTCCTGCACCGCAGGCGGCTTCTTCACCATCTGAGCCCCCAGCGAAGCCCCCAGGCGGCACTAATTCATGCCAACTGAATGCCAAGCACTTAGTTTTTGCGGCATCGGAAGCATTTGATGGAAAGTAATTACACAAGGGAACTCAGGTTCGTGACGCAGGCCAGCTCTTGACGTGTGGCTATTTAATCGGCGCTGTTTATCCTGTGCTGGTAAAATACACGGAACGTAACACTTTCTGTTTTCACTGTTTTGAGAGCGCAGCCCAGCAGCATCAACTATGTTCACACTGATGTACGACCCTCCCCACCATCCTCTCTGGGACTTCTCACCTTCCCAGACACAGACTCCACGCCCCTGAAACGCGGACTCCCAGCCCCCAGACTCACCATGTACCCTCTGTCTCTGTGAATGACGATTCCAGGGACCTCCACAAGCGAGATCTCCGTGTAGATCCTTAGGGGTCGTTTTTTCAATTAGTAGAGAATCGCACGGACAGAGGAGCCTGGCGGGCTACAGCCCATGGGGTCGCAAAGAGTCGGGACTCAGTGAGCAAACCCACCCACTGCAAGAAGCACTTTGTCAGATGTGGAGAAGCAGCCGCCCCCCCCACCCCCCAACCCAGAGTGGGTTCAGTGAGGTTTGAACAGACTCTGTTTCCAGGGGAAACTTCGTGAACCTGATCCCAGATCCCAGTGGCTGCTTTAATCCTGAAAGCCGGGAGGCTTGTGAGGGGCTGTGGTTGTTGAGTCACTCAGCCGTGTCGGACTCTCTGCGACCCCGTGGGCTGCCGCACGCCAGGCCTCCCTGTCCTTCGCCATCTCCTGGGGCTTGCTCAGATTTATGTCCATGGGTGAGTTCCAAGACCGAATTCAGAACCACTTCCTGCCACATCTGAGCATCCCATCCTATGGCCGGCAGGGAGGAGACGCCCAGGATGAAGACGCAGAAGGCCCCGAGCGCCCCCCCAGCAGGGGATCCAGGGCTCCTGGCGGTCCCCGTGGCTGACGGGCCCCCGGGGGAGACCAGGGACACCCCACCTCCCAGGACCCCGCAGAGGTGGGGCCCACAGCTGGCCCCCGTGACGCCCCGCCCGCAGCAGAGCTGAGCAAACACGGGCAGTGCTGCCCGGGGCCGCGGTCCCGACGGCCGGATGCCGTGGTCTCTCTCTAGTGGCCTCGGAGCGCCGGGCGGACGCGCGCTCTCGCGGGCGGACAAACATCGCCGCCGCCCGGCACAGAGGCCGCGTTGACGGAGGCCGCCGTCTGCCCCGCGGGGTCCGGCACCCTGGGCGCGCGTCCGCCGGCGCTAATCCCACGGCCGCCTACCGGCGACCTCCACACCCAGGGCGGACGCCCAGGGCTTCCCAGAAGCCGGGACAGGCGTCTGCGGCCGCCGGGCTGGGCTGGGCTGGGGGCCCCGCCCCGGGAGACAAGTGCAGGGGGGCGGGGAGCCCTGCCCGGGGCTCAGGGGCGCGGGCCCCAGGGCCGGGGCAGGTGGGCGGCCGGGGTCCCGCGCTCGGCCCCCGACCCTTCGGGGTCTGCTATGTGGGCAGCAGAACTCGGGTCCTGCGTCCGCTGAGCGCCCTCAGGCTGGGCCCATCGTCTCCCCGACCCGTGGGGCTGGGGGCGCTGTGGAAGACGAGCGGAGGGGGTCCCTGCTTCCTTCAGAGGCTCGGGGTCGGGGCGAGCCCTACCATCCTCCAGGCCAAGACGGAAGGACGGTTTCTCTTGCCTTTTACACGCCATGAGATGCTTGTCCCTGACGGCAAGAGCAGTCTGCAGAAAATTCCAGAGAACAGTAAAGAAGAAAAGAATTGAGACAGTAAAAAAAAAAAAAAAAGAAAGGGCTTCCCTGGGGGCTCAAACGGTAAAGAGCCTGCCTGCATTACAGGAGACCGGGGCTCAATCCCGGGGTCAGGAAGATCCCCTGGAGAAGGGAATAGCAGCTCGCTCCAGCATATCTACAGACATATGCATATATATATATATAGGGCTTCCCTCGGGGCTCCGCTGGTACAGAATCCGCCTCTACAGTGGGAGACCTGGGTTCGATCCCTGGGTCGGGAAGACCCCCTGGAGCAGGGAACGGCTACCCACTCCAGTATTCTGGCCTGGAGAATCGCATGGACAGAGGAGCCTGGCGGGCTGCAGGCCATAGGGTCACAAAGAGTCAGACAGGCCTCAGCAACTTAACAACAACAGCTCGTCTTATAAGCTGGCATCTCACCAGGGCGACAGCAGACGCTTTTACAGCCAGAATTTTTTTTTTTTTTTCCAGTTAAAACTGTGTGATGAGTAGTCTCCGTGCCACAAAAACAACCTCAGAGAACGTTCTTTTCTTCTTCCAAGTGACGCGGCCGTTTCGCGGTGTGGCTCCTCCGCGGTTGATTCAGCCGTTTCCCTGCTGTGCAGGCGTTTCGCGTGTTTCCAGATTCAACAGGAGGCGCTGCCCGCTGAGGCCGGTGCCCACGCACGGGCCCTCGGGCGCGGCTCTGATTTACGGCTCTGGAGCGGAGCCCGGAAGGCAGGGAGGGGCTCCGTCCAGTCTTCCACACCGAGACGCTGAAGGCTGCCTTGTCAGCCTCATTGCAGCACCAGCCTCCGCCGGGCTATCATCCCCCCGCCGCCCGCCAGCCCCACCGAGGAAAACGGCTTTGCAGGGGTTTCCAGCGGCCGCTGTCAGGAAGGACCAGACTGGGGGCTTCGAACCACAGACATTCATCCTCCCGGAGTCCTGGAGACCGGACGTCTGAGGTCAAGGGGTCCCAGGGCCGAGCTCCGTCCAGAGGCTCCAGGGGAGGGTCCTTCCCGCCTCTTCCAACTTCTGGGGGCTCCAGGCGTCCGTCCCTAGGCTGGTGGCCGCCTCCCTCCCGTCTCTGCCTCCGTCTCCACGTGGCTTCTCCTCTGTGTCCCTGTCTCTTCTGTGTCTTATGAGGACCCTGACCCTGGGTTTAGGGCCACCCCCATCCAGGAGGCCCCTCATCTCAGACCCTTCACTCCATCAGCTCTGCACAGACCCTGTTTCTAAACAAACCCCATTTGTAGCTCTTGAGGGGTCAGGATGTGGAAGTGTCTTCTATTAAGGGCACGATTCAGCCTGTAAGGGCTTCCCTGGGGGCTCAGTGATAAAGAAGCTGTCTGCAGTGCAGACACATAAGAGATGCAGGTCTGATCCCTGGATTGGAAAGATCCCCTGGAGGAGGGCATGGCAGCCCACTCCAGTACTCCTGCCTGGAGAATCCCATGGACAGAAGAACCTGGTGGGCTACAGTCCAGGCAAATGGTCAGACACGACCCAGTGAGTAATGCTTTCATTTTCCACAGAAACATCTCGGGGTTTGGGGGCACCTGAGGCAGCGCTGGGGCCACAGGAGGTAGACTGCTGCTGGCTCTGCAGGCCCCGGCGACGACGGGGATTTATCACCTGTGTGGCCTCAGAGACACAGAAGCAAGAGGCTGCAAGTAGTTCTGGCGCTTGGAACAGGCCCACAGAATTCTTCTCTTCTCAGCACGACACCTCTCAGCCCTGCCCTGCGGAGTTTAGCTTAGGAGACGCCGGATGACCATCCACTGTGGAGACTCAAAGTGCATGCATGCATGCTAAATCACTTCATTCGTGTTTGACTCTCTGCGACCCCATGGACTGTAGCCCGCTAGGCTTGTCTGTCCATGGGATTCTCCAGGCCAGAATACTGGAGTGGGTTGCCACTTCCTCCTCCAGGGGATCTTCCCGACCCAGGGATCGAAGCTGGGTCTCCTGTATTGGCATGTGGGTTCTTTACTGTCTGAGCCACCACGGAATGCCTGAAAGTGCATAGACAAACAAAATAACATATAACTGCTGCTCATGGGGCGTTCCTGGGAGGAAGTGACCTTGCAGCGTGCAGAGAAGGGCACGGTGGGGGGCTACAGTCCTTGGGCTGGTCGTGGAGCTGACACCGAGAGCACCCAGGAGAAGCCAGCCACGGATGAGGAACAGCAGTCCAGGGGTCAGCCTGTGCAAAGACTCTGAGCTCCTGGGAAGGAGCTCGGCAAGTTTTCAGAGCTGAAGGCAATCAGGGTGGGCCAAAGTCCAGGCGAAGTATTCCTGGCGGGTAGAAGGTGTTTAGAGGCTAAACCCAGGAAGACTCCTGAGAGTCCCTTGGACTGCAAGGAGAGCCAACCAGTCCATCCTAAAGGAAATCAACCCTGAATATTCAGTGGAAGGGCTGATGGTGAAGCTGAAACTCCAATACTCTGACCACCTGATGCGAAGAGCTGAATCATTGGAAAAGACCCTGATGCTGGGAAGGATTGAAGACGGGAGGAGAAGGGGATGACAGAGGATGAGGTGGTTGGGTGGCGTCACTGACTCAATGGTCATGAAAGTGAAAGTCACTCAGTCGTGTCCAACTCTCTGCAACCCCGTGGACTATAGAACCCATGGAATTCTCCAGGCCAGAATACTGAAGTGAGTAGCCATTCCCTTCTCCAGGGGATCTTTCCAACCCAGGGATCGAACCCGGGTATCCTGCAAGTGTGAGCAAGCTCCGGAGTTGGTGATGGACAGCGATGATTGCAGAGAGTCAGACTGAGCGAATGAACAAGAAAATCCGGGATCTGGGTGCCCATTCCCCATGTAGCCACACGATGGCGCCGTCACCCACAGAAAAGCGGAGATGTGCCTACGCTTCGGCATAGTTTTGGAATGTGTTCTCCTTTACCAAAGTATGTAAAATGTTTCTCTGCTGGCCAACGGGAGCCGAAATTCCCCACCTTTCTGTGTTTAATTGGCTGGCATTTCTTTCTTTCTTTTTTTTGAAGTTCATTTTAAACTAGGCTTCCCTGCTGGCTCAGTGGTAAAGAACCCACCTGCCAATGCAAGAGACATGGGTTTGATCCCTGGGTCGGAAAAATGCCCCAGAGAAGGAAATAGCAACCCACTCCAGTATTCTTGCCTGGAGAATCCCATGGACAGAGGAGCTGGCGGGCTACAGTCCAAAGGGTTGCAAACAGTTGGAAGGGGACTTATCGACGAGCACTTACAAACTAGCATTAACGGTCTTCCAGCCTGACCCTGGATCCCAACTTGGTCCACGTTACATCACAAATCAACTAAGCCAGGAGGGGTGCTGGCAAGTTTGCAGGGTGCTCCTAACAAACCCACCCCCTCAGCTGTCTCTCCGACTTCTGCCTGACTCTCTGGGTTGAAGGGTCAACACACAGACCCGATGAAATCTGATTAGGAGACATCTTCCAGTAATATCCCACGTCCTTCCCAGCCAGCCAGTGATCCCAACAGAGAAAACATCACACACCTGGGTGTGGAGCCATCCAGAAGGCGTTTAGTCAAGTTTCAGCTGCTTTCAGGCACGTGCAGGGCGGCCGGCGTGATTCTCACATCCACTCGGCCACATGCAGGCGTCGGACAGGGTTGGGCAGGTGTGTGGGGGTCCCAGCACTGCCCGGCACAAAGACGGTCCAGCTCAGCATCAGCCGGAAACACCGCTTTCCCTGCAGGTTCACCAGGGACCGCACGGTCAGCCTTTCAGGGTTGCCTTGAAGACTTTTTTTCCCCGCAGAAATCTCTAAAGAGCCAACAGGTGAGTGAAATGGCCTGCTGTCATCCTCTGTGGAGACTCACTTTCTGAGGGGCGTAGGGGCCTCCTGACATCCAGGAGAATGGTTACCGGAGTGAAGTCTGGACACAGGCTGCAACGTGGGTGGACCCTGAACACACGATGCTCAGAGAGAAGCAGACACACAAGGACACACAGCGTGTGCCTCCACTGACAGGAAACGTCCTGAACAGGGAAATCCAGACACGGAAGAAGGAGATTTGTGGTCCCAGGGGCTGGGGGAGGAGAGTGGGTAGAGGGATGATGGATGCACCGATGATGGATGGATGGGTGGATGGACGGATGGCTGGGTGGAAAGATGGTAGGTGGTTGGATGGATGGATGATGGATGGATGGATGATTGATGGATGGATAATGATAAATGGATGGATGGAAAGATGGATCGGTGGGTGAATGGGTTCATGGATGGATGGATGGATGATTGATGGATAGATGATGAATGGATGGTTGGGTTGATGGATGGATGAAAGAATGGAAGGATGATCAGTGGGTGGTTGGATGGATAGATGCATGGATGGATGGATGGATGGATGGATAGATGGATGGATGAATTGATGACTGATGGATGGATGATGAATGGATGATTGGGTTGATGGATGGATGAGCAGATGGAAAGATAATGGATGGGTGGCTGGATGGATAGATGCATGGATGGATGCATGGATGGACAGATGGATGGATAGATGGAAGGACAGATGGATGGATGGATGAATGATTGATGGATGGACAGATGGGTGGATGGATGGAAAGATGGACTGATGGGTGGATGGGTGCATGGATGGATGGATGGATGAATAAATGGTTGATGGATGGATGATGAATGGATGGTTGGGTTGAAGGATGGATGAGCAGATGAAAAGATGATGGATGGGTGGTTGGATGGATGTATGCATGGATGGATGGATGGATGGATGAATGATTGATGAATTATGAATGGATGCATGGATGAGTGGATGGATGGATGCATGGATGAATGATTGATGGATGGACGGATGGGTGGATGGATGGAAAGATGGACTGATGAGTGGATGGGTGCATGGATGGATGGACAGATGAATAAATGGTTGATGGATGGATGATGAATGGATGGTTGGGTTGATGGATGGATGAGCAGATGAAAAGATGATGGATGGGTGGTTAGATGGATATATGCATGGATATATGATGGATGGAAAGCTTGGGGCTTCCCTGGTGGCTCAGTGGTAAAGAATCTGCCATGGGGTAGCAGATAGTCAGACACAACTCAGGGACAAAACTAGAAACTGCCAGTTGATCCCTTCCCCCACCTTATCCCCCGGTAACCATGGCTTTGCTTTCTGTGCCTGTGATTTGATTTCAATTTTCTAAATAGGTTCACTTGTATATCATTTTTAAGGGAAGCAATTTGGGGGACATTTAGTTCACTCACAGTGCTGTGAGACCACCACTTCTGTCGTCCAGAACATTCTCACTCCCCCAAGGAGACCCTGTCCCCGTTAAAAGTCACTGTCTATCCTCTTCCTCCCATCCTCAGTTCCACTAACTCCCTTCCTGTCTCCGAGGATCTGCCTGTTGAGGCCGTTTCCTATAAATGGGCTCACACAGTGTCTGTCCTCCTATGTCTGCATCTCTCCCTGAGCTTCGTGGTTCAGCATCCATCCACCTTGCCGCCCGTGTCAGAGTTGCTGTCCTCTTCATGGCTGCGTAATATTCCACTGTGTGCAGGACCCCCCCCCCCATTCTGTGTATCCTTCTGCAGTCTTATTTATTGCTACTGGAAACAATTCCTCTGGAAGCACTTGGATGATTATCCTTGTACATGAGCATCCTTTTGAGTCCGTTTGACACATGGAGCAGTGGAAAGGAGGGCAGGGGTCAAATGGAAGCAGAAACCTGAGTTGGAACTCGGTACAGGGCCGGGGAGCAGTTAGCTGCCCACAAGAGTCCTTGCTCCCTCCTCCCTTGGTGCTGGCTGTGTTTTCGGACTCAAGTATCAAGACTTAGGCTTCATTTCCCAGACTCCCTACAGTCTTGCAGCTGGGAGGGTCTACGCCGCAGTGGGTGGGCTTGAACATCTACCATGTCACCTGCTTCCAAGGCAGGTCTGAACCTGGTCTGGCCTGTTCCCTGATCCAGCTCAAATGGACTCAACCAGGGAGGACAGCCCAGCTCGGGCAGTCAGCATATCCAGACCACAACCCCACGGTCCATGAAGCTGGGCCGCAGCCTCCGGCTCCTGTGGGTCCCCGTGCGTCTCTTCAGCCTCGGAAGTGTAGGGGGAGTCTTTGTGATGATGGCCGAGTGGACCCCAGCAACACGAGACAGAAAGTGTGGGTGCCATTCCAGGGGAGCCCGGCGTGGTCTCCCCTTCGATCGCCTGCGTGAAAACCTGCAGAATGTTCTCCAGGGGGCCGCGTCCCACCTTCACGCCCAATCAGACCCAGGTGGAGAGCCTGGATTTTCTCAGACGCGAGAAGGCAGGCAGATGGAGAGACTGAGCGCGTGTCCAGCGGCCGTCTTGAGGTCCTGGGGGGACACTCTTTGGGAACGGGCTGGCCCGCCGTGTTTTGGGGCATTTGCTTCATCAGACAGAGAAGGTGAGACTCTGAAAACGGAGGGAGGCAGGGCCGCGTGCATGGTGCGTACTCAGTGGCTCAGGCGTGTCTGAGTCTGCGACCCCGTGGGCGGCATCCCGCCAGGCTCCTCTGTCCATGGGATTCTCCAGGCAGGAATGCTGCATTGGGTTGCCGTTCGCTCCTCCAGGGGACCTTCCTGACCCAGGGATTAAACCCAGGTCTCCTGCGTTGCAAGCGGGCTCTTTACCGCTGAGGCACCTGGGAGGCCCCCACACCCGACTGTGGTTCCCCGCCCCCCGCCCCCGACCCTCCTTAGCAGCAGGCTGATGGTCTGAGGTCAAAGTGCCGAGCTGTAAATCAGAGGTCAGGTTTGATGATGCTGCTTTCTGAAATAAGCTGGACGCCTCCGTGATGAGGGGTGGGGTTTCAGATTTTTTTTTTTTTTTTAAGGGAAAGAAAGCGTGAGGCTGAGAGAGCAAAGGTGATCCTGGAAAACTTTGATAAAGTTTCTGAGCGGGACTCCCCCGGGGGCCGCTTTCTCAGGATCTGAGGTGAAGGGGAGGTTGAGGGTCTGCTACGTGGATACAAAAGGTCAGGTTGATGTTAGAGTTACCTCGTTTTGGGTGGGGAGGGAAACAGCAAGATGTGAGAAGACCTTTCTCTGGTTGTAGTGTTTTCAAAAGCATTAGAGACTTCTTTGTTGGCAAAAAGTGTTTCTTCCACTGCTTTAGAATCTTTGTATCAGTTGCTAAATTCAACTCTGCGATCCCATGGACTGTAGCCCAGCAGGCCCCTCTGTCCGTGGGATTCTCCAGCAAGAGAATATTGGAGTGGGTTGCCATGCCCTTCTCCAGGGGATCTCCCCCACCCAGGGATCAAACCCGCATCTCTTGCACCTTCCGCGTTGCAAGTGGATTCTTTACTAGGGCCATCTGGGAAGCCCAGCTGGGATCAGAGAAATGTTTCATCATCGGGGTAGGGGGGGATGCTAATGATAGCAAATGTGAAGAGCATTTTACGGTTTAGAAAGCAATTCTAGAGCCCCATTAAAATGTTTGGAGTTGATGTAGCTTTCAGAAAAACGCAGTAGCAGGAATTCCCTGGTAGTGCAGTGGGTAGCGGGCTCCCCAGTTGGTGCTAGTAGAAAAGAACGTACCTACCAATGCAGGAGATGTAAGAGACACGGGTTCGATCCCTGGGTCAGGAAGATCCTGTGGAAAAGGAAATGGAAAGCCAGTGCAGTATTCTTGTCTGGAGAATCCCATGGACAGAGGAGCCTGGCGGGCTACAGTCCATGGGGTCACAGAGAGTCAGACAAGACTGAGTGACTAACAGTTACATGGAATAGGGTCTCTGCAGAGGTGATGGAGTGAAGGGTCTGAGATGAGTTTCCTCCTGGATGGGAGTGGCCCTAAACCCAGGGACAGGGTCCTTATAAGACGCAGAAGAGGAGAGACAGGGACACAGAGGAGAAGCCACGTGGAGATGGAGGGAGAGACGGGAGGGAGGCAGCCACCAGCCCAGGGACGGACGCCTGGAGCCCCCAGAAGCTGGACGAGGCGGGAAGGACCCTCCCCTGAAACCTCCACAGGGAATCAACCCTGGGACGCCTTGATCACAGATATCTGGTCTCTAGGATTGGGGCAGGCCCCTCCCCAAAAGACATGTCCCTCTTACAACACCTGGAACCTCACAATGGGACCTTATTTGGAAACAAGGGTCTCTGCAGACGTGATGGAGTGAAGTGTCTGAGATGAGGTCCTCCTGGATGGGAGTGGCCCTAAACCCAGGGACAGGGTCCTTATAAGACACAGAAGAGGAGAGACAAGGACACAGAGGAGAAGCCACGTGGAGACGGAGGCGGAGACCGGAGGGAGGCGGCCACCAGCCCAGGGACGGACGCCTGGAGCCCCCAGAAGCTGGAAGAGGCAGGAAGGACCCTCCCGTGGAGCCTCTGCAGGGAACTCAGCCCTGGGAGCCCTTGACCACAGATGTCTGGTCCCCGGGACTTGGGGTGTGTGTGGGGGGATGGATGTCTGTTGTTTGAAGCCCCAGGTTTCGCCTGTTACTACAGACACTGGAAGCTCACTCAGGTTGCGACAGCCCCAGGCCCTCCTGGATGATGGATGCTCTTAGTTCTCAGGTAGGAGAACCGCGCATGAAATGAAAGCCCTCCTCGCCGACCTCAGCAGCAGGGCGAGCCAGAGCGGGGCGTCTCACCGCCCCCAGGACCCTTGCTGGTGGGAATCAGGGACGCTGGGGGTAACTGGCCCCTGCGTCCTGGTGTGACCGGCCCTTCCCCAAGCCCCTCGAGGGCCCAGACTCCAGCCCAGCCGGGCCTCACGCCGCCCCTGTGAGTGGGCCCCCTGCCCAGCCCCGCCTGCCAGTCAGCATTACCTGCGGAGTTGCACCAGCAGGCCTTTGATGTAGCGCCTGACACGCGGAGACGGCGAGGAGGAAAATAACTTTAAAAATGTTAAGAAGCCTTAATTGGAGTTAACATAAAAGGAGATGCGGGGTGTTAATTGGTCTGTCTCGGGCGCGAGGCGGGGGCCCCGGAGACCCGTGTCCCTTACCCCCTGCCCAAGTGTCAGGGCTGGCATCTTTAATTCAACACGCTTTGTGTTAATTACCTCCGGATAAGGTAGGCTTTGATTGGGAGCCCTTTGTGATGGAATCACGGCGCATTGCCCGGCCTTAAGATAAATACATTATGGCCGAAGGAGGAGAAGGGGAGAGGCACCCTGTCCAGCTGTGAGTGGGGACGGGGTTTGGGGAAACGTTTCCTCGAGGCCTTTGTTGGGGGGTGGGGGGTGCTTCCTGACAACCCCGCCACCTCCATCGTGCTGGACTGCGGGAGCCGTCTGCTCATGGCCGGGCTTTGGGGTCCTGTTCGAGATGAGGTGGGAGTCCAGGGTGCTCGGAGGGAGCCGCCCCCTGGGTCGGGGCCCAGAGGGTCCTCACAGTCCTCACAGTGCCGTCTGCCAGGGGCGCAAACGAAGGAGCCAGACGGCTGATGCTGAGAGGGCGCGGCCGGGAGGGGCGATCGGGCTGTGGATTTGGTGACTGCGTGTCAGAGTCTGACTCTTGGCGACCCCCTGGAGAGTAGCCCTCCGGGCTCCTCTGTCCAAGGGATTCTCCAGGCGAAAATACTGGAGAGGGTTGCCATGCCCTCCTCCAGGGGATCTTCCCGACCCAGGGATCGAACCCATGTGGGCAAGTGGGTTCTTTACCACTAGCGACACCTGGGAAGCCCAAAGAGGGGCACAGTTCACTGGGGAGCGTGGAGTCAAAACTGCCTCGGGGGTAGGGATGACCGGGGCCAGGGAAAATGGAAGTGGTGACCCCCACTTAGACCTGGTAAATGCGTGTCTGACTGTCCCGGGGCTGCTGGGAGAAGTCACCCCACCCAGTAGCAGCCCACATCCTTCTTACAAGAGCAAGATGGCTTAGGAGAGCAGTGGGTGCAACCATGTCCCCCAGAAAGATATGTCCACCGGGAACCTGGAGTGGGACTTTGTTTGGAAAAGAGATATGTCCATCTTATCACACCTGGAACCTCAGAAAGGCAGCTTATGAGGAAAGAGAATCTCTGCAGAGGTGATGGAGTGAAGGGTCTGAGATGAGGTTCCTCCTGGATGGGGGTGGCCCTAAATCCAAGGACAGGGTCCTCATAAGACACAGAAGAGGAGAGACACGGACGCAGAGGAGAAGCCACGTGGAGACGGACGCAGAGATGGGAGGGAGGACGCCACCAGCCCAGGGATGGACGCCTGAAGTCCCCAGAAGCTGGAAGAGGCGGGGAGGACCCTCCCCCAGAGCTTCTGCAGGGAGCTCAGCCCTGGGTCACCTTGACCTCAGACATCTGGTCTCCAGGACTGGGGGAGGATGGGTACCTGTGGTTTTAAGACTCCTGGTTTGGGTCATTTTGTCATGGCTGCCTGAGGAGACCCATACACTGAGCACGGTTCTTGTCGAATAAATGCATTCAGACAGGGCAGGGCAGACGTGTTCCTACATGTTCGCATGTGTCTACACACATTCCTAGACACACATGTATAGGAATTTGCCTCCCGCTCATTGCTTTTCACAATAAAAACATTGGCAGTCAATGGTCAACTTTTCCTTTTCACTGAACATTTTTTTAGGACATGCGGGTTCGATCCCTGGGTTGGGAAGATCCCCTGGAGGAGAACATGGAGAGCATGGAGAAGATATTCCACTCCAGTATCCTTCCCTGGAGAATCCCATGGACAGAGGAGCCTGGCGGGCGGGTTGCAGAGAGTCAGACATGACTGAATGCACACACACACACACACATGCACACAGACATCTCTTTCTGCAGACTTGGGGCAGAGTGAACAGCCTTTCCCATGAGGGGTCACCACACAGGATACACGCCCTCCGCCTCAGCCAAGCCTTCCTGGGGCTTCTGATTCCCCACGGCATTGAGGGGGGCATCTCAGCCTTTCTCAAACTCAATGTCTCCCTCACCTGGGCTGGCAAAGCAGATCTTGACTCGTGGGCACTTGACACATGGGTGATTCCAAAGGCATTTCGGTGCAAGGACCACTGATGCATAAATACCAAGGCAGCTTCAATACGAAAGCTTGAAGCATATTTCTCCACCAAACCTGACGTTGAGTCAGCATCGGTGGTCACAGTAAGTGGGTGTGTTAGGTTTGAAGGTCAAGGGTTCATCACTTTTTGGGGATTCAATGGATCAGTTTGTTGTGGTCATTTACTGATGTATCAGAATGCCCCACACGGACTTCCCTGGTGATCAGGTGGTTAAGAATCTGCCTGCTAACGCAGGGGACACGGGTTCAATCCCTGGTTCTTGAGGGTCCCACATGGTGTGGGACGACTAAGCCCGTATGCCACAACTACTGAAGCCCGCACGCTCTAGAGCCCGGGCTCCACAGCAAGAGAAGGCGCGGTCACGGGAAGCCTGGACATCGCAAAGAAGGGCAGCCTCCACTCGCTGCAACTAGGGAGAGCCACATGCAACACCGATGCAACTAGGGAGAGCCACATGCAACACCGAAGACCCCAAAATAAATAAATACAAGTTAAAAGGGGGCTTCCCCAGTGGCTCAGATGGTAAAGAACCTCCTTGCAATTCAGGAGACCTGGGTTCCATCCCTGGGTTGGAAAGACCCCCTGGAGAAGGAAATGGCAACCCACTCCAGTATTCTTGCCTGGAGAAGACCACGGACAGGGGAGCCTGGTGGGCTACAGTCCACGGGATTGAGAAGAGTTGGACACAAGGACGAGAAAAACCAAAAAAGAGAATGTTGCACGTGAGTAGTTTACATTTGTGCTTAAGCAACGTGACGAAAAATAAATCACCAGCTTTAAGGGGTCATGAAAAGCCCTGTCTTTAAAAGGGTTTTTGCGTCCATCAGTAGAAAGAGCAGTTGATTATGTTGAAAATCTTGCTCAGGAAAAGTTTCAGACAGACAACACCACCACCACGGCCTGGGCTGCCTTCTTAGGGAGCTGGCACTTTTGGGGGGCTTCACTGCCTCATCCCTGCCCCTCACCTCATTTGTAGACCCCAGAGCCCCCCCCCACCCCACATTCTATGCCCATGTGATGAATACAAGATCATTTCTTCCCTGTCTGGATGTTCTCAGAGTTTGCAGGGCCCCTCTGCAGCACTTGCATTGGGTCTGAACAAACCGGGCCCAGCTCTGCCTGCTGGGTGTGCCGTCTTGCTTTGGACTTAGGTCAGCACACACATATCCTGTGTGGGAATCCAAATTCTGATTTCCCTTGACTTGCCACAGTTAGAGGCTAGTGGTAAAGAACCCTCCTGCTAAAGCAGGAGAGATAAGAAGTGCAGGTTCGATCCCTGGGTCGGGAAGATCCCCTGGAGGAGGAAACGACAACCCGCTCCAGTGTTCTTGCCTGGAGAATCCCATGGACAGAGGAGCCTGGTGGGATATAGTCCACGGGGTCGCAAAGAGTTGGACATGACTGAATGATGAACACTGAACACTTTCAGCCCGTAGCAGGGCCATAGAGTCTTCACGCCCTGACTCAGGACCCAAGACTTAAAATGAAAGTGTCAGCCCCTCAGGGGGAGAGCACAGACCCCATTTCTGTACAAGGGGATCACAGCCTTGGTCCAATGGGGCTGCGGGAGCCGCGGGATCTGACCGGCCGGCAGGGATGTGGCCTAGGTGACTGTGGATGCCGGGGGAGACTGGAGACGGTACCGCCCACCCAGCTTGAGCTGTGAGGTCCAGAGGGAGGTGGTCAGGGCGTCTTGGGGAGACGGGGGGCAGGTTACCCGTGGCAGGGAGCCTCCTGGGCCCAGCCCCTCTTGAAGCCGGGCAGAGTGGCCTTCTGGGTGTGCACACCTGTGTGTTCATAAGCGTCGGAACCGGGGGTCCCCAGGCTGCCTGATTCCCTCCTGGAGCAGCGTGGTGTCTGGTAGGGGGCCGGCTCGGTGCCTCAGAGCTTGGGCAGCTCCAGAGGGTCCCCGGGTGGGCGCCAGCGTGAGGCCCATTAGCACTCGGCCCCGGCTCGCTGCTGCTAATTACCGCTGATTAGTATTCCCCGGTGAGAGCTGTCTGGTCTGGGCTCCGGGCGTGCTGGCCGGGCTGCGGCCGCTTGATAAGGGGAGACGTGGAGAGCAGGGTGCAGCTAATTAGGCCTGGACGTCAGCCTCGATCGCGGGCGCTGGGCTGGCTGGCTTCACACGCACACGGCCGGCCCCCCGAGCAGGCCGGTGCCCTGGTTTGCCCACGACCTCCGCAGTGCCCCAGGTCCCAGCCCCACCACGCAGGGCGCAGACTGGCTGCGTGCCCGTCGCCCCCAAGGGCAGGTCAGGAGTCTGCACAGATGTCAGCTGGGACCTTGACCTGGGACCCGGGACTTGGTTGTCATCGTCCCTGGAGAGACACATGGGTAGACGCAGAGATGATGTTCGGGGAAGAAGCCACAGACCCTGGAGACGGGAGGCCCTGGGCGGCGGGGAGGAGGCGTTGCAGTGGGGACATGGGAGGAGCCGGGAGGCAGGTGACAAAGCTGACCGGGGTGGGGCTGGCGGGACGGGCTACTTCTGCAGGCCATGGGGTACGGGCGTGCCTGAGTTGTCTGCATCTGTCCCTGGGCTGATGAGGGCTGGAGGGTGCAGTTCCCCAGGAGGGGCCCGCGGGATGCGCGCACTGGGTGGGTCATTTGTAATCAGGATTCCCTGGTGACTCAGAGGATAAAGAATCCGCCTGCCCATGCAAGAGACAGGGGTTCAATTCCCGGGCTGGGAAGATCCCCTGGAGAAGGCAGTGGCCACCCACTCCAGTATGCTAGCCTGGAGAGTCCCATGGGCAGAAGAGCCTGGTGGGCTACAGTCCAAGGGATCGCAAACACTTGGACATGACTGAGTGACTAACACTTCACTTCCTGTAACAAAGGGCCACAAAGCATGAGACTTAAAACCACAGACATCCGTCCTCCCCCAGCCCTGGGACCAGAAGTCTGAGTCAAGGTGACTCAGGGCTGGGCTCCCTGCAGAGGCTCCAGGGGAGGGTCCTTTCCGCCTCTTCCAGTTTCTGAGGGCTCCAGGCGTCCGTCCCTGGGCTGGTGGCCGCCTCCCTCCCGTCTCCGCCTCCGTCTCCACGTGGCTTCTCCTCTGTGTCCGCGTCTCTATTCTGTGACAGAGAGAAAGCTGGGGTAGAGTCCAGGAATGCACTCTTGGCACATTTGTTATTCAGCTGCTCGAAATTTCATTTCTTGTCCTCTGTCCAGGCAGCCTGGCCCAAGCATGAAGATGGCTTAGGGCCAGTAGTACCGCATTGCTCTGGGTTTGATCCCTGGGTTGGGAAGGTCCCTTGGAGGAGGGCATGGCAGCCCACTCCAGTGTTCCTGCCTGGGGAGCCCCGTGGACGGAGGAGCCTGGCGGGCTGCAGGGCGTGGGGCCGCAAAGAGTTAGACGCTGCCGAGCGACTGGGCGGAGGTGCAGACATCCCAGCGCACAGCCTGGCGGCTTTACACACCACCTCTCCTTACGTCGCTAGAGTTGAGGCGGGCGCTGCTTTCAACAGCCGGGAGGGTCCCGCCTGCCGCTTCTGGGTCCCCGCCTCCTGAACTAATCTCACCGGGGCTCTGGTTTCTATGAGATTCTGAGACCTTTCTCATTTCGCATATTCATTGTGTGTGTCCACTGTTTGTGTATCTACACATGTACACACACGTCACACGTATGTGATGGAATACATTATACCCTGCGTTCTGTTACTGGTGGTGGTTTAATCTCTAAGTCACGTCTGACTCTTGCGACCCCATGGACTGTAGCCCTCCAGGCTCCTCTGTCCATGGGATTCTCCAGGCAAAAATACTGGAGTGGGTTGCCATGCCCTCCTCCAGGGGATCTTCCTGACCCAGGGTCTCCTGCATTGCAGGCAGATTCTTTGCTGAGTGAGCAACCACAGACCTTACGTAATAGTGCAAGCTGGTCTTACGTCTGTTACACTCTTGCGGGAAAGCATAGAGTGGCGGGTATTGGACAAGACCACCCTTCCCCGATTTTCAGACAACAGTCTACTGTTGAGATTTAGTCACTCAGTTGTGACCGACTCTTTGCAACCCCATGGATTGTAACCCGTCAGGCTCCCCTCTCCATGGGATTTCCCAGGCAAGAATACTGGAGTGGGCAAAAATTGGGCAGAAGACCTATCTAGACATTTCTCCAAAGAAGACATATGTATGGCCAAGAGGCACATGAAAAGATGTTCAACATCACGGATTAGAGAAAGGCAAATCAAAACTACAATGAGATGTCACCTCATACCAGTCAGAATGGCCATCATCAAAAAAAAAAAAAAAATCCGTAAACAATAAATGCCAGAGAGGGTGTGGAGAGAAGGGACCCCTCCTACAGTGTTGCTGGGAATATAAATTGATGTAGCCACTATGGAGAGCCGTACGGAGATGCCTTAAAAAACTAAACATAAAGCTATCCTATGATTCCCACAGGGATAATCCTGGGCATATATTTGAAGAAAAACATGATCCGAAAGGATAGATGCTCCCCAACGTTCACTGCAGGGCTGTTTACAACAGCCAAGATGTGGAAGCAACCTAGATGTCCGTGGACAGACGAATGGATAAATAAGATGTGGTGCGCGTGCACACACACACACACACACACACAGAGGAATATTACTCAGCCATGAAAAAGAATGAAACAATCCCATTTGCCACAACATGGGTGGATCTACAGAGTGTCATACTGAGTAAAGTAAATCAGAGAAGGAGAAATATCATGTGACAGCCCTGATATGTGGAATCTAAAAGGATATGATACAAATGAACTTACAAAGCAGAAACAGACTCATCGACTTAGAAAATGATGGTTCCCAGAGTGGAAGGATAAGGGGAAGGGATAGTCAGGGAGTTTGGGATGGACATGGACACACTGCTGTCTTTACCATGGAGAACCAGCAAGGACCTGCTGGACAGCACAGGGAACTCTGCTCTATGTCACGTGGCAGCCTGGATGGGAGGGGAGCTGGGGGAGAATGGATACGTGTGCATGTATGGCTGAGTCCCCCTGCTGTCCACCTGAAACCATCACCACATCGTTAATTGGCTAATTGGCTTAACTGGTTAATTGGCTACTGAATTGCATACTGAAGTGGGTAACCATTCCCTTCTCCAGAGGATCTTCCCGACACAGGGATTGAACCCCCACCTCCTGCATTGGCAGGCCCATTCTTTACTGCTGAATCACCAGGGGAATCCTGGGGTCAGTGTAAAGCCACACTAAAGTGCTCAGATCCCTTCTCAAACCCTGTGTTCTGCACGGATTGGAGTTAATGCACCTTCTTTTGTGGACTTGCCTAGTGGGGGGCGGGGACAAGAGACCGAGGCTCCCCGAGAGGCACCTCAATGCCCATTGGTCCACAGGGGACCTTCTTCCTTACAACAGGAGGCCCCTGGGGTCCCAAAGTGGAGACCCTGAGAGCCGGATGCGAAACCCATGAGATTCCGTCTATGCAGGCAGCATCATCACCCACAGGCTCTGGATGAGGCAGCATCTGGGTCTCCCTGGGAAGGTCTCGCTTTTCTTTTCTTACTATTGATTTTATTTACTTGGTGGCGCTGGGTCTTAGCTGCGGCACACGGGATTTTAGCTGAGGCATGCAAACTCATAGTTGCGGCATGTGGGATCTCAGTCCCTGGCCAGGGATTGAACCCGAGCCTCCCGCACTGGGAACGCGGAGTGTGAACCACTGGGCCAGCGGGGAAGTCCTTGGTCTTGCTTTTCCGAAAGCTCACGTCCCAAGAGCAGGTGCAGCGGGGTGGACCAAGGCGTACAGGTGCTTTCATTTCCCCAGCACATGGGAATCGCTGCAACCGAGGCGGCCGTGGCAGAACGCTGCAGAAGGGAGTGCTCGGCCGGCTGGCCGGAGGGGTGTCCGTGGGGGCGCCCCACCTCCAGGCCCACAAGCTCAGTGCCTACGACACACAGCCTCTTGTCGGCTCCGCCTGCCTTGGAAAGCGTCTCCAGGAGGCAGGAGGACTTGTCTCCAGCAGACAAGCCCGGGAACTAATGCGAACGCTTGTTGACAAACGCTGTCAAGAAGAAATTCCGGGGGAGTGGGGGAGAAGAAAACGGCTGGACACTCTCCTGCCCTCCTCTGGGGGCCCTGCCTGCACTCTCCCTCATTCATTCACGGCGAGGCTGAACTCGGCTCTCAGAACCGTGCAAGTTTTTGCAAAAAAGTTTACAGTCAGTCTTTTCAAGTGTTGTCTGTTTTTTTTTTTTTTAAGGAAAAAAACAACCCAGAAAACCCACATCCCTCCCTGTCTTCCTTATTCTGACACCATTTTCCTTCAGAAGATCTCAAACTACAAGCGGGTACATGACATCCGCGGCGCTCCCCAGCGAACAGACTTTGCGTTTGATTTATGACACGGCTCCATAGGTGCGGCTGACAGCTCTCAGATTGAAGCTGGGGCGAGCGGGGCTTTCAAGAGAGGCGGGCGATCAGGGGAAGCTCTGACGGTGCGTCCCGGGAGCCGGGCGGGCAGCCTTTGTAGAGCCCCCGCCGCGGAGGCCCCCACGCTGGGCGCGCCTCCCCGCTCCCTGACAGGCAGCCCGCACTTCACCCTAATCACGAATAAAAGCCAGCTCCCTGTAGGTTACAGATCTTCTCTGTTTTGACATTGACCTTAATACATAATTTAACCACAAAGCCTGAGCAATGTGGAACAAGATAAGAAAAGACCACAGAACTGGCAAATAAAGTGATGTTCAATCAGAAATCATATTTGTTCCTGATGGCAGAGATGGGGGCGTTGAGGGGAGAGAGAGAGCCTGCCGGGGAGTGTGTGCGGAGGGGAGGTGGGCAGTGGAGAGGAGGGGGGGGTGCCCGCCTGGCCTGCTGGCGTGCATGCGTGGTCCCGGGTGGAGGGCTGTTGTTATAAAAAAGTTGGTCCTGGATCTGGATGCGGGGCAGTTGTCAGTTAGCATCGGGATCCCAGAGATAGGATGGGGTTGGAGAAGTGTCTGGGTGGTGGTGTGCCTGTGTGTTTGCATTGAGAAGTGGGAGTCGTGCCGAGCGTGGAAAACAAATACTGACAGTCTTGGGGGAGCCAGAAATTGGCCATGGAAAGGAAGGGGGCAAGGGCTGCCTGAGCCAGTTGGGTGCCGCCTGTGCCCAGTGGATGATGCCTGTATCCAGTTGGTGATGACTGTACCCGGTGGGTGATGACTGTACCTAGTGGGTGATGTCTGTATCCTGTGGGTGATGACTATACCTGGTGGGTGATGACTGTACCCAGGAGGTGATGTCTGTATCCCGAGGGTGATGACTGTACCTGGTGGGTGATGACTGTACCTGGTGGGTGATGTCTGTATCCTGTGGGTGATGACTGTACCTGGTGGGTGATGTCAGTATCCCGTGGGTGATGACTGTACCTGGTGGGTGATGACTGTACCCAGGAGGTGATGTCTGTATCCAGTGGGCAATGTCTGTACCTGGTGGGTGATGACTGTACCCAGTAGGTGATGTCTGTATCCAGTGGGCAATGTCTGTACCTGGTGGGTGATGACTGTACCCAGTAGGTGATGTCTGTATCCTGTGGGTGATGTCTGTATCCCATGGGTGATGACTGTACCTGGTGGGTGATGACTGTACCCAGGAGGTGATGTCTGTATCCCGTGGGTGATGACTGTACCTGGTGGGTGATGTCAGTATCCCGTGGGTGATGACTGTACCTGGTGGGTGATGACTGTACCTGGTGGGTGATGTCTGTATCCAGTGGGCAATGTCTGTACCTGGTGGGTGATGACTGTACCCAGTAGGTGATGTCTGTATCCCGTGGGTGATGACTGTACCTGGTGGGTGATGACTGTACCTGGTGGGTGATGACTGTATCCTGTGGGTGATGTCTGTATCCCATGGGTGATGACTGTACCTGGTGGGTGATGACTGTACCCAGGAGGTGATGTCTGTATCCCGTGGGTGATGACTGTACCTGGTGGGTGATGACTGTACCCAGGAGGTGATGTCTGTATCCCGTGGGTGATGACTGTAGCTGGTGGGTGATGTCAGTATCCTGTCAGTGATGACTGTACCTGGTGGGTGATGTGTATATCCTGTGGGTGATGACTGTATCCGGTGAGTGGTGCCTATATCCAATGGGTGATGTCTGTATCCCGTGGGTGATGACTGTACCTGGTGGGTGATGACTGTACCCAGGAGGTGATGTCTATATCCTGTGGGTAATGACTGTCTCTGGTGACTGGTGCCTGTATCCAATGGGTGATGTCTGTATCCCGTGGGTGATGACTGTACCTGGTGGGTGATGACTGTACCTGGTGGGTGATGACTGTACCCAGGAGGTGATGTCTGTATCCCGTGGGTGATGACTGTACCTGGTGGGTGATGACTGTACCCAGGAGGTGATGTCTGTATCCCGTGGGTGATGACTGTATCTGGTGAGTGGTGCCTGTATACAATGGGTGATGTTTGTATCCAATGGGTGATGTCTGTATCCCATGGGTGATGACTGTACCCGGCAGGTGATGACAGTACCTGGTGGGTGATGACTGTACCCAGGAGGTGATGTCTGTATCCTGTGGGTGATGACTGTACCTGGTGGGTGATGACTGTACCCAGGAGGTGATGTCTGTATCCCGTGGGTGATGACTGTATCTGGTGAGTGGTGCCTGTATCCAATGGGTGATGTTTGTATCCAATGGGTGATGTCTGTATCCCATGGGTGATGACTGTACCTGGTGGGTGATGACTGTACCCAGGAGGTGATGTCTATATCCTGTGGGTGATGACTGTCTCTGGTGAGTGGTGCCTGTATCCAATGGGTGATGTCTGTATCCCGTGGGCAATGACTGTACCTGGTGGGTGATGACTGTACCCAGTAGGTGATGTCTGTATCCTGTGGGCAATGACTGTACCTGGTGGGTGATGACTGTACCCAGGATGTGATGTCTATATCCTGTGGGTGATGACTGTACCTGGTGGGTGATGACTGTACCCAGTAGGTGATGTCTGTATCCCGTGGGCAATGACTGTACCTGGTGGGTGATGACTGTACCCAGTAGGTGATGTCTGTATCCTGTGGGTGATGACTGTACCCGGTGGGTGATGACTGTACCTGGTGGGTGATGGCTGTCTCTGGTGAGTGGTGCCTGTATCCAATGGGTGATGTCTGTATCCAGTGGGCAATGACTGTACCTGGTGGGTGATGACTGTACCCAGGAGGTGATGTCTATATCCCGTGGGTGATGACTGTACCTGGTGGGTGATGACTGTACCCAGGAGGTGATGTCAGTATCCTGTGGGTGATGACTGTACCCGGTGGGTGATGACTGTACCCAGGAGGTGATGTCTATATCCTGTGGGTGATGGCTGTCTCTGGTGAGTGGTGCCTGTATCCAATGGGTGATGTCTGTATCCCGTGGGTGATGACTGTACCTGGTGGGTGATGACTGTACCTGGTGGGTGATGACTGTACCCAGGAGTTGATGTCAGTATCCTGTGGGTGATGACTGTACCCGGTGGGTGATGTCAGTATCCTGTGGGTGATGACTGTCTCTGGTGAGTGGTGCCTGTATCCAATGGGTGATGTCTGTATCCTGTGGGTGATGACTGTACCTGGTGGGTGATGACTGTACCCAGGAGGTGATGTCAGTATCCTGTGGGTGATGACTGTATCCAGTGAGTGGTGCCTATATCCAATGGGTGATGTTTGTATCCAATGGGCAATGACTGTACCTGGTGGGTGATGCCTGTGTCTGACTGATGATGCCTGTTATCAGGTGGGCGGTGACTTTGCCCAGTGGGTGACGCCTGTATCTGGTGACTGGTGCTCATATCCAGTGGGTGATGCTTGTATGTGGTGGGATGCCTGTACCCAGTGGGTGACGCTTGTATCCAGTGGGTGATGAATGTGAAAGGTGGGTGATGTCCGTACCCAGTGGGTGACATCTGTCCCTGGTGGGTGACGTCTACATCTGGTGGTGATGTCTGTATCTGGTGGTGATGTCTGTACCTGGTGGTGACATCTGTGTCTGGTGGGTGATGTCTGTATCTGGTGGTGATGTCTGTACCTGGTGGTGACATCTGTGTCTGGTGGGTGATGTCTGTATCTGGTGGTGATGTCTGTATCTGGTGGTGATGTCTGTACCTGGTGGTGACATCTGTGTCGGGTGGGTGATGTCTGTGTCTGGTGGGTGATGTCTGTATCTGGTGGGCGATGTCTGTACCTGGTGGTGACATCTGTGTCTGGTGGGTGATGTCTGTATCTGGTGGTGATGTCTGTATCTGGTGGTGATGTCTGTAACTGGTGGTGACATCTGTGTCTGGTGGGTGATGTCTGTATCTGGACGTCTGTATCTGCTGAGTGATGACTATGTATCTGGTGATGATTTCTGTATCTGGTGAGTGATGTCTGTATCTGGTGGGTGATGTCTGTGTTTGGACATCTGTGTCTGGTGGGTGATGTCTGTGTCTGGTGGGTGATGTCTGTATCTGGACGTCTGTATCTGGTGGGTGATGACTATATATCTGGTGATGACTTCTGTATATGGTGGTGATGTCTGTATCTGGTGGGCGATGTCTGTATCTTGTGGTGATGTCTGTATCTGGTGGTGATGTCTGTATCTGGTGGGTGATGTCTGTATCTGGTGGTGATGTCTGTATCTGGTGGGTGATGTCTGTATCTGGACGTCTGTATCTGGTGAGTGATGACTATATATCTGGTGATGACTTCTGTGTCTGGTGGGTGATGTCTGTGTCTGGTGGGTGATGTCTGTATCTGGACGTCTGTATCTGGTGGGTGATGTCTGTATCTGGTGGGTGATGTCTGTATCTGGACGTCTGTATCTGCTGAGTGATGACTGTGTATCTGGTGATGATGTCTGTATCTGGTGGTGATGTCTGTATCTGGTGGGTGATGTCTGTATCTGGTGGTGATGTCTGTATCTGGTGGGTGATGTCTGTATCTGGTGGTGATGTCTGTATCTGGTGGGTGATGTCTGTATCTGGTGGTGATGTCTGTGTCTGGTGGGTGATGTCTGTATCTGGACGTCTGTATCTGGTGAGTGATGACTATATATCTGGTGATGACTTCTGTGTCTGGTGGGTGATGTCTGTGTCTGGTGGGTGATGTCTGTATCTGGACGTCTGTATCTGGTGGGTGATGTCTGTATCTGGTGGGTGATGTCTGTGTCTGGACATCTGTGTCTGGTGGGTGATGTCTGTATCTAGACGTCTGTATCTGGTGAGTGATGTCTGTATCTGGTGGGTGATGTCTGTATCTGGACGTCTGTATCTGCTGAGTGATGACTATGTATCTGGTGATGATGTCTGTATCTGGTGGGTGATGTCTGTATCTGGTGGTGATGTCTGTATCTGGTGGGTGATGTCTGTATCTGGTGGTGATGTCTGTATCTGGTGGGTGATGTCTGTATCTGGTGGTGATGTCTGTGTCTGGTGGGTGATGTCTGTATCTGGACGTCTGTATCTGGTGGGTGATGTCTGTATCTGGTGGGTGATGTCTGTATCTAGACGTCTGTATCTGGTGGGTGATGTCTGTATCTGGTGGGTGATGTCTGTATCTGGACGTCTGTATCTGCTGAGTGATGACTATGTATCTGGTGATGATGTCTGTATCTGGTGGTGATGTCTGAACCTAGTGGTGACATCTGTGTCTGGTGGGTGATGTCTGTGTCTGGACATCTGTGTCTGGTGGGTGATGTCTGTATCTAGACGTCTGTATCTGGTGAGTGATGTCTGTATCTGGTGGGTGATGTCTGTATCTGGACGTCTGTATCTGCTGAGTGATGACTATGTATCTGGTGATGATGTCTGTATCTGGTGGTGATGTCTGTACCTAGTGGTGATGTCTGTGTCTGGTGGGTGATGTCTGTATCTGGTGAGTGATGTCTGTATCTGGTGAGTGATGTCTGTATCTGGTGAGTGATGTCTGTATCTGGTGGGTGATGTCTGTATCTGGTGGGTGATGTCTGTATCTAGACGTCTGTATCTGGTGGGTGATGTCTGTATCTGGACGTCTGTATCTGCTGAGTGATGACTATGTATCTGGTGATGATGTCTGTATCTGGTGGTGATGGCTGTACCTAGTGGTGACATCTGTGTCTGGTGGGTGATGTCTGTGTCTGGACATCTGTGTCTGGTGGGTGATGTCTGTATCTAGACGTCTGTATCTGGTGGGTGATGTCTGTATCTGGTGGGTGATGTCTGTCTCTGGACATCTGTGTCTGGTGGGTGATGTCTGTGTCTGGACATCTGTGTCTGGTGGGTGATGTCTATATCTAGACGTCTGTATCTGGTGAGTGATGTCTGTATCTGGTGGGTGATGTCTGTATCTGGACGTCTGTATCTGCTGAGTGATGACTATGTATCTGGTGATGATGTCTGTATCTGGTGGTGATGTCTGTACCTAGTGGTGATGTCTGTGTCTGGTGGGTGATGTCTGTATCTGGACATCTGTGTCTGGTGGGTGATGTCTGTGTCTGGACATCTGTGTCTGGTGGGTGATGTCTGTATCTAGACGTCTGTATCTGGTGGGTGATGTCTGTATCTGGTGGGTGATGTCTGTACCTAGTGGTGATGTCTGTGTCTGGTGGGTGATGTCTGTATCTGGACATCTGTGTCTGGTGGGTGATGTCTGTGTCTGGACATCTGTGTCTGGTGGGTGATGTCTGTATCTAGACGTCTGTATCTGGTGAGTGATGTCTGTATCTGGTGGGTGATGTCTGTATCTGGACGTCTGTATCTGCTGAGTGATGACTATGTATCTGGTGATGATGTCTGTATCTGGTGGTGATGTCTGTACCTAGTGGTGATGTCTGTGTCTGGTGAGTGATGTCTGTATCTGGACATCTGTGTCTGGTGGGTGATGTCTGTGTCTGGACATCTGTGTCTGGTGGGTGATGTCTGTATCTACACGTCTGTATCTGGTGGGTGATGTCTGTGTCTGGTGGGTGATGTCTGTATCTGGACGTCTGTATCTGCTGAGTGATGACTATGTATCTGGTGATGATGTCTGTATCTGGTGGTGATGTCTGTACCTAGTGGTGATGTCTGTGTCTGGTGGGTGATGTCTGTATCTGGACATCTGTGTCTGGTGGGTGATGTCTGTATCTGGACATCTGTGTCCGGTGGGTGACGTCTGTATCTAGACGTCTGTATCTGGTGGGTGATGTCTGTATCTGGTGGGTGATGTCTGTATCTGGACGTCTGTATCTGCTGAGTGATGACTATGTATCTGGTGATGATGTCTGTATCTGGTGGTGATGTCTGTACCTAGTGGTGATGTCTGTGTCTGGTGGGTGATGTCTGTATCTGGACATCTGTGTCTGGTGGGTGATGTCTGTGTCTGGACATCTGTGTCTGGTGGGTGATGTCTGTATCTAGACGTCTGTATCTGGTGGGTGATGTCTGTATCTGGTGGGTGATGTCTGTACCTAGTGGTGATGTCTGTGTCTGGTGGGTGATGTCTGTATCTGGACATCTGTGTCTGGTGGGTGATGTCTGTGTCTGGACATCTGTGTCTGGTGGGTGATGTCTGTATCTAGACGTCTGTATCTGGTGAGTGATGTCTGTATCTGGTGGGTGATGTCTGTATCTGGACGTCTGTATCTGCTGAGTGATGACTATGTATCTGGTGATGATGTCTGTATCTGGTGGTGATGTCTGTACCTAGTGGTGATGTCTGTGTCTGGTGAGTGATGTCTGTATCTGGACATCTGTGTCTGGTGGGTGATGTCTGTGTCTGGACATCTGTGTCTGGTGGGTGATGTCTGTATCTACACGTCTGTATCTGGTGGGTGATGTCTGTGTCTGGTGGGTGATGTCTGTATCTGGACGTCTGTATCTGCTGAGTGATGACTATGTATCTGGTGATGATGTCTGTATCTGGTGGTGATGTCTGTACCTAGTGGTGATGTCTGTGTCTGGTGGGTGATGTCTGTATCTGGACATCTGTGTCTGGTGGGTGATGTCTGTATCTGGACATCTGTGTCCGGTGGGTGACGTCTGTATCTAGACGTCTGTATCTGGTGGGTGATGTCTGTATCTGGTGGGTGATGTCTGTATCTGGACGTCTGTATCTGCTGAGTGATGACTATGTATCTGGTGATGATGTCTGTATCTGGTGGTGATGTCTGTACCTAGTGGTGATGTCTGTGTCTGGTGGGTGATGTCTGTATCTGGACATCTGTGTCTGGTGGGTGATGTCTGTGTCTGGACATCTGTGTCTGGTGGGTGATGTCTGTATCTAGACGTCTGTATCTGGTGGGTGATGTCTGTATCTGGTGGGTGATGTCTGTACCTAGTGGTGATGTCTGTGTCTGGTGGGTGATGTCTGTATCTGGACATCTGTGTCTGGTGGGTGATGTCTGTGTCTGGACATCTGTGTCTGGTGGGTGATGTCTGTATCTAGACGTCTGTATCTGGTGAGTGATGTCTGTATCTGGTGGGTGATGTCTGTATCTGGACGTCTGTATCTGCTGAGTGATGACTATGTATCTGGTGATGATGTCTGTATCTGGTGGTGATGTCTGTACCTAGTGGTGATGTCTGTGTCTGGTGAGTGATGTCTGTATCTGGACATCTGTGTCTGGTGGGTGATGTCTGTGTCTGGACATCTGTGTCTGGTGGGTGATGTCTGTATCTACACGTCTGTATCTGGTGGGTGATGTCTGTGTCTGGTGGGTGATGTCTGTATCTGGACGTCTGTATCTGCTGAGTGATGACTATGTATCTGGTGATGATGTCTGTATCTGGTGGTGATGTCTGTACCTAGTGGTGATGTCTGTGTCTGGTGGGTGATGTCTGTATCTGGACATCTGTGTCTGGTGGGTGATGTCTGTATCTGGACATCTGTGTCCGGTGGGTGACGTCTGTATCTAGACGTCTGTATCTGGTGGGTGATGTCTGTATCTGGTGGGTGATGTCTGTATCTGGACGTCTGTATCTGCTGAGTGATGACTATGTATCTGGTGATGATGTCTGTATCTGGTGGTGATGTCTGTACCTAGTGGTGATGTCTGTGTCTGGTGGGTGATGTCTGTATCTGGACATCTGTGTCTAGTGGGTGATGTCTGTGTCTGGACATCTGTGTCTGGTGGGTGATGTCTGTATCTGCACGTCTGTATCTGGTGAGTGATGTCTGTATCTGGTGGGTGATGTCTGTATCTGGACGTCTGTATCTGCTGAGTGATGACTATGTATCTGGTGATGATGTCTGTATCTGGTGGTGATGTCTGTACCTAGTGGTGATGTCTGTGTCTGGTGGGTGATGTCTGTATCTGGACATCTGTGTCTGGTGGGTGATGTCTGTGTCTGGACATCTGTGTCTGGTGGGTGATGTCTGTATCTAGACGTCTGTATCTGGTGGGTGATGTCTGTATCTGGTGAGTGATGTCTGTGTCTGGTGGTGATGTCTGTATCTGGTGGGTGATGTCTGTATCTGGTGGTGATGTCTGTATCTGGTGGTGATGTCTGTGTCTGGTGGGCGATGTCTGTATCTAGACATCTGTATCTGGTGAGTGATGTCTGTATCTTGTGGTGATGTCTGTATCTGGATGTCTGTATCTGCTGAGTGATGACTATGTATCTGGTGATGATTTCTGTATCTGGTGAGTGATGTCTGTATCTGGTGGGTGATGTCTGTGTCTGGACATCTGTGTCTGGTGGGTGATGTCTGTGTCTGGTGGGTGATGTCTGTATCTGGACGTCTGTATCTGGTGAGTGATGACTATATATCTGGTGATGATTTCTGTATCTGGTGAGTGATGTCTGTATCTGGTGGGTGATGACTGTACCCAGGAGGTGATGTCTGTATCCCGTGTGTGATGACTGTCTCTGGTGAGTGGTGCCTGTATCCAATGGGTGATGTTTGTATCCAATGGGTGGTGTCTGTATCCCGTGGGTGATGACTGTACCCGGTGGGTGATGACTGTACCCAGGAGGTGATGTCTGTATCCCGTGGGTGATGACTGTACCTGGTGGGTGATGACTGTACCTGGTGGGTGATGACTGTACCCAGGAGGTGATGTCTGTATCCCGTGGGTGATGACTGTACCCGGTGGGTGATGACTGTACCTGGTGGGTGATGACTGTACCTGGTGGGTGATGGCTGTCTCTGGTGAGTGGTGCCTGTATCCAATGGGTGATGTCTGTATCCAGTGGGCAATGACTGTACCTGGTGGGTGATGACTGTACCCAGGAGGTGATGTCTGTATCCCGTGGGTGATGACTGTACCTGGTGGGTGATGACTGTACCCAGGAGGTGATGTCTATATCCTGTGGGTGATGACTGTCTCTGGTGGGTGATGACTGTACCCAGTAGGTGATGTCTGTATCCCGTGGGCAATGACTGTACCTGGTGGGTGATGACTGTACCTGGTGGGTGATGACTGTACCCAGTAGGTGATGTCTGTATCCTGTGGGTGATGACTGTCCCCGGTGGGTGATGACTGTACCTGGTGGGTGATGGCTGTCTCTGATGAGTGGTGCCTGTATCCAATGGGTGATGTTTGTATCTAGTGGGCAATGACTGTACCTGGTGGGTGATGACTGTACCCAGGAGGTGATGTCTGTATCCCGTGGGTGATGACTGTACCTGGTGGGTGATGACTGTACCCAGGAGGTGATGTCAGTATCCCGTGGGTGATGACTGTACCCGGTGGGTGATGACTGTACCCAGGAGGTGATGTCTATATCCTGTAGGTGATGACTGTCTCTGGTGAGTGGTGCCTGTATCCAATGGGTGATGTCTGTATCCAGTGGGCAATGACTGTACCTGGTGGGTGATGACTGTACCCAGGAGGTGATGTCTATATCCTGTGGGTGATGACTGTCTCTGGTGAGTGGTGCCTGTATCCAATGGGTGATGTAAGTATCCCGTGGGTGATGACTGTACCTGGTGGGTGATGACTGTACCCAGGAGGTGATGTCAGTATCCTGTGGGTGATGACTGTACCTGGTGGGTGATGACTGTACCCAGGAGGTGATGTCTATATCCTGTGGGTGATGACTGTCTCTGGTGAGTGGTGCCTGTATCCAATGGGTGATGTCTGTATCCCATGGGTGATGACTGTACCTGGTGGGTGATGACTGTACCTGGTGGGTGATGACTGTACCCAGGAGTTGATGTCAGTATCCTGTGGGTGATGACTGTACCCAGGAGGTGATGTCTATATCCTGTGGGTGATGACTGTCTCTGGTGAGTGGTGCCTGTATCCAATGGGTGATGTCTGTATTCCGTGGGCGATGACTGTACCTGGTGGGTGATGACTGTACCCAGGAGGTGATGTCAGTATCCTGTGGGTGATGACTGTATCCAGTGAGTGGTGCCTATATCCAATGGGTGATGTTTGTATCCAATGGGCAATGACTGTACCTGGTGGGTGATGCCTGTGTCTGACTGATGATGCCTGTTATCAGGTGGTCGGTGCCTGTGCCCAGTGGGTGACGCCTGTATCTGGTGACTGGTGCTCATATCCAGTGGGTGATGCCTGTATGTGGTGGGATGCCTGTACTCAGTGGGTGACGCTTGTATCCAGTGGGTGATGAATGTAAACGGTGGGTGATGTCCGTACCCGGTGGGTGACATCTGTCCCTGGTGGGTGACGTCTGTATCTGGTGGTGATGTCTGTATCTGGTGGTGATGTCTGTATCTGGACGTCTGTATCTGCTGAGTGATGACTATGTATCTGGTGATGATTTCTGTATCTGGTGAGTGATGTCTGTATCTGGTGGGTGATGTCTGTGTCTGGACATCTGTGTCTGGTGGGTGATGTCTGTGTCTGGTGGGTGATGTCTGTATCTGGACGTCTGTATCTGGTGAGTGATGACTATATATCTGGTGATGATTTCTGTATCTGGTGAGTGATGTCTGTGTCTGGTGGGTGATGTCTGTGTCTGGACATCTGTGTCTGGTGGGTGATGACTATATATCTGGTGATGACTTCTGTGTCTGGTGAGTGATGTCTATGTCTGGTGCTGATTCTGTATCTGGTGAGTGATGTCTGTATCTGGTGGGTGATGTCTGTATCTGGACATCTGTGTCTGGTGGGTGATGTCTGTGTCTGGACATCTGTGTCTGGTGGGTGATGTCTGTATCTAGACGTCTGTATCTGGTGAGTGATGTCTGTATCTGGTGGGTGATGTCTGTATCTGGACGTCTGTATCTGCTGAGTGATGACTATGTATCTGGTGATGATGTCTGTATCTGGTGGTGATGTCTATACCTAGTGGTGACATCTGTGTCTGGTGGGTGATGTCTGTATCTGGACATCTGTGTCTGGTGGGTGATGTCTGTGTCTGGACATCTGTGTCTGGTGGGTGATGTCTGTATCTAGACGTCTGTATCTGGTGGGTGATGTCTGTATCTGGTGGGCGATGTCTGTATCTGGACGTCTGTATCTGCTGAGTGATGACTATGTATCTGGTGATGATGTCTGTATCTGGTGGTGATGTCTGTACCTAGTGGTGATGTCTGTGTCTGGTGAGTGATGTCTGTATCTGGACATCTGTGTCTGGTGGGTGATGTCTGTGTCTGGACATCTGTGTCTGGTGGGTGATGTCTGTATCTAGACGTCTGTATCTGGTGGGTGATGTCTGTATCTGGTGAGTGATGTCTGTATCTGGTGGTGATGTCTGTATCTGGTGGGTGATGTCTGTATCTGGATGTCTGTATCTGGTGAGTGATGACTATATATCTGGTGATGACTTCTGTGTCTGGTGGGTGATGTCTGTATCTGGATGGCTGTATCTGGTGAGTGATGACTATATCTGGTGGTGATGTCTGTATCTGCTGGATGGTGTCTGTACCTGGTGGGGACATCTGTTGTCTGGTGGGTGATGTCTGTATCTGGCTGGGACATCTGTATCTGTTGGTGACATCCATATCTGGTGGGTGGTGTCAGTACCCGGTGGGTGATATTTGTATCTGGACGTCTGTACCTGGTGGTGACGTCTGTGTCTGGTGGGTGATGTCTGTATCTGGTGGTGACGTCTGTGTCTGGAGGTGACGTCTGTGTCTGGCAGGTGATGTCTGTATCTGGTGGGTGACGTCTGTGCCTACAGGTGATGCCTCTACCTTGTGAGGCCCATACCTGATCGGGGTACGTGTGCCTGGCAGGGTGTTCTGGTGTGAAGGTAGGGTTGTCTAGGCACGTGCACCCCCCTGTGCCCCAAACCCTCTGAAGGTTCTGTGGCTTCAGCATCACTGCCCGCCTCACTCCATCCTCCAGATCTCTCCAGTGTGAGTGCTGAGTCCCATGGTCATACCACACTGTGTGTGAGGGGCTTCTGGTTTTACTAAGCGCCGCGAAAATTCCACAGCGTGAAGCAGAGCCCTGGGGGAGGCAGGTGAGTCTGGTGGGTAATTCAGAGCTCAAGGGTCAGGGCTCCTTGGAGAATAGGTCCAAGCCTGCCTGGCTGGGAAGATCACCTCCTGTGGGCAGGGCGATGGGAACCAGGGCTGAGCCAAATGCACATGGGGTGTTTATGGGTGAGGGTGCAGCTTTGGTCCTGGACCTCTGGTGGTCGAGGAAGTGGGTCGGCTGGTGAGGGGTGTCCAGTGCCTCCAGGCCTGGCCTCTCAGCACTGAGTATCATGGGGCTCAAGACACTCTGTCCAGGGCAGCAGGACACAAACGTCTGTCAGAGGCAACTGCCAGTTTCTTGGGAGCTTGTGCATCTGGTACACAGACGGAGAAGTGTGAAGGGGAACATGTGGGATGGCAGACACAGCCACACACGCACACACACGTCTGTACACATGTGCAGATTCACCCAGACATACTGACCGACATCTGCACACAGTCACACAAGCACACACTCCTGTAAACACGTGCACGTTTACCCCAATGTACCAACCTACAAATGTGTGAACACACACACTCAAACACACACAACTGGACGCATGTGCACACTCACCCAGACGGACCAACCCACATCTGCACACACACACTGACACACTCACACAAACACACACACACGTGCCTGTACACATGTGCAGATTCACCCAGACATACTGACCGACATCTGCACACAGTCACACAAGCACACACTCCTGTAAACACGTGCACGTTTACCCCGATGTACCAACCCACAAATGCGTGAACACACACACTCAAACACACACAACTGGACGCATGTGCACACTCACCCAGATGGACCAACCCACATCTGCACACAGATGCATGCACACACACTCACACGAACACACACACACATGTGTCTGTACACAAGTGCAGATTCACCCAGACATACTGACCCACACCTGCATGAAGACATGCACACACACATATACACATACAAACACCTGTACACACGTGCACACTCATCCAGATTTACCCACCCAAATCTGCAGGCACACACACAGACACACATCTGTACACACATGCACATCCACCCAGCCATACTGACCCACATCTGCACACACACAGCTACACAAACATGCACACACAGGTGCACAGGTGCACATCATTCACCCAACCCACATCTGCTTACAGACATATGGATACACACATGCACACCCACCTCTGTACTAATAATCACACACATGCACACCCACCTCTATGTCATGCATGCAACACACCCACACATAAGCACACTGTACACTGCTCACACCTGCTCACACCAACATGTACACACACACCTGTGCCTACACACTCACCTCTGCACATATACACACCCACATACCCACAGTTCTACGTTCGCTGTGTAGACAGCCCCGCACCTACACTCACCCCCACCCACACACAAATCCATGTCTAGACACACAAGAACACATGGCCACAGCCCACACCTACACACATACAAACGTCCACACACCCACACACAGGCCACACACACGTACACACACTTCTGCACCCTGCACACACACACACCCCCATACGCCCCCATTCCCACACACCCTCCACAGTGCCTGGCATGTCCACCGGGTTCCCGAGCAGAAGCTGACGGCAGGGGCCAGGAAGGGGATGCCCTGCTCCCCAGAACGCCCCCTCCTCCCCAGGATGCCCCCTCCTCCCCAGAACTCCCCCTCCTCCCCGGGACACCCCCTGCTCCCCAGAATGCCCCGTACTCCCCAAAACGCCCCTCCTCCCTGGAATGCCCCATGCTCCCCTCCTGCATCCCCACCTGCCCTCACTGCAGGCCGGCGGTGACCTCAGAGCAGCCTGCTCACTCAGGAGGTGGTCCTGTCCGCAGCAGGTCCCCCATTTCCACAGCCCTACTTGTGGAGCAAGAAGAGTCACAAGCTTCAAACAGGCTTGGAGAGGCAGGTGAATGGTGTGTCCATGGGCACCTGTGTGACACGTGCGGACCACACATATGTCTCCAACAACAAGCGATTATTCCTGTTGGTGAAGAGATAAATGCTCCGGGGCATTTCCCCTTTGGTCTTCCCCCCTGTAGCTCAGAGTGTTAATTTTGGCATCTTTCTGCATGTAAAAGGTTCTGATGCTGTTAGACTTCCATGCTTTATATTAGAGACGAGTGTGGAGTTTTTGTAACATCTTGCTGTCTTTCCATAGCTTTCTGTAGCACGGCCCATGAGGCAAAAACTACTAATTAATTTTTCATGAGAAAAATAAAAAATATATAAAGGAAAGAGTTGAAAAGAGAGGAAACTGTAACACAAATACTTTTGTGCGTTTTGCTGGCATGTTTTTTCACCGTCTTCACTTTTTAAAAAATTGCAGGGTCGTTTCTGACAACCTAGAGTGGGTGAGAAACTTTCTCGACGTTGCACAGTGGGTTCTGACTCAGGCCTCATTGGTCCCAAAGAGGGTGAGCTTGGCTGGTGTCAATGGCTCTGGACAGACAACACAGGAGACACACATGAGTACACACACACGCACACACTTCTGGGCAATAGAAACACACGCCTGGTGATTGCACTCTTTTCTGTCCTGGTGTTTTGTTGTCTGTCCGTGTGTCCATCCATCCACCCATCCATCACCATTTGTTCCTGTCCTCCCTGCCTCGTATCATCGACCACTGATGCATCCATCCAGCACATGTACCATCATCTATCCCCCTCTCTGTTCATCTCCTATCTAGGTCTATTATCTCTCTATTTACCTAACTAGAAAGGTGGTTCTAATTCTTTACTAAGTGCTCAAGAATCTGCCTGCAATGCAGGAGACCCAGGTTTGATCCCTGGGTCAAGATCCCCTGGAGGCGGGCATGGCAACCCACTCCAGTATTCTTGCCTGGAGAATCCCACGGGCGGAGGAGCCTAGTAGGCTACAGTCCATGGGGTCACAAAGAGTCAGACACGACTGAGTGACTAACACTTTCCCTTTATTTTCATGTGCCTACTCATCTATTGTCTTTCATCTATCTATTCTATTCTCTGTCACCTATCTGTATGTATTATCAACCCATCCATCTACTATCTACCTATCCATCTATCATCTATCAGCTATAACTAGAGAAGGACATGGCAACCCACTGCAGTATTCTTGCCTCAAGAATCCCCTGGACACAGGAGTCTAGCACACAGTCCATGGGGTCACAAGAGTCGGACACGACTTAGCGACTAAACCACCATCACCGTCTCTATCTATCTATCTATATCTTTTCATGTATTAAGGACTATATTTCTGTTTTTTTTTCCTGGTTTGTCTGTTTGCACATTATGCCCATTTTCTGTAGGATGTCTGGTCTTTGCCCTTATTAATAAAAGGTATTACAGTAGGAATGTCAGCCATTTATCTGTGATATATGATGCAAACATTTTTCTCTATGTGTCTTTGTCTTTTGACTTTGCTTTTTTTTTTTTTTTTGAGGGGGCATCAGTTGGGCCAAAAATATTAGTTTGTTGTCAAAGTTGCCAGTCTTTCTTTCTATCGCATCTAGATAGCTTTTCCTTACACACAGATCATGGGGGATTTCAGCCAGTTTTTTTTTCTTTCTATTACTGATATAATTCTATTAAAAAAAGATATCCAGGTAGGCACTGAGTTTTGTGGCATATAATATCCATCGCTGTTACATCTTGATTGTGTGCCGTGCTTTTAGCCTTAGGTAATGTCCTTCTTTGTTTAATTTAAGAGTTTTTTTGGTCTACCTTATAGTTTGTCTTTGATTAACACTTTAATCCCTGCGGTCAGATGGTTTTTGTTTGCCGGTCATTTGTCTTTTCTTTCTGAAACTTTGAAATTTCTTTGTTTTAGGTGTGTTTCCCATGTAACACCTGCAGCTGGATATTGCTTAGCTGATAACGCGATGTGAAGAAAGCCTTTCTGTTTTAACAGTCAAATGAAGCCGGTTCGTGTTTACTGAGATAAATGATACTTTTGCTTTCAATTTGTTTTACTTTATAACCACTGTTCATATTATGCTGTTACTTACCGTTTCTTTCAATATGCAATGAGGTCGCACTGTATGCGGGTCAAGAAGCAACAGTTAGAACCAGACATGGAACACTGGACTGATTCAAAATTGGGAAAGGAGTGCAACAGGGCTGTATATTGTCAGCCTGCTTATGTAACTTCTATGCAGAGGACATCATGCCAAGTGCAGGACTGTTTGAAGCACAAGCTGGGATCAAGATTGCCAGGAGAAATATCAGTAACCTCAGATACGCAGGTGACACCACCCTTATGGCAGAAAGTGAAGAAGAACTGAGGAACCTCTTGATGAAAGTGAAAGAGGAGAGTGAAAAAGTTGGCTTAAAGCTCAACAGTCAGAAAACTACGATCATGGCATCCGGTCCCATCACTTCATGGCAAATAGATGGGGAAACAGTGGAAACAGTGGCAGACTTTATTTTCTTGGGCCTCCAGAACCACTGCAGATGGTGATTGCAGCCATGAAATTAAAAGACGCTTGCTCCTTGGAAGAAAAGCTATGACCGACCTAGACAGCATAGAACGAAGCAGAGACATTACTTTACCAACAAAGGTCCGTCTAGTCAAGGCTATGGTTTTTCCAGTAGTCATGTATGGATGTGAGAGTTGGTTCATAAACGAGGTGACAGGATGAGATGGTTGGATGGCATCACCGACTCAAAGAACGTGAGTTTGAGCAAGCTCCGGGAGTTGGTGATGGACAGGGAGGCCTGGCGTGCCGTGGTCCATGGGGTCACAAAGAGCTGGACACACGTGAGCGACTGAACAACAGCAAAACAACACCGCTGTTGTTAATTCTTTCCCTCTGACATTTAGGAAGGTGTGTCTTTGTTCTGGGGCTTACCTTTCTGTTCATACTTTCTCGGGTCCCCTCATTTGCTGTCTTATCCTCTTGCTCTCTCATCTCTCAGTTTAAGTGGCTGAAGCGACACACAGTTTTTTGCCTTATGTGCATGAGAAAAGTCTAAAATGTATTGTCAGAATTGGTCTCTTCTCCAGCCTCCAGGGGTCACTGCTTCATCTTTTCTCTGAACTCCTGCCTTCCTCTTACAAGGACCCTTGCAGTGTCCCTGGGCTAACCCAGAGAACCCAGGAAAATTCCCAAACATGAGATCCTTCACTTAGTCACAACTGCACAGTCCCTTTCGCCATGTCAGTTAAGATATTCACAAGTTCCAGGTTAGGACATGGACATCCTTGGGGACATTATTCTGTCCACCACATGGGGACCAGGAGGTGGACATCCTTCAGTTCAGTTCAATCTAGGCCCTCAGTTGTGTCCGACCCTTTGCAATCCCATGGACTGCAGCACGCCAGGCCTCCCTGTCCATCACCAACTCCCGGAGCTTGCTCAAACTCATGTCCATTGAGTCGGTGATGCCATCCAGCCGTCTCATCCTCTGTCGTCCCCTTCTCCTCCTGCCTTCAATCTTTCCCAGCATCAGGGTCTTTTCCAATGAGTCAGCTCTTCGCATCAGGGGGCCAAAGTATTGGAGTTTCAACTTCAGCATCAGTCTTTTCAATGAATATTCAGGACTGATTTCCTTTAGGATGGACTGTTGGATCTCCTTGCAGTCCAAGGGACTCTCAAGAGTCTTCTCCAACACCACAGTTTAAAAGCATCGATTCTTTGGCACTCAGCTTTCTTTATAGTCCAACTCTCACATCCATACATGACCACTGGAAAAACCATAGCCTTGACTAGACGGACCTTTGTTGGCAAAGGAATGTGTCTGCTTTTTAATATGCTGTCTACTTTGGTCATAGCTTTTCTTCCAAGGAGCAAGCGTCTTTTAATTTCATGGCTTCGGTCACCATCTGCAGGGATTTTGGAGCTCAAGAAACTAAAGTCTCTCACTGTTTCCATTGTTTCCACATCTATTTGCCATCAAGTGTTGGAACTGGATGCCATGATCTTAGTTTTTTGAATGTTGAGTTTTAAGCCAACTTTTTCACTCTCTTCTCACTTTCATGAAGAGTCTCTTTAGTTCCTCTTCACTTTTTGCTCTAAGAGTGGTGTCATCTGTGTATCTGAGGTTATTGATATTTCTCCCAGCAATCTTGATTCCAGCTTGTGCTTCATCCAGCCCGGCATCCTTGGGGACATTATTCTGACCATCACATGGGAAAGTAGACCTTCGAAGTCTACCTGTGATGCTCATAAAACTTTGCCCACTGACCTTCCCCAAACCCATCCCCAAACCAAACCAAACCCCCTCATATACCAAGTTTAGTGAAGGCTGCAAGTCTACAAGGCTGCCCCTTTTTTGAGTGATGAGCAGAAAACCTTCGGGCACTTTTCACGGAAGTCAGAAACGTATTAATTTTTCAGAGGCCCGCGAGTCCAAAATGGCTGGTCCAATTTGCTTCACGTGTCTCAGCCCAAGACGAAGCCAGAAGCTTTCCGGCTGAGGGAGGTGTTTCGTCAGAGTCAGAAGGTCGGGTGAGGGTCTGAGTGCCAAGGACTGGGAACATAGGCAGCTGTCTGTCCGTATAATGAGCTGCTACTCTCTCCCCAGGGCTGGGTGGATGGAGCTGTGATGCATGCAGGGGGCGTCTAAGGAGAGGTGGTCCACACTCATGCCTCCCCAGGAGAAGATGGAGGGGGTGACAGATGTGGGAGCGTTTTCCATCTTTGCCAAAGCCTGTCCGCTTTATCGTATGAAACCTTGTCTCTCGGAGGAAAGGGGATTCTCAGGTGATATGTGAAAATGAGCAGATTTTAAAACTAGTTTTGGGCAAAGGATGCTAGGTGTGTGTGGGGGGGGGGGGGCTGGTGGGATGAGGACGCCCCCAGGAGGCCTGATTACTGTGACTTTGTGATCCCAGGGGGACGGGTGATTAGAGAAATATTCATGCCCCAAACCAGCCATCATCTTTGGAGATGCTCTTTGAGCTTCTTTTATACCCTGCTCTATGTGCTGAAGAACTGATGCTTTTGAACTGTGGTGTTGGAGAAGACTCTTCAGAGTCCCTTGAACTGTAAGGAGATCCAACCAGTCCATCCTAAAGATCAGTGCTGAATGTTCATTGGAAGGACTGATGCTGAAGCTCCAATACTTTGGCCACCTGATGAGAAAGACCCATTGGAAAAAACCCTGATGCTGGGTAAGATTGAAGGTGGGAGGAAAAGGGGATGACAGAGGGTGAGATGGTTGGATGGCATCACCGACTCAATGGACCTGAGTTTGAGTAAACTCCGGGAATTGGTGATGGACAGGGAGGCCTGGCGTGCTGCAGTCCATGGGGTCGCAAAGAGAAGGACATGACTGAGCGACTGAACTGAACTGAACTATACACACGATGCTCTCTGAGATTTTTTTACACCCTGCTCTATGCATGCTGGGCTTTCCTCGTGGCTCAGCTGGTAAAGAATCCGCCTGCAATGCAGGAGACCTGGGTTCAATCCCTGAGTTGGGAAGATCCCCTGGAGAAGGGAAAGGCTACCCACTCCAGTATTCTGGCCTGGAGAATTCCATGGACTGTATAGTCCACGTGGTCACAAACCGTAGGACATGACTGAGTGACTTAAGAAAAAGATGCACGCTGTTCCCACCCCGAATTTATTTGTTTTTGGCACCATTGACATCACAGCAGGGAATCCCTAACTTTAGACCTGAAGGGGATTTTGTTTCTCACTTCTCCCCCCTGCTCCCGGTGAGGAGCCTGAGCACCCCTGTATCTCAACTCAGATGAAGAGCAGACCGTAAGGACTTCCCTGGTGGTTCTGTGGTTAAGAGTCCACCCGCCAATGCAGGAGACGCGGGTTCAATGCCCGATCCAGGAAGATCCCACGTGCCACGGAGCAATTAAGCCTGTTCACCACAAGTTCTGAGCCTGTGCTCTCAAGCCCGGGAGCTCAAGTCCTGAAGCCCGTGTGCCCTGCAGCCCGAGCTTCACAAGCAGAGAATCACTGTGGTGAGAAGCCCGTGCACCCCAACCAGAGAGTGGTCCCCACTGACCACAGCTAGAGGAAGCCAGCGAGCAGCAGTAAAGACCCCCTGCAGCCAAAAACACAATTAACCAAGAAAAAAAAAACAGAACAGGCCCTTTGTGGCTGGTTGGGGAGGGGCTGCTAACGACCCAGTGGACATGGACCAAACCCCACTCCCATCACTCAAAACTAGTGATGTCGTTTGGGACAGTGTGGGTTTCCAATTGTTATAACCTCAATGAGACTCTCAAGTGTGCTGAGTCCGGAGAAGGGGTTTTCAGTGATGAAAAGTGCAAGAGTAACAGACATCCCTGGCCGTCCAGTGGCTAGACTCCCGAGCTCCCAATGTCCGGGACCCGGGTTCGATCCCTGGTGAGGGAACTAGATCACACACGTCTCAGCTAACTCTTGGCACAGCCAAAGAAATATTTTTTTTTTTTAAGTGCCAGAATGAAAATGTTGCTCATGTGTAATTGCAGCCACCTGAGGAATCTGGACGTTAGCAGGGTCTCCTGGTTTGCCTGAGCTGAAAATGGGTCCCCAGCCTCCACTCTGGGGCCTCAGAGAGAAGGGCCATTGGCCCCTTAGACTGGAGAGCGGCTCCTATCAAGGTGGGACATTATTCTGTCTACCACACGGGGACCAGGATGTGGACATCCTTAGGGAAATTATTCTGTTCCCCACACGGGGATCAGGACGTGGACGTCTCTGGGGATGTTATTCTGGCCACTGCAGTACTAACCAGGTCCTTGTTGTTCTCGACGTTTTTCCTAGACCCCGTTTCCTTCCCCTCCAAGTTGCCCCCAAGGACACTGCCTGTGTTTCATTAGGATTCTGAGAAAACAAACACGCCGCCTCCTAAAGTCAGTTCTTGGCCCGGCTCCTCTCAGTCACTTCTGCATGGTGTGAAGTCAGAAGATTCAACTTAGAAAATAAAAGAAGAGCACAATTTTAAAATGAGTGGCTACTGAGTCTGTTCAGTTCATCAACCCTTGTTCCGTGGGTCCACACAGAGGGGGCTGTAGAAACCCTTCAGGAACCACGGTGTCTCTCAATGGGAGGAGAGTCTGGGGAAAAGGCATGGGACTGCTTAGCGGGGAGTGCCCGGCGCTGAGTCACAGGGCCCTGAGACCAAGGTCTGAGGGGCTCTGGTCCTGCGCGATGCTCAGGCGGACATCACCCTGCCCTGTGGTCCGGCGAGGCCAACCCGAAATCCGTCCAGTCTCCACCTGTGACACGAAGCCTCGCTCTTGCCGTGAAGGTTGCCCGCGTGCCAGCAAACGATGTTCGCGGCTGTGCCTGGAAGGACTGTCAAAGACCCTGTGGAGAGGAGACAGCAGCGTGACGAGAGCTCATCTCGTTCACGGCAGACGCTTTAAATCAACGGATTCCGGTGATAAACACGCAGCCGGTGCTTACCACACGCCTGCCACCGTTTTGACATATCCACTCTCGCTGTACGCCTGTTAATTTTCACATTTTGCAGTTAGGGGAACGGAACGTGACAAACGCCGAGTTTGTAAGAACGGTGACACGTTTTAAGTGTTTCCATTTGCATAATAACTGTTAACAGAAATCAACCCCGTTCGCGTGAAGACGTGAGGAGGAGCGTCCGTGTTGTTCTCCAGGCGTTTTCTGGGTTCACGAGGTATTTCTTTCAGGGTGAAACAGGAAGTCTGGTCCCTCGGTGATAAGCCAACACGGTCTGTCTGGCTGGCTTGTTGCTGGGATGTTCTGTGTGGTGTCTTTCGGGGATTCTGTCAGAAGGTCACGATTGTGTTGCTTTACGACCGGCCGTGAGCCTGTCTCCAGGTCAGGGCCAACCCACTTGGACAGGTCTGATGAGAACTTCCATAGTTGAGCGACCTCTCAGAGGCTTGAACATTCAGGTCTAAGATCATTCCGGCCGCAGGAACCACTGGGACCCTCCCCGCTCATGGTGACGGGCAGTGGGAGACCTCTTGTGCACACGTGCGGTCCCAGGGAAAACTCAATTACTCAGCTTAAAAAAGTGAGATGAAGGGAGTGAGCGTGCCGAGCACATGGTCCATTCCAGGTGGCTGACCACTGTCTTCCAGTTACGCCTTGAAGACCTTGGGTTGATGGTATGGACGGTCTGTTTCATTCAACCACCAAGGACTGTACTGGGAATTTTCAAAAGCAAACGCGTGGCCAGTCAACAAAGCCCCAAGGACACCTGGCACCTCAGGCTGCCTGCCTCATTTGTCTACATTGGGTGAAGGCAGAGGAACAGGGCGGACAAAGGCCACGTGGGGCTCAGAGGTACCCAGCTGGGTTGAATGGATTAATCAAGCCGCCATCTATATTCCACTTTTCTTTGAATGGTGTGGACAGAACTGCTCTGATTTTACGCATCTCGAATATTTTACGTGGGCTAAAAATGTTGGGGTGAATATGTTTCTGGCTAAGGAGAAAATCCTTTGCACTCCAAAGATGCTGGCTCGCTCTCAAAGAATATGGTTTTAAATTTTTGACACCTTTTATTTTGGAAGGGTGAAGTTATTCTGCATGCATGCATGCTAAGCCACTTCAGTCGTATCCAACTCTCTGTGACCCCATGGACTGTGGCCCACCAGGCTCCTCTGTCCATGGGATTCTCCAGGCAAGAATACTGGAGTGGGTTGCCATGGCTCTTCCAGGGAAACTTCCCCACCCAGGGATGGAACCTGGGTCTCCTATGTCTCCAGCATTGGCGGGAGGGTTCTTTACCGCTAGTGCCACCTGGAAAGCCCAGTCATTCTATCCTGTCACTAAATTCAGCGATTCCTGTCATGGGTCAGTTCTGTGCTGAGGTAACCTAGATGTCCTTCAGAACCACTGCTGGGGGGCTCAAGGCTCAGAGGGGCAGCAGGCTATGCAAGAGATGCGGGTTTAATCCCTGGGTGGGGAAGATCCCCTGGAGAAGGACACGGGAACCCACTCCAGTATTCTTGCCTGGAGAATCCCATGGACAGAGGAGCCTGGCATGTACAGTCCATGGGGTCATAAAGAGTTGGACATGACTGAGCACGCATACACACACACACACACACACACACACACGCCATGGGGTTATCCCTACCAGACCACGTGGTGAGAGCTGGATGATCTGTTTGAACAAAATAGCCCTGTCCCCACCCAGAATCTTTGAAAAACATCTTTAGTGACTCAAGGTCACGTGTGGGTTCCTGGTCACCTCCTCTGAGGTCCTGCGGGTTAGTCGGACAGCTCCTTGAGGGTTCCCTTACGTTTTAACAGGATGTTCAGAGAATTTTATTGTTCAGTTGCTCAGTTGTGTCCGACTCTTTGTGACCCCATGAACTGCAGCACGCCAGGCTTCCCTGTCCATCACCATCTCCTGGACTTTGCTCAAACTCATGTCCATTGAGTCAGTGAGGCCATCCAACCATCTCATCCTCTGACGTCCCCTTCTCCTACTGCCCTCAATCTTTCCCAGCATCAGAGTCTTTTCCAAGGACTCAGTTCTTTGCATCAGGTGGCCAAAGGATTGGAGCTTCAGCTTCAGCATCAGTCCTTCCAGTGAACACCCAGGACTGATCTCCTCTAGGATGGACTGGTTGGATCTCCTTGCAGCCCAAGGGACTCTCAAGTGTCTTCTCCAGGACCACAGTTCGAAAGCATCAGTTCTTCGGCGATTTCAGAGAATGTCCTGAAGGAAACAGATAACAGATCATTCTGATTCATGTGACAAAGATGCAGTAGATGACAAGAGGGCTCCATCTTTGCACAGGATGGCTGTGGAAAGCTTCTCAACCTCATGACACTTCAGCTGGGACTTAAGTGAGAAGGAACCTGGCTCCACCCTCACGCTTTTGTGAAGTGTATCAGCGGACGTGGGTCCTTGGGACCTTGGGAGATTTTTTTATTTAAGATTTTAAACTGTGGACCATTTATAGGTCTTTATTGAATTTGTTATTATATTGCTTCTGGCCCCCGAGGCATGTGGGATGGATTGAAGCCACACCCCTTGCATTGGAAGGCCAAGTCTTAACTCCTGGACCACCATGAAAGTCCTTGAAGGATTACTTTAAATGGGCCTTGAGCATGATAAATAATAGCACACCATCCACTCACGTTTGTTCCATCCATCGCTTTTGCAAACGTCTTGGCAGGACTGCCGGACTAACGGCCCTGATTCTGATACTTGGGATGTCAGCCTACATGGATCAAATGCACAACAATCAACGGCATTTTCTTCTTGGCATGTGCCGTCCAAGGACGTCTGCGGGACACATGTTCAACCAGAACTGGCTCTGTGCTTCCACGAGCGGGCCCACAGAGCTCAAGTCACTTCCGTAGACACAAGACTGTCTCGGTGAAGGTGAAAGCTTCCGCTGGTCCATTGAGTCCCTCTGGGCACACGTTCCTTACATCATCACATTCAGAGCTCAGTGGGACACGGAAGAAGATGCTGTTTCCAGCCCTGTTTTCCATACGAGGAAAGGTTGCTGACGCGTGCAAGACGGCGAGATGGGATCCACGCCAGTTGTGTGTGGTCCAGCCTGCCGTCACTGAGCACACAGGCTTGTGCCCTGTTTGTGACCACCTCCTTCTTAGAGAGTCCTCTGTATGTCCGGCGTCTGGTAAAGGGGACGTCCCTCTTTGTGGCTGACCCGAGTCCCTCAGGCTTTGAAGGCTTGTCTGTGCTGCGTAGGTTCAGTCGTGTCTGACTCTGTGACCCCATGGACTGTGGCCCGTCAGGCTCTTCCGTCCATGGGATTCTCCAGGCCAGAACACCGGAGTGGGTTGCCGTTTCCTTCCCCGATATTCATTCATCTCTGGTTTATCCTTTGAGCTCCTCTCAGGTTCCGCACCTGCCTCTGATTCTTCCTCCTTATGGTTTCCGCCCACCTCCTACGGCCCCTGACTGCAGGAGCCCACGCGGGCCGTTCTCTGGGGCTTCCACCCCAGGTCACAAAGCAGGGAGACAGAAGAATTGCCAGACTGGTATCCTGCAGCCTCGGTCAGGCACACTCAGTTCTGGCGCAAAGACTCATGAGAAGAAAAAACCCAGTTCTTTTTATGTGGAAGAATTCAGTCTAGGGATTCAGCCAGCAGAGGACTCTGTGGGTATAGATATAACTTTAGAAAAATTCCACATGCATTCACAGAGCAGGGCCTGACTGTTCTTGCAGAGAACCAGCCCTTTCAGATTCCCGGGATGTTGGGAAACGGGAAGTCCTTCGAGGTTGTCCCAGACAGCAGTTCTCAACCAGGGGAGACGCTGTTCCCACACGGCCTGTCTGACCACGTCTGGGGGCAGGTTCAATTGTCTTCATGGTGGCGGGGGGAGGTCCCAGCATGTGGTGGCTGGGGGGCAGGGCCACTGCTCCCCATCCCTCAGGGCCCAGGATGCCCCACATCAGAGAGACGTCCAGCCCCGGATGCTGAGAAAGCATGCCTGACCAGGCATGAGAGAGCCTGTCTAATTATCTGTCTGTCTATCCATCCATCCATCATATCTATCTATTCATCATATCTATCTATCCATCCATCCATCATATCTGTCTATTTATCTATTCAATTATCCATCCATCCATCATATCTGTCTCTCCATCCATCCATCATATCTATTGTCTATCTATTTATCTGTCCATTCATCATATCTATTCATCCATCCGTCATATCTATCCATCCATCCATCCTTCCATCCTTGATATCTATAATCTATCTTTCCATCTATCTATGTATGTACCCATCCATCCATCTATCTATCCATCTACCTATCTATCTTTGTATCTGTTTATTTATCTATGTATCCATCCATCCATCAAATCCATCCATCCATCCATCCATCATATCTATTATATATCTATCCATCTATCTAATATCTACCTATCATCTATCTTCTATCTATAATCTATCCATGCCTCTGCCCATCTGTCCATCCATCCATCAACTCTCTCCACCCATCTGGCCATTCTTCCATCCATCTATCCACCAATCTTTTCATCCATCTACGCATCCATATCTATCCATCTATCATCTACCCATCCAGGTCATTTTATACATTAGGCACCAGGGGTCCAAAACATGATGGATCTGGTCTGTGGCCAAAGCAGCCAGCCGGTCTCTCTCATCTCAGCACCTCTGAGAGGCCGCCCCACGTCCTGCTGGGTGATCGAGGACATGTGTGACGACGGGTCTGTGGGTGGGAACTAGACGGCGTATCTGTCTCTCCAAGTCCGGCTCTTACCTTCGCGTCTCCTCGACTGAGAGACATCAGAAGATTATTTCCTTCGTCACGCCTGCCGCGCAGGGGGCCCTGGCTGTTCCCCTCTGTGGCCCAACGGTGCCGTTTGTGGTGGGGATGCCTGGGACCAGCGTTTTTGCTTGGAACCAGGATTCGGAGCTGAAAACCACTCAGACGTGGTGAAGACACACACCACCCCCCAAACGCTGTGCTTTTTTCATTGTTTCAAAGCTTTATTTTTAACTGGAGGATAATTACTTTGCAGCGTTGTTAGTTTCTGCTATACAGAAACGGGAATCAGCTATATGTATGCATACATCTCCCCTGGCTTGAGCCTCCCTCCCACCCCCATCCACCCCCAGGTCATCACAGAGGGCTGAGCCGAGCTCCCTGGGTTACACGGCAGCTTCCCGCTAGCTGCCTGTTCCACACATGGTCGTGTATAGATGTGAGTGATGCTCCCTCAACTCCTCCCACCCGCTCCTTCTCCCAGATCATGTGTTTGAGAATATCTCAAAGGAGGGCGTTTGCTGGCTTTGCTGGGGAAAGGAGATGAAAAATACGCTTTTAGGAACATAGGGTGGGGAAACCATTGTTGTAAGTTTTATATGAATATCAATCAATTAATGGTCAACGTGGATTGCATCACTACTTTTTATTAATGTAATTAATGTCATATATTACAGTACTGTATCATAATTATATAACTTTAATAGATAAATATAATAGATTACTTTGCCAACAAAGGTCCATCTAGTCAAGGCTATGGTTTTTCCAGTAGTCATGTATGGAGGTGAGAGCTGGACCATAAAGAAAGCTGAGCACCGAAGAACTGATGCTTTTGAACTGAGGTGTTGGAGAAGACTCTTGAGAGTCCCTTGGACTGCAAGGAGATCCTATCAGTCCATCCTAAAGATCAGTCCTGGGTGTTCATCGGAAGAACTGATGCTGAAGCTGAAACTCCAATCCTTTGGCCACCTCATGCGAAGAGGTGACTCATTTGAAAAGACCCTGATGCTGGGAGGGATTCAGGGCAGGAGGAGAAGGGGACGACAGAGGATGAGATGGCTGGATGGCATCACTGACTCAATGGTCATGGGTTTGCGTAAACTCTGGGAGCTGGTGATGGACAGGGAGGCCTGGCGTGCTGCAGTCCGTGGGTTCTCAGAGTTGGACACGACTGGAGCTGAATACATTATAAATTATATAATATGTATATTTATGTATAGCACTGTTAGTCTCTTAGTCGTGTCTGACTCTCTGCGACCCCATGGACTGTAGCCCGCCCAGGCTCCTCCGTCCATGGGATTCTCCAGGCCAGAATACTGGAGTGAGCTGCCCTTCCCTTCTCCAGGGAATCTTCGCAACCCAGGGATCGAACCTATGTCTCATGCATTGCAGGCAATTTCCTTACCCTTGAGCCACCAGGGAAGCCCATAATTATGTGCAGTATATAATTAATTAGGATCAAACCTGTGTCCCCTGCCTCGGCAGGTGGATTTTTAACCTCTGGACCACCAGGGAAGTCCGTCTCATTGCATTTTGAGAAGAAAAAAAAAATCGAGGTGATTCTAATTTCGAAGTTCATAAAGACTGCATCATTGCAACACAGGGGTACATCCCCCATCGCATTTGCGGCTCTGCTCTTCCTGGAAATGCGTGCCGTTTGGGGCTTCTCTGGGTGCCACCCATGGGGACATCTTTCTGGTTCCTTCCTGAGATGGCAAGCTCTCTCTCTGACGTTGGTGGCCGCTGGCTAGAGCCAAGCGCCCCGTTCATTAGGAATACGCTGGGGCTTTTCAGCCGGAAGGGGGTGGGACAGGAGGGAGCGGGGTGACTGCCGTTCTGGGGTCCAGAGGTTGGAAGCGCGCCCCCCCCACCCCCCGCCCCCCGACAGGCCTTGCTTGATTTCAGGAATCCTTCGTTTCGCTCGACAAGCCGGCCGGCGGCGGGGTCCGTCTGCTACTGCAGGACGCCTGGCATCGCTCCACCGAAAACACTGCTAATTTGCTTATGTTCTTGCCTCCCGGGAAGGGGGTGTCAGGACACACACGGGTTCTGCGTGCCGCCCAAGTCGCCGGCAAGTGGTGGGGGGCGGCCTGCACCTGGTCCCAGGGACCCCGGCCCGGAGACAGGTCCAGCTGTCACTCACAGCGGCTTCTTCTCCCCCGAGTGGTACCCGCGACGCGGGTTGCCGGCCACCCGGCCGGACGCGCAGGGTTTGGTTACAGTTCCTCACGTCAGGGGGCTGCTGCAAACACAGGTGACAGGCTAAATAAGCACTGATCACCCCGTTTGAGTCCCACCCGGCCGACCCCACGGTGAGGCTGAAACAGGCTCGGGCGTGTGTGTCCTTCTGTCACCCCTGGTGTGTCCACGGGGGCAGGCTGGTCTCTCTGCAGATGACTTGTTTCAGATTACACAGTTCCCTGCTTCCACAAAAACCCAGGACTCCTTTCCCCGCTGGACCCTCATGCCAGTTTTATTAAGAGCTGCTGATGAAATATGTAAACCCGTGTGTTTGGATTCCCGTAATTCATCCTCACGGATGTCCGTGTATGCGCTTCCCAGCTGGCTCAGTGTTAGACAACCCGCCTGCCGACGCAGGAGACGTAAGAGACACGGGTTTGATTCCTGGGTCGGGAAGATCCCCTGGAGGAGGAAATGGCAACCCACTCCAGTCTTCCTGCCTGGAGGATCCCATGGACAGAGGAGCCTGGCGGGCTACAGTCCATGGGGTCGCAGGTAATCGGACATGACTGAAGCAACATGGGATGCATGCAATGTCTATGTATATCCACATACATCTATATGCAGCATCGATTTATCAATCACGTATCAGCCGTTTATCCATCTCCTATCTTTGTTATCTACCTATGTATCCATCAACATATTTCTGTTTATCTGTGCATGCTTGCTAAGTTGTTCAGTTGTGTCCAACTTTCTGTGACCCCCGTAGACTGTAGCCTGCCAGGCTCCTCTGTCCATGGGATTCTCCAGGCAGGAAGACTGGAGTGGGTTACCATGCCCTCCTCCAGGGGATCTTCCTGATCCAGGGATCAAACCAGCACCTCTTACGTCTCTTGCACTGGTAAGAGTGTTCTTTACCGCTAGCGTCACCTGGGAAGCCCAGGGAGTGACAGTCGGTCAGTCGTGTCCAACTCTTTGCAACCCCGTGGACTATACCGTCCATGGGATTCTCCAGGCCAGAATTCTGGCGTTGAGTAGCCTTTCCCTCCTCCAGGGCATCTTCCCAACCCAGGGATCGAACCCAGGTCTCCCACACTGCAGGCGGATTTGTTACCAGCTGAGCCACCGGGGAAGCCCATGTATATCTATATCTATCCATTAATCATCTGTTTCTGATCCATCTCTCTATCACAGGTTGATCCATCCATCATTCTATTCATTTCTTCCCCTCTGTCCTCTATTATCTATCTGTCTGCATCTATCTCTGTATCTATTAACATCGATGTATTGATCATCTCTCTGTGTGTCATCTGCCTACTATCTCTATCTCTGTATCTACCTATTCCCTCCTATCTAGCATATTCACTGACCCATCTGCCTGCCCACCCTCCATTCACTATTATACCCATCTACCTGTGTATCTATCTGTCATCTGTCTGCCTGCGGTTCATCTCTACCAATCATCTGTTATCTGCCTGTTATCTATTTATCTCCGTATCTCTATCATCTATTATCTATATTTATGTGTCATCTGTCTACTGCCTATCTCTATGTGTGTATTTATCATTTTCTAAATTAATTTATTTTAATCGGAGGATGACTACGATATTGAGGTGGTCTTTGCCATACATCGACATGAATCAGCCCCAGGCGCAGATAATCTGTCATATTCACTGACCCATCCGCCTATCTCTCTGTCTCTGTATCTACCTATTACCTATCTCTGTATCTACCTATTACCTATCTATGTATCATATTCATTGACCCATCCGCCTGCCCACCCTCCATCAGCCTGTCCACACATTACACCCATCTATCTGTCTATCATTTATCTGTCATTTATGCTTGTCTGTGTGTATGTCTGTCTGTCTATCCACCATCTTTCTCTCTCTCTGTCCAGTTACAGGCAAAGTAGAATCACTTAGTTCTTGCTCTGAGTTGTTATTAACCAGCTTCTGGCACCGCAGACCTTTGGACAGCCTGATGGAGGTGGAGCCTTTCGGGGTCCCTTTGGGGCCCAGGACTAGGGTTCACACGGGTCTTGCCTGGCGCCAGGCCTGTCTCCCATGGATGGGGACGTGGGGAGCCCAGTTCACCCCCGGCGCTCCTCTCAGACGCCTGTTGGGGACGGATGGTGCAGAGAGCCCTAGGCTGTTTGGCGAAGTTGCCGCCCGGGCCCATGGTGCTTCCGGCGTGGCCGAATGGTAATTCCAGCAGGACCTGGGGCTGGACACGCTGCTGCTATGTCCCGTGGAGGAGTCTGGCTGGCTCTGATGACATCCCAGTGGCAAATATCCCATCAGCTCCGTCCTCGCTGGCCCCTGCACGGGGACCCCGGGAGCTGGTGTCCCTGCCTGCCCCGAGAGGAGATTTCCAGGCGACCTCTCGTGTGGGCAAGAGAGGGAGCGACCGGCCCCGCTTTGCGCCGGGCACCAGGCTTGGGGGCTGGGATCCCCGCTGCAAGAGGGGCCGGTCATGTCTCTGTGCGTGCGGGGATGAGCCGTTTGGTAGTCCTAAGTACAGGGTGAGTTAACATTACAGACTTATTTGGGATTTAAGGCTTTAGTTAAATATGCCCCTCAAAAAAGTTTTCTGACTTTTTTTGATACGCGACTTTTGCTATCAGGGTGTTTAATAAGGCCGGGCGAGGCGGCGCTGGGGAAGGAAGCTGTTGCCGTGTCAATTACACGGGGCTGAGCCTCAGCGCGCATCATTATTCTTGGATGTCTCTAATTTACATCTAAATGTACTCACTAATTTTGATCCAATCATGTCAAAAGTGATAGGTACTGTGTGGGAGGAGATGACAGGAGAACCAGCAGAAATTGCCACGGTGAGCACCCCTCAGGGCGATGATTTAATGCCCGAGTCAGCCAGGGCTGTCAGGAGAGCCGGCCACGTTCTGACACATTACGCCGGGGATGGACCCGCACGGCCAGGCTGGGGGGAGGCGGTGGTGGGGGGCGGCTCGGGGCTCGGCCCTGGCGTGGGCACCCCACCCCCCGCCTCCCCGCTCCCTGCCCCGAGTGCCTCCTCCCCCAGCCGCCCGGGGCCCGGGGCCCGGAGCGTCCCTCGTTCCCCTGACACTCATTTCCTGGGGGTGGAAGTCGGGCTGCGAGCTCCCTCATTCCCTTGAGTGACGGCGGTGGGGCTGGCGGGCAGCTCCGCGGACGCTGAAGGCTCCCCGTCCTGCTCAGCGCACCCCCTACCCCCACACGTCACTCACATCCCTTCCCCACAAACTTTGTGGCAGGTGTTTGCAGAAAAGGGCGGCCTCACTGCTCCCAGCGGGCCCAGTGTGTGCGTGCGTCTGCGTGTGCCTGTGTATCTGGGCTCCTGCACCTGTGTGTGCGGGGTGTGTCTGCGTATATGAGTGTACGCGGCTCTCTGCAAGTGTGCTTCTGCGTGCCCGTGTGTACCCGACGGTGTGTGCGTCTCTGTGTGCGTGTGTGATCCGTGTACGTTTCTGCATGTGTGTGTCTGTGCGTGCCTATGTGTATGTGTGAGTCTGTACCTGTGTCTGTGTCTGCACTTGTGTGTGCCTGTGTGTGTCCATGTCTCTTGTACGTGAGAGTCATCCGTATGTGTGTATTTGCGTATGTTTGTGCCTATGAATGTGTGTGTCTCTGTGCGTGTCCGTCTGGGTCTTTCTGTGTGTGTATACGTGTCTGTGTCTGCCTGTGTGCATGTGTGTCTATGTGTCTTTGTCAATGTGCATGCATGTGTATGTGTCTGTCTTTGCAGGTATGTCTGTGTGTATGACTGTGTGTGTGCCTGTGTGTCTGCATGTGTCTGTGTGTGTATATGACCGTGTGTGCCCATGTGTCTGTATATGTCTGTGTGTGTATATGACAGTGTGTCTATGGGTCTGCATGTGTCTGTGTCTATATGCCTGTGTGTGCCTGTGTGTCTGCATATGTCTGTGTGTGTATATGTCTGTGTATGCCCATGTGTTTGTATACTCTGTGTGTATATGTGACTGTGTGTGCCCATGTGTCTGTATATGTCTGTGTGTATATATGATTGTGTGTGCCCATGTGTCTGTATATGTCTGTGTGTGTCTTTGAGCAGATGTGTCTGCGTATGTCGGTGTGTCTATATGCCTGTGTGTGCCTGTGTGTCTGCATATGTCTGTGTGTATATATGTCTGTGTGTGCATATGACTTTGACTCTGCATGTGCCTGTGTGTGTATGACTGTGTATGTGTGCCTGTGTGCATGTGTGTCTGTGTGCATGTGTGTCTGTGCACGTGTATGTATGTGCCCGTGTTTTCACGTATGGCCATGTGGATGACTGTGTGCCTGGGTGTGTGTCTATTTGGATATGAATGTGTGTCTGTGTGTGCCTGAGTGTATATATGTGTTTGTATATGACTGTGTGTCTGCGTGTGCCTGTGTGTGTATGACCGTGTACGTGTGCATGTGTGTCTGTGAGTGTGCATGTGCATGTGTGTGTCTCTGTGTTTGCATGTATGTCTGTGTGTCTCTGTGTGTCTCTATGTGTATATGACTGTGTGTGTGTGCCTGTGTGCATGTGTAAATGCATGTGTCTGTGTGTATGACTGTGTGTGCCTATGTGTCTGTATATGTCTGTGTGTGTCTTTGTGCATGTGTGTCTACATATGTCTGTGTGCATATGACGGTGTGTCTGTGTGTGCCTGTGTATATTTATCTGTGTGTGTATATGACGGTGTGTCTGTGTGTGCCTCTGTGTGTATATGATTGTGTGTGTGTGCCTGTGTGCCTGTGTGTCTATGTCTGTGCATGTGTGTGTATGTGTCTGTGTTTGCATGTATGGCTGTGTGTATGGCTGTGTGTTTGTGTGTGTCTCTATTTGTATATGACTGTGTGTATTTATTTGTGTGTATATATGACCATGTGTCTGTGTGTGTTTATGACTGTGTCTGCGTGTGCCTGTGTGTGTATATGACTGTGTGTGTGTGCCTGTGTGTCTGCGCATGTGTATGTATGTGTCTCTGTGTTTGCATGTGTGACTGTGTGTCTCTGTGCATCTCTATTTGTATATGACTGTATCTGTGTGTGCCTGTGTGCATGTGTGTCTGTGTATGTGCATGTGTATATATGTGTCTCTGTGTTTGCATGTGTGACTGTGTGTCTCTGTGCGTCTCTATTTGTATATGACTCTGTGTGTGTGCCTGTGTGTCTGTGCATGTGTATGTATGTGTCTCTGTGTTTGCATGTATGACTGTGTGTCTCTGTGCGTCTCTATTTGTGTATGACTGTATCTGTGTGTGCCTGTGTATGACATCAGGTGTCTGCACACACGTGAGGCTGTGTGTGCCCGCTGCCCACCCTCAGGACCCCCTCCCTGAAGGACACTGCAGAGCCCCTCTGCCTACAGATGACAAACTCCCCTCACCCAGCTCAGCCCGGCCCCGGCGCCCTCTCCCCCTCTTAGCTTGAGGGGGTTTGCCTGTCAAAAGTGAGTGCCTGTGTGGCAGGAAATGTTTATTTTTGTACCTGCTCTTTTAATTCCTTTCCGGGAGGAGGAGATGAATTACGGGGAGTGACACCCAGTGGTTTATGGCACTGGAGGCTGCCGCCCATCAGCGTGGAGGTCAGACGCCCGTGTCGGGGCCACCCCAGACAGCCCCTGTGCTGGTTCACACACCTTCTGCACCCCGAGAACATGCCCATGGTTAATTACCGTGAGGGGCCCGACAATTCTGCCGTGGGCCAGGTGCTTTCAGGAGCAGCACTTGTTTGGGGGTACCATCTGCTTCTCCTCTGGGTTCATGGGTGGGAATAGGGGCGGTCTCCTGGTCCTCACTGGTCATGTGTGGGTGCACGCTATGTCGCTCAGTCGATTCTGACTCTTTGTGACCCCATGGACTGTAGCCCACCAGGCTCCTCTGTCCATGGGATTCTCTAGGCAAGAATGTTGGAGGGGGTTGCCATCTCCTTCTCCAGCGGATCTTCCCAACCCAGGGACTGAACCCACGTCTCCTACATTGGCAGGTGGATTCTTTACCACTAGCGCCACCTAGGAAGCCCCATTGATCATGATTATGGTTTTATTTTATTTTTGTAGTGCTACATCTCAAAACTATATCTCAGGCTTTTTCCTTACAAAAGCCCCACTTCCTCATTTACGATGCCTGAGGCTACAGAAGGTATAAGTGGCCATTAGAAATATGTAGAAACAATAAATGCAAAATGAGTGATGTAATAAAAATGATATTTAATTGCAGGGCTATGTGGTGGGTAGTGGTGAAAATGCAAAACTGCTGTGGAAATGCTAGAGATGGACCAAAACATCACACTGACTGCAAATTCTCTTCTGAGGGACCTTCTCCAGTGAGATGGAATCCGCTGTCCTCTTTCTGACAACACCCAAGGTCTGCTGTTCATGGCTCAAGCTCAGGAATGTTCACGGTTGGCAACAAATGCCACTACAGACCATGACAGCCACTCTGAGAACACCTCCCAGATCCTGCAGCAGGGCTGCAAACGATGCCCCATCACCTGCTTTGGTACGGCCCACCCAAGGGCTAAGACAACACTCAGGGTCTGCTGTTCATGGCTCAAGCTCAGGAATGTTCACAGCTGGCAACAAAGGCCACTACAGACCATGACGGCAGCTCTGAGAACTTCCCAGATCCTGCAGCAGGGCTGCAAAGATGCCCCATCACCTGCTTTGGTACGGCCCACCCAAGGGCTAAGACAACACTCAGGGTCTGCTGTTCATGGCTCAAGCTCAAGAATGTTCACAGTTGGCAACAAAGGCCACTACAGACCATGACGGCCGCTCTGAGAACACCTCCCAGATCCTGCAGCAGGGCTGCAAAGGTGCCCCATCACCTGCTTTGGTACGGCCCACCCAGGGGCTAAGAATGGTTCTATGTGCTTTGAAGCAGGTTTACTGAGATATCATTTACAGAGCTGTGCAACCATCATGGCAGTCAACTTCAGCATCTCCAAGAGAAATCTGTACCCTTTAACTGCCACCTCCTATGCTCCACAACCACAGCCCTGAGCATTGCTAACCTACTTCCCATCTTTACTACATCATACCTGAGTGTTTAATATTCATGCAGTCACATAATGTGGGTTTCACATCTTTCAATGGCTGATCACAAATCTAAAGAAAAGCATTTTCTGACCCCTGAAAATCACACACAATTCAAAATTTAGGGTAAAATTTTATGGATGCACATTAATGTATGCTTTATGACTGTTTTTTTTTTTTTTTTGCCAACAAATGTCTGTCTAGTCAAAATTATAGTTTTCCCAGTAGTCATGTATGGATATGAGAGTTGGACCATGAAGAAGGCTCAGTGCTGAAGAGCTGATGCTTGTGGACTGTGGTGCTGTTGAGAGTCCCTTGGACTGCAAGATCAATCAATCAATCCTGAAGGCAATCAACCCTGAATATTCACTGGGAGGACTGATGCTGAAGATGAAGTTCCTATGCATTGGCCACCTGATTCGAAGAGTTGGCTTCTTGGAAAAGAGCCTGATGCTGGGAAAGACTGAGGACAGGAGAAGAGGGTGACAGAGAATGAGATGGTTGGATGGCATCACCGACTCAATGGAGATGAGTTTGAACAAGCTCTGGGAGTTGGTGTTGGACAGGGAGGCCTGGCGTGCTGCAGCCCATGGGGTCGCAAAGAGTCAGACACGACTGAGCGACTGAACACCAACGTGACTGCTTCTGTGCTACAATGACAGAGCGCGGCAGTGGGCTTTCGCCCTGGTCATGGAAACCCATGGGGAAAGCCCACACTTTGCAAAAGGAAAAGACTCCTTTGGCCGAACCCGACAGTGACCACGTGGATAGGGGCTCCTGTGTACCCCTCAATAAGAGTGCCTTGTGTCTGCATCAACCAGGTACTGCAAACTTGGTTATTTAAGTATGCAAATCCATCCTCCTGAAGTCCTGGGGACCAGACGTCTGAGGTCAGGGCATCCCAGGGCTGGGCTCCCTGCAGAGGCTCCAAGGGAGGGTCTTTCCCGCCTCTTCCAGCTTCTGGGGGCTCCAGGCGTCCGTCCCTGGACTGGTGGCTGCCTCCCTGCCGTCTCTGCCTCTGTCTTCATGTGGCTTCTTCTCTGTGTCCATGTCTCTCCTCTTCTGTGCCTTATAAGGACCTATCATTGGGTTTAGGGCCGCCCCCATCCAGGAGGGCTTCATCTCAGACCCTTCACTTCATGGCACCTGCAAGAATCTTATTTCCGGACAAGGTCTTACCCAGCGGTTCTGGCGGTCAGGATGTGTGTGGAGGGGAGACCATTTACTCAGAACACGGTGCCTTTTGGAAAGTCAGTTTCTCCCTAAATCTGGGGAGACGGCCACCGTGGGTGCCCCGCCTGCCCCCCAGCCATCTGGGCTCCCTGCCGAACCCAGACACACCGCAGCTCTGACGGACCCTGCTCACTTGTGGCCGCAGCAGGAGGAGCAGAAACCCCCGCGAACACGGCCACAAGGGCAGCAGCGGAGACGACCACCACTGTCGGCAGCAGGGCGGCGATGAGAACCAGCGCCGCCAGGACCACAGCAAAAGCAGCGGCAGCGACGACATAGAGGCACGCACGTCAGCAATCCTCTGTGTCGTCCTCTGCACACGGACCCCGGGGCCCGCATCCTAGGCTGTGCGTCCCAGGTCGCGGATGCAGCGAGCCTGCCCCCCCGCCGCCCCCACGCCGCCATCCTGTTTAATAAAGTGCAGCTGTTTGCAAACCACCAGTGTTGTGAGACGTGACAAGTGTGAGCCCACGGAGCCAGCCTCTTTACTCATCTCAGGGGGCCTGTCGTCTCCCCGCGTGAACCACCCTGTAGGAGGCAGGGGTGGGACAGGATCCCTCTCGCTCAGTGCTCTCGCCCCTGTCCATGTTAATTCGGATGGCCAGACTCCCTGGGGAACGTCTCTGGGCTGGTTGCACGTGTGCGTGCAAAGTCGCTCCAGTCATGTCCAACTCTTTTGCAACCCCATGGACTGTAGCCACTCCAGGCTCCTCTGTCCATGGTGTTCTCCAGGCAAGAACACTGGACTTGGTTGCCATTCCCTTCTCCAGGGGACCTTCCTGACCCAGGGATCGCACCCACCTCTAAACCGCAACCCCTGCCTTGCAGTCAGATTCTTTACCACTGAGACACCCGGGAAGCCCCTTCCAGAGGGTTAGGACTGCCTGAAATGGGAACTTTTCCCTAGCGATTGCGGAAAAATCCATAAAACGTTGCCTCTCCTCTGGACTCGGTTTTTAGAACCTCCCACATCCCAAACAAAGGTCCGGGAAAGACGGGGTCAAGGTTTGCTTGAAAGATGAGTGTGTTTCCGTGCTCTGATGCTGAGCTCTCTCCAGGGACTTGTCTGGGATGCTTTGAGAGAATAGCTTTGGAACAGAGACAGGCCCACATGTAAAACAGATGACCAGTGGAACTTCGATGCATGAAGCAGGGCACCCAGAGCCACTGCTCTGGGACCACCTAGAGGGATGGGGTGGGGAGAGAGTGGCAGGGCGGTTCAAGATTGGCGATGGGGACACGTACACCTCTGGCTGATTCATGTTGACGTATGGCAGACAGCATCACCATATTGTAATGCAGTTATCCTCCAATTAAAATAAATAAATTCAATAAAAAACAGCAAAAAGAAAATGAAGTCTTTACTGAATTTGTTACAGTATCCCTTCTGCTTTATGCTTTGGTGCTTTTGGTCAGGAGGCATGTGGGATCCCAGGGATCGAAGCCACAACCCCTCGCGTTGGAAAGCAAAGTCCTGACCACTGGACCTCCAGGGAAGTCCCTCATCCAGGAGTTCTAAACCCACCTCTCAAAGCAATAAGGCGTTTCCGGGGCCACCCAGACCTGTGGCCAGTGGGAGGCGGCTTCTGTCAGGCGGTCGGAGGATCAGAGAAGAAACGTCGTTGTGGAATTCTCAGAACTGCCTTCATCTTTCTAGCAGAGCTTCCGGGAAAATAAAATAAAAAAACGCTTCTTTTCCCAGTAGGCGCTGTAGGTGAGTCTGATCATGAGAAAGCGTTGGCGATCAAGTCCCAGATTTTTTTTAAAAAGCAAATTAATCAGGGAGCGCTTATTCCCACTGCAGGAAGATGAAACACAAGATCCTTTGAGGTACCAACAGTCCCGGCAAACTGTTTCTCCTTTAAAATGTACATCCCCATTATTTTAAAAACAATTTACGCTGACCTATATGCAGGAGATATGATGGAACAGATCGGTAAAAGTCATAATTAAAAATATAGGTGAACAAATTGGGGTAGAGTGAGAAGGAGGGCAGGGAAGACGGGACAGACAGAAAGCTGATGGTTGTACGTGTCGGGGGCTGGGGTTTTCCAGGAGAAGATGCTGAGGTTTGGGAGCTCAGGGTGTGAGGTGTTAATTAGGGATCATCGGAAAAGCCCCTGATGCTGGGAAAGATTGAAGGCGGGAGGAGAAGGGGACGACAGAGGATGAGATGGTTGGATGGCATCACCGATTCGATGGACGTGAGTCTGAGCCAGCTCCGGGAGTTGGTGATGGACAGGGAGGCCTGGCGTGCTGCGGCCCACGCGGTCTCACAGAGTCGGACACGACGGAGCAATAACAGTAACGGAGGTGCGCAGCGGAACCTGAAGAGGGGAATCCTCTCCTAGCACGCTCTGCACACAGAGCCGTGAGGTTGCCTGAACCTCCTGGTCCCCGATTCCTGCATCCTGATTCTCCAGGCTTTTCCTGTCCATTCAGACGCTCACCCTGCCCGGAGATGCCTTGGAACCAGGAGGCTGTAAAAAGACTGAGAGGCCGAGGCGAGTGACTAGAATCTTTACGTTTCGGTCGCCACCCTCCCCTGTGGGTGGGAAGCACGCCGCTCCTCTTGCACCTGGCCTGCCTGTTTAGCAGACCCCGCGTGGAACCACGGCGCCCGCCGGAGACGTCAGCGATGGGTGAGGTCGGCCTCGAAAGTGGTGTTCCTTACGGGCTGGATCCCCAGCTGCGTTCAGTGTGGAACGCTACAGTTCAGTCATTAACAACCGTAAATACGTTCTCTTCTAGGAGCAAATGAGAAGAGTCATCTGCTCCAGCCATGTCAATGTAGACACACAGATGCTTGAGAAATGGAGATACAGACCTATAAACACACACACACACAGCATCAGGGCCACCCTGTTCTCACAGGCTCTCACGGCAACGCGGGGGGACTCTATCCTTAAAAGGCAGCGGTCCCCAACATTTTGGACACCGGGGGTTGGCTTCATGGAAGATAATGCTTCCACGCAGCGGTCGTGGGGGGATGGTGTCAGGATGGCTGAAGCACGTTACATTTATCGTGCACTCGGTCACTATTATTATGACAGCAGCTGCACCTCAGATCCCAGACGTTGGAGACCCCCTGTCCCAAGGAGGGGAGTATCCACTGAGGAGTCTGGACTCTGCCTGTGGTCTGGGGTGACTTGCAGGTGGCCGAGGCACTCAGCATCTCCCCACAGTGGCTTTCTCACCCGGGGAAGAAAACCTCTCTCTCTATCTCCTGCTGTTTCGGGAACCACGAGGGCGTCGTGCACACAGCAGGTTGTCAGGTCTGTCTGCAGGAAGCCGAGCTCACGTGCCAACCAGAAGACCTGAACTGGCCGCCTTGAGGCTGAGCCAACTCCAGGAGACACCAGCGCAGGCCAGTGAAACACTGACCCACCGTGAAATGATTCTTTCGAACGGTGGTGGTGGAAACGGCTCTCGAGAGTCCCTCGGACAGCAAGGAGATCAAACCAGTTGTGCCTAAAGTGAGAGTGAAGTCGCTCAGTCGTGTCCGGCTCTTTGCGACCCTGTGGACTGTAGCCTACCAGGCTCCTCCGTCCATGGGATTCTCCAGGCAAGAATACTGGAGTGGGTTGCCAGTTCCTAAAGTAAGTCAACCCTAAATATTCATCGGAAGGACTGATGCTGATGCCGATGCTGAAGCTCCAATAGGGAGCAATCGTAGGGTCCCCACAACCCACTCCTCATAGAACTTAGGGAACACTTGACTTACTGTTTATCCTCAAGGGGCAAACAGCCACAGGAAGAGAGGAAGCACAAGATCCGGGCGGGTCCTCAGGGCAGGAGCTTCTGTCTCCGTGGAGTCTGGGGGCAACACGCTCCCAGCTTGTGGGCGGGCTCCCTGACCCTCGGAGCTCTCTGAACCCCTTCATTGACAGTTTCCGTGGAGCTTCCGTTAGGTCAGACTGAGTAAATCCCTGGCCGTCGGTAGCAACTCAATCCACGGCCCCTCTGCCCTCCGTGGAGGCTGGGGGTGGATGGAAAGGGCCAACCCTCTAACCACGTGGTTGGTTCTGCCGGCAACCAGCCCCCACCTCCCAGAGCCGCCTTATTAGCATAAGCCCAGGTGTGGCTGGGCTTGTTCTGAGCAACCAAGGATGCTCTTCTCACCTGCATAACCCAGGAAGCTCCTGGGGCTTCCCCGGTGGTCCAGCGGTTAGCACTCCATGCTTCCACTACCTTGGGCATGGGTTTGATCCCTGGTTGGGGAACTATGATTCCCATATGACACTTTGTGAGGCCAAACAAAGAAAAAGAAAAGAAAGAGAAACGTTTAACTGATGGACACGTCGTTCACTCAAACCAATTGCAACAGAGGGGGAAAACCTTTCCTATATCCTCTTATGTTCTGACCTGAGGGCTGCGAATTAAAGTGACAAAAAGCTTAATTGGAGAAAAAACTTGTTTCCAATGCATATAAGGCCATCTAGAAAAGGTTTTTAACCCCAGGGAAGCCTGGACTTGTGGTTTGCATGCCATTTAAACAAATGGTGATAAATTTGTGGAGAAGTGACAAGATACAGGAAATGGGGTTTGGGGGCTTTGAGGGAGGTACATTATGGGAAGTTATATATTGAGGAGAATCTAATGACAGATAAGGGTCAATCTTAAAGGAAATCAGTCCTGAATATTCATTGGAAGCACTGATGCTGAAGCTTAAGCTCAATACTCTGGCCACGTGATGCAGAGTACTGACTCATTGGAAAAGACTCTGATGCTGGGAAAGATTGAAGGTGGGAGGAGAAGGGGACGACAGAGGATCAGATGGTTGGATGGCATCACCAACTCGATGGACATGAGTTTGACCAAACTCCGGGAGATGGCAGAGGACAGGGAAGCCTGGTGAGCTGCAGTCCATGGGATCACAAACAGCCAGACATGACTTAAGCGACTTAGCAAAGACACATGCATTCTCAGAGACAGAAGGCTTTGAGCCGCAGAGCATTGCTAATATCTAGGGCGCTTGGAAGTAAAACGTTTGTGGATCCATGTTTTGAGTGTGAATCGGGATTTCTAAAGAGTTTGAAAGTCTTTAGAAATGTTACCATGCTCAGGCACATGTATTAGTCAGCTAGAGATGTTATAATGAGTAACATAGACAAGGGTGGCTTAAGCATCAGGCATTGCTTATCTCCTGGCCCTGGAGGTTGAAATCTGAGGTCCAGGTGTGGGCAGGGCTGGTTGCTCCTGAGGCCTCTCTCCTGGGCATGTAGATGCCCATCGTCTCTCTGGATGTGTCTGTGTCTGACCTCTTTTCATAAAGACCCCAGCCCTGTGGGCTGAGGACCCACCCCAGTGACGTCATTTCACCTTCATCCTCTCTTGAAAGACCCTCATCTCCAAATAGAGCCACGTTCTGGGCTCCTGAGGGTTAGGGATTCAACATGTAAATCTGTCACTGTTGGTAAGAGGGATTCCTGATTGGCCTGGGCAGATATCACAGACGCGGGACAGCTTAAAGAGCACACATTTATTCCTCCTAGTCCTGGAGGCTGGAGTCTGAGACCTCCAGGTGTGGGCAGGGCTGGTTCCTCCCGAGGCCTCGCTCCTAGGCGTGTAGACGGCCGTATCCTCCCTGAGACCTCACCCCTGAGTGCGTGTCTGTGTCCGGATCTCTTCTTATAAGGACCCCAGTCCTAAGGGATCAGGACCCAGCCTAGTGACCTCATTTTGAAAAAGTGAAAGCGTTAGTTGCTCACTTGTGTCCGACCCTTTTGCGACCCCATGGACTGTAGCCCGCCAGGCTCCTCTGTCCATGGGATTCTCCAGGCAAGAACACTGGAGTGGGTTGCCATTTCCTCCTCCAGGGGATCTTCCCCACCCAGGGATCGGCCTCCCATGTCGCCCGCATCGCAGGCAGAGTCTTTACCACTGAGCCTCCGGGGAAGCCCTTCAGCTGACCTGACCTCCTCTTTAAAGTACCTCGTCTCCAAACACAGCCACGTTTTGAGGTCCTGGGAGTCAGGACTAGGCCTGTGGTACAGCTGAGCCCGTAACTGGACATGCACCTTTCTCTTGCCCCTCTTCAGCTGCAGTTCTCTCTGCGATGGTGCACGCAAGCGCCCCGGGGTTGAGGGATGCGGAAGGCTGGCGCGTCGTGAGTCCACGGCGTGCTGTGAGTCCACGCGTGCTGTGAGTCCACGGCGTGAGGAGGTCGCCTCTTCTCTCACAGGTCCCGGATGCAGGAGCCGCGTGTGAGGGCCGCCGGCCGGGAGGGGCAGGGTGGTGTCCGTCCTCGGTATCCTTCTTCCTGCATCTCGGAAGTCGTAATGAACTTTAATTGCGCGCCCTCTCCTGTGCTATGGCTTCAATTTAGTCTCCATCAAAATTAGCTAAAATCCACGGGGTTGATTTATTGCGTTTGCAACGGCCGTGCTCAAGGAACGTAATTCCTCCTGAAAATGCCACATGCCGTCGGAACAGGAAGCCAATTAGGGGCCCGAGGGTGATATATGAGCATTTTAACCAGCAGTTTACTTAATATCCCCATTAAACAAGACTCTTTGCATTAATCATTCCGTTCTCCTGCAGTCTATAAGGCCCTTTAATTGCTGCTTCAATGAGCCCTGTGTTTCAGCCCAGATTCAATCTCGGATCGGGGGAGAGAGAGATGCTTTGCAGGCCTCCGCTGCCCAGCTGCCAGGAGCTGTCAGATGTGATCACGTAGGTTTTCACGCTTCTCACAGTCTCATTGGAGCTCCGTGAGATTGACAGAAACACTGCAGACTGTGTGTGTGTGTGTGTGTGTGCGTGTGTGTGTGGTGTGGGGGAGAGAGAGATTGTGTGTGTTTGCAGGGCGGGGAGGGGGTGTGTGTGTGTGCGTGTGTGTATGGTGGGGAGATGGGTGTGTGTGTAGAATGTGTGTGTGTGCCTGTGTGGGGGAGAGAAAGTGTGTGTGGGGGGGGAATGTGTGTGTGCAGAGTGGGGAAATGTGTGGGGGTGTGTGGAGAGAATGTGTATGTGTGAACGGCGGGGAAACGATGTACGTCTGTAGAATGTGTGTGCATGCGTGTGCATGTGTCGGGGAGAGAGAGAAAGTGTGTGTGTGCTCATGTGTGTGTATGGTGGAGAAATGTGTGTGTATGCAGACTGTGTGTAGCTCTGTGTGAAGGGGAAACACGTGTGTGTCTGTGTGTGTGTACAATATATGTTGGTATGTGTTTACAGAAGGAAAATGTGTGGGTGTGTGTGGAAAGAATGTGTGTGTTTGTATGTCTGTAGAATGTGTGGGCACGTGTGTGGGGGGGGAGAGAGAAAGTGTGTGTGTGTGTGTGTGTGTGTGTGTGTGGCAGGGAAATGTGTGTGTGTGTGTGGCAGAGAAATGATGTACATCTGTAGAGTGTGTGTGTGCATGTGTGTGTGTGTGTGTGCTGGAAGAGAAAATGTGTGTGTGTGTACAGCAGGGAAACATGTGTGTACATGTGTAGACGGTGTGTGGTTGTGTGCATGTGGTGAGGAAATATGTAGGTGTGTGTGGGAGGAGAGAGAGACTGTGTCTGCACACAGCAATGGAAGTGTGTGGGCGTGTGGGGAGATAGAGTGTGTGCAGGTGTGTGTGGACGGGAAGTACACGTGTGTGGACAGCAGGGAAATGTGTGGGTGTGTGTGGAGAGAGAGATCGCATGTGTGTACAGTGAGGAAATGTGTGGGTGTGTAGAAGGGGTGTGTGTGAATGTGTGTACACGGCGGGGAGATGATGTATGTCTGTAAAATATTTGTGTGCGTGTGTGTGTAGAGAGCTAGAATGTGTGTGTGTGTTTACAGCAGGGAAATGTGTGTGTGGAATGTGTGTGGGTGTGTGTGGGGAGAGAGCTTGTGTGTGTGTGTGTGCGGTGAGAAAATGTGTGGGTGTGTAGAAGATCTGTGTGCGTGTGTGTGTACACAGTGAGGAAATGATGTATGCCTGTAAAATATGTGTGTGTGCATGGGTGTGTGTGTGCGTGGAGAGCTAGAACGTGTGTATGTGTGGCAGAGAAATGTGCGTGTGGAATGTGTGTGCATGTGTGTGTACGGCAGGGAAATGTGTGTGTGTACAAAGCGTGTGCATGTACATGGCGGGGAAACAAAGAGGGGGTCCGCTCAAAATTCCACAGCCAACGACCCCATCCTCCATTGCATTATTGATTAATAATATTACTTCTTATCACAAACAATACTTACTCATTTTCATTATTATCACAGACAATACTTACTCACCCTAATTAATGATACTCATGTCATTATATGAACCCAGGACTAAAACGCGGAGGCACGCCCCCCTGTTGCACCGGGCGTTCTGGTTCTGATGAGTGAAGGACAGATGCAAACACCCCAGAGTCAGCCCAGAAACAGTGGCCGTGGGGCCGCGCGGGGCCTGGGAGCCGTGGGTGGGCCCGCGGCCAGAGCCCCCGGTGCTGGGCGGGCTCAGCCTGGCGCGCTTGGTGTCCGCCCTGCGTCCTGGGGAGTCTCACGGCGGCTTTCCTTCCCCACGCCTGCGATGAGACGACTGGGGTCCTGGGGTCTCGATGCCCCCACTCTGGGGCGGGTTGGGGGGCATGCTGGGCCTGCAGGGACAGCCCGGCCGTGAGACAGGAAATCGGGGAGAAGCTCGCGGGAGTGCTGGGGTGGGGGCGATCGGACCGGGCCGCCTCCTCTGTGGGTGGCCTGGGCTCCCTTTCCTCGGCCAAAAGCTCAAGACTGAACGCGGAGCCCTGGCCCTCATATTTCTTTCTCACTGTGAAAACCTGGCAGAAAGAACCGCCCCGCCTCCAACCCCGGGCCTCGGGGATTTAACTCCAGGGTGGACTTCTGTGCAATGAGGGCGTGTGTGTTGGCGGGAGTCGGAAAGATCTGCTGGACTTTTTCGTTGGCTGAAAAGCTCGTTAGGAGCTTCGGGCCTCGCCTGCCACCCCCTCACGCTGTCTGTGTGCGTGTGTGTCCCAGGGACCTGTTTCTCACTCCTCTTCTCTGCCCTGGCCACGTGCCAGCCTCCACAGGTGGCCGTAGACTCTGGCCCAGGCCATCCAATGGAGCACAGGGCTTTGTCAGCGTGCAAAGCAAAGATTTTCAGTCAGGTCCAGTAACATCACTTCTGGGTGTGAACGTACGTGTATCAAAAAGAATCGAAAAAAAGAATGCGCACAAAAATTTGGACATGTGAGTTCATGGCAGCGCTATGCTCAATAGTCAAAAAGACGAAGCAAGCCGACTGGCTGTGGACGGATGGTTGGGTGAAAGCAAGGATGATGGATGGATGGATGATGGATGGGTAGGTGGACGGGTGGATGGATGGTTGGTTGGGTGATGGATGTATGATGGATGGGTAGGTGGATGGATGGATGGGTAGGTGGATGGATGGATGGGTAGATGATGGATGGATGGATGAATGGTTGGGTGGATGGATGGATGTTTGTGTGGATGGGTGGATGAGTGGATGAATGATGGATGGATGGATGGATGGATGGATGGATGGTGGATGGATGGGTGAATACACAGCATGGGGATCCATCCACTCGGTGGAATATTATGCAGCCATGAAAAGGAGGGAAGCTCTGACATGGGCCACAGTGTGGATGGACCTTGAACACAGGATGCTCACTGAGAGAAGCAGACACAGAAGGACACACAGTGGGTGATTCTATTTATAGGAAACGTCCAGAACAGCCAAATCCACAGGCAGAAGTTGGATTAGTGATGCCAGGGACTGGGGGAGGGGAGAGGGAGCGACTCCTCATGGGGTAGGGTGTCCTTTGGGGGGATGAGAACGTTCTGGAACCAGACGGAGATAGTGGTCGCACAACACTGTGAATCCCCTAAACAAGCCCCATGGGGTTGAACTGTCCACTTTAAAATGGATAAAACCATGAATTTGATGTTACAAGACTCATAAAGAATTATCGTGTTACGTTGATTAGAAATGAACTGGATCTCAACAGGAGGGAACCCTCCCCATCTAGTTTTATGAGAGCCAGCTCAAGTTGGGCCCCTTGGCAACCATGGATGGATGGATGGATGGATGGTGGATGGACAGATGGGTGGATGGATGTTGGATGGATGGATGTTGGATGGATGGATGGGTGGGTGGATGATGGATGCATGGACGGATGGATGGATGGTGGATGGAATGAGAGTCTCATTTTTTGTTGTTGGTTTCTGTTTCATCTACAAGAAACCTTCGAGCCTGGCTCACATGTCCACACCACCTGCTCGCCGAAAGGAGTATAAGATGCTCTTATAAGATGCTCAGAAAGGGTCCTGAGGATCCTTCCACATGTGGCCCTTGGGACATCTCCCCCGGGATCCTGGATGTGAGTCAGCAGAGACCGAGACGTCGCGTGTGTCTGTCCGCCTGGTTGAGGACGCCTAAACCCACAGCCGGACATGATGTCCACGTCACAGACCGGGAGGGGTCCGGTTCTCTGAGTGGGGTTGGAACGCCAGGACACTGTCAAGGACGGAGTTTAGCCAGAGAGCGCCCTGGGACCCTGACAAACTTTGGAAGTTTACTTGGTACACAGGCAGGCAGGCAAGGGAAGTAAGAGGGCTTTTCCCATGTTGGCAGAGAGGAGCGTCGGGTAGAATGAAAAGCTTTAATTTCAGCTGACATGAGTCAGAATGGTCAGGATGCTAGCTTTCCAGTCAGGGCGAGGAATGCCAAAAAGTGGTGCAAATGAGTTTTTCACAAGACAGAAATAGCGTTTCAGACGTAGTTGTTGAATTGCTCAGTCATGTCTGACTCTTTGCGACCCCATGGACTATAGCCCACCGGGCTCCTCTGTCCATGGGATTCTCCAGGCAAGAAGATTAGAGTGGGTTGCCAGTTCCTTCTCCAGGGAGATCAATTATAACCGTATAAAAATTTTTTATAAAAAAGAAGAAATGGGCTCTGGGGAAGTTGAATGTCCCAGATGGGCATGGAGAGACTTAATACTTTGCACGTGTGGCCCCCATCAAACCACCAGCCTCTGGAGGGTGGGGGACATGGGCACCCACGTTCAGCCTGGAGGAGGGTCTGCAAACCTTTACTATCCAAGGAACAGGGAACCTCAATAAAGTGGCATCTACTGTTTCCTCGGCTTTTTGTTTTTCTTGATGCATGAGGTGAACCGTGTAGAAAAGTTAGATTCTTTTTTGGGGGGGTCATGTTTTGAGGCTTACAGGATCTTAGCTTCCCGATCAGAGATGGAACCCCTGCTCCATGCACTGGAAGCTCTGACTCCTGGACTGCCAGGGAAGCCTCTAGAAATGTTAGACGTATTTTTTAAAATTAATTTTTCTGGGAGCAGAGTTGTTTTAGATAGCATGTCTGTGTCCGCTCTGCAGCAAAGTGAGTCAGCTATACACGTTTAAATAGACGGCCTCTCTTTTTGGATTTCCTTCCCGTTCAGGTCACAAAGCACCAAGGCTGCGTCAATGGATGTCCGAGGCGAATCGCAGACACACGCAGAGAAACCCACGAGCGTGTGTGCAATGGTGGAGCGCGTCCTTTTCTAGGATTTTTATTATTTTATGCACGTGCCTGCGAAGACACTTCAGTCGTGTCTGACTCTTGGCGACCCTGTGGAGTGTAACCCGCCAGGCTCCTCTGTCCGTGGGATTCTCCAGGCGAGGATACTGGAGTGGGCCACTGTGCCCTCCTCCAGGGGATCTTCCCCACCCAGGGATCGAACCCGGGTCTCCTGCATTGCAGGTAGACTCTTTCCATTGAGCCGCCTGGGAAGCCCCTCTATTTTACACACAATATCAACAGCATACATGCGTCGACCCTAATCTCCCAATTCACCCTGTATATCCTTCCCCCTTGTGTCCATACATTTGCTGTTTTACAGCTCTGCCTCTTTCTCTGCTTTGCAAATAAATTCACCTCTAAGGTTAGGTTTCTGAGAGAAATGAAAAGATGGCAAATATATATATATATATATAGTAGCCACAATGTCTTTCCACTCTCAGAACCCAGCATTTACAGAGTGCTCAGAGAGTCTGTGAGATTTTAAGGAAAAGAAAGAAGCTGGAAAAAAATAAGGCAAAAACCAGGCATTAACACGAAGAGAGACACCTCTGAAAGGCTGAACAAATATTTTTTGGTGCCGCTGAGCGGACTAAGGAGGTGAGCACGGTGGCATGTGGATCTCAGACCCCATCTTCTTCCAAACGAGGCGGCTTCCCACACGCGGAGGCGGGGAATCGTGTCCGAAATTCTCGTCCTCGAGACGGGCTTGACTTTGGGAAAGGCGAGAGTCAGTAATTTGCAGGGCACCTTTAAGGGAGGTGTAACAGTCTGCTCGAGAAATATAATGAGAGACCTACTGCTTGCCCTTCTTTCTTGAAACCAATGCCTGAGGAAAAAAAAGAAAACACCCAGCCTTACCCCTGAGCTGTAAACGTCTGGTTTGTATTCATGCCGCATAGATTTGCAATTTTTAAATGGCTGGACCTGCTTTCCTAAGCGACGCACATACCTAGCGGACACCTGTTGTGTTTTGGGTTAATCAGCGAATAGATAATTGGCCGGCAGGCACCCCGACCTCCTGAACCAAGGCTGCGTCAATGGATGTCCGAGGCGAATCGCAGACACACGCAGAGAAACCCACGAGCGCGTTTGCAGTGGTGGAGCGCGTCCTTTTCTAGGATTTTTATTATTTTAAACGTCGCGTTGCGCGCAGACAAAAGACGCGTCTTTCCTGGCCTGAATATACATAAGCGGCGCTCCCCTCGGTCTGTATTCTGCGGCCCTTCCCGAGAAGCGTTTGACAGTTTTGTTGTAAATTGTCTTGAAGACGCTTTTCCCAGTGGTTTGTTGAAATGCATCCATTAGCGATTATTACAAACAGGAGGTTTCGAGAATTGTGGTTTTTTTTTTCCTTTGGTCCCCAAGCACTGAGAACTAAACCGCTGGCAGGACTGTGTCGTATTTTCTGACCCAGATTGCGATACTCTAGGGGGGAAAGCAGGGGAACGTCAGGACCTGGATGTGAGCTCTGGGCCCGGAGGCGGTCGGTTGACCCGTTTCTCTGACCTCTGCTGGGGGGGCCCGGCCCCGCGACATTGAGGACTTAGGGGGGCGTGTGTCTCGGGACTCAGGGACCTCACAGGTGCATTGGAGACCCCCTTATGAGCTGTTTTGGAGCTTTGCTTCTCCTAATGGGCAGAAAAGCAGAGACAGAAACAAAGATGGCATTGCTTGTGTTCCACCAAGCTTCCCTTGCTTACGGATTATCCCACCGATCTCATCTCCGCCTTCCCCGGAGGCGCCGGGATGAACCTAGTAAGGTTGTTCCAGAGCATTTACACGAGAAAAATCAGATTTGTCTGAAGCCTAACTCGAATGCTAACCTCCCGCACGAGTTCTTTCCAGCATCGCTCAGAAAGGGGTGCCCCCTCGTCCGAACCGCAGGACTTTGGGAAAGGACGGACGTGCCCCTGGAGAAGGTCCCGCAAGCATTCGGGCAGACTCATCTGCACACCCCCGTCGACAGGGACGTCTTATTAACAGGGCCGAGTGCGTGCTGAGTTGCTCAGCTGTGCCCGACTCTGCGATCCCATGGGCTGCAGCCCGCCAGGCTCCTCTGTCCGTGGGATTCTCCAGGCAAGAACACTGGAGCGGGTTTCCATGCCCTCCTCCAGGGTGTCCATTTCATGCGCCCTGAATGTACGAGGGTCAGTCCCCACCACATCCCACATTCATATACAACCAGCTCCGCAAATGTAAATATCAGTTGCACGTTTCACACCTAATGACCGCTTTAAAACACACGTGTAACTGTGTCCAAAACCAAAAACAAAATAGAACTTAAAAATATATTCAATTATCCTTTTGTAAAATGCAGCCGCACGATGCCTTTGACAGCTAAATAAATGGACTTTATTAAGCCGCCCATTACGGGCTGTGATGATTTCGTATTCCTATTGTATCCTGCCGTCGTCATCGGGGTCTGCGGGGAGTCTGGAGTCCCTTCTCTTCATTTCCCACATTGATTCTTGCGTGAGAGGGCCCCATTGAATAATTAATACACTTCCCGTGATGGATGGCTCGCGTGGCCGGGATATTAGGTTATCAATCACGACCCACTTGTTCTAATGTAATCATATTGAAAATGTGTCAGGAGCTGTTTATCCAGGGATGACGAGGGGCAGGCGTCCCGGGACGCCGTCTCCAGCTGCGAGCCGCGAGCCGCGAGCAGCGGGACTTGGAGGAGACCCCTTTGTGCTTAGAAAATCCTACGGATTCCTTCAGCTTCCAGCCACCGCCCCGTGGCTACGTTCCTGTGTGTGCGTGCCGAGTTGCTTCAGCCGTGCCTGACTCTGCGACCCCATGGACTGTAGCCCGCCAGGCTCCTCTGTCCATGGGATTCTCCAGGCAAGGACACTGGAGTGGGTTGCCATGCCCTTCTCCAGGGCAATCTTCCCAACCCAGGGATTGAACCTGGGTCTCCGGCATTGGCAGGCGGACTCTTAACCACTGGACCTCCCGGGAAGCCCTCTCCATCTTATAACGGCACAGATGCACCATGAAAAAACGAAACACCACCCTCGTTTAACCCTAATCATCCCCTAGAGTCCCCACCTCCTATACCATCCCGCTGCGGGGGACAGAGCTTCCACATCCGAATCTGGGGAGGGGTGTGTGCTAGGTCACCTCATTCATGCCTGACTCTTTGCAACCCCATGGGCTGTAGCCCGCCAGGCTCCTCTGTCATGGGATTCTCCAGGCAAGAAGACTGGAGTGGGTTTCCATGCCCTCCTCCAAGGTTTGTCCAAATTGCATGGCATTGCTGTGTACGCAAGTGCATTTTGTTCTCCTGATTCGTGCTGATTTTCACAGTTTGGCAGACGACGGAGCCGAGACGCCTTGGCCGGTCTTCGGCGTTTGATTCTGGCAGCTGTTGGCACAGGGGCCGCCCCCTTCGTGGGGACGCCTGAGGTGACTGTGCGTCCCTCGGTTGCACCCGGACTCTGCGGGCAGAGCTGTGGGGTCTGTCTTTGCAGCAGGGTGATCAGGGCCCTCGGGGACCCTGAAGCTGGGAGGGCATGAGGGGAGATGTCAGGTACCAGCCCAGCAGTGCCAGGGAGGAGAAGAGAAGCAAAACCCAGGCCAGGCTGGACCCTGGGGCACCTGGGAGGAGATGTCCATGTTTCCTGAAGTGGGGCAGACAGGGGCTGCCGCTCGCAGAAATGGAACCAGCTCAGCTGTGCGGACCAGGGATGGATCTGTCCTGGGGTTCAGTTCACCCCCGGGACAGGGAGCCAACACTAGGGCACCCAACCCAGAAAGCAAGTCACTCACACACTCTGCCCAGCGCCTGCCAGTGCCTGAACTTGAAACAATGTGAGCTCCGTCATCTGACCTCCAGACAGTTCTTGCCCCATCTCCTGACCTCCAGACGACTGTTCATCACCTCACCTTGAGAGGACTGTCCATAACTTCACCTCCAGACAATTCTCTCCCCATCTCCTGACCTCCAGACGACTGTTCATCACGTCCCCTCCAGACGACTCCCCATGACTCGATCTCCACACGACTCTGCATCACCCGACCTCCAGACGACACTCCATCACCTCACCTCCAGACGACTCCCCATCACCTCACCTCCAGACGACTCCCCATCACATGACCTCCAGACGACTCCTCATCACCTCACCTCCAGACGACTCCCCATCACCTCACCTCCAGACGACACTCCATCACCTCACCTCCAGACGACTCCCCATCACCTCACCTCCAGACGACTCCCCATCACCTCACCTCCAGACGACTCCCCATCACATGACCTCCAGACGACTCCTCATCACCTCACCTCCAGACGACTCCCCATCACCTCACCTCCAGACGACTCCCCATCACCTGACCTCCAGACGACTCCCCATCACCTCACCTCCAGACGACTCCTCATCACCTCACCTCCAGATGACACTCCATCACCTCACCTCCAGACAGCTCTCCATCACATCACCTCCAGACGACTCCCCATCACCTGGCCTCCAGACGACTCCCCATCATCTGACCTACTGACGACTCTCTCCATCACCTCACCTCCAGACAGCTCTCCTCACCAGCTGACCTCCAGCCATCTCTGTCCCCTGTCACCTGACCTCCAGCCAATTATGTCTCCCATCCATGGGCTCTTCCTTCTGTAAATCTTCAGAGACACTGGCTCAGTGACCCAGTGTTTGCTACAGGGCATCTGAAAACTGCCGAGAGTCTTGGGAAGTAAATTGAAAAATCGCCAATAATTTTCACCCGGTGCTCACAATTGCTATTGACCCTGGGTCAGAGGTCCTGCCTGTCTGTGTTCAGATGTTCACATTGTCATAAAGATAGGAGTCAGGCGCTACACAAATTTGTGTAAAATTTGCTGGGCGAAGTATCAGTAACCTCAGACATGCAGATGATACCTCTCTAACATCAGAAAGCAAAGAGGAACTAAAGAGCCTCTTGATCAGGGTGAAAGGGGAGAGTGAAAAAGCTGTCTTAAAACTCAGCATTCAAAAACAACAATCGTGGCCTCTGGCCCCATCACTTCATGGCAAATAGAAGGTGAAAAACTGGAAGCAGTGACAGATTTTCTTCTCTTTGGTCCCCAAATCACTGTGGATGGTGACTGCAGCCATGAAATTAAAAGACGCTTGCTCCTTGGAAGGAAAGCTATGACAAACCTATACAGCATATTAAAAAGCTGAGACATCACTTTACCAACAAAGGTCCATATAGTCAAAGCTATGATTTTTCCAGTGGTCATATATGGATGTAAGAGTTGGACCGTAAAGAAGACTGATCGCCCAAGAATTGATGCTTTTGAACTGTGGTGTTGGAGAAGACTCTTGAGAGTCCCTTGGACAGTAAGGAGATCAAACCAGTCGACCCTAAATGAAATCAACCCTGAATATTCATTGGAAGGACTGATGCTGAGGCTGAAACTCCAATCCTTTGGCCACCTGATGGGAAGAACTGACTCATTGGAAAAGACCCCGATGCTGGGAAAGACTGAAGGCAGGAAAAGAAGGGGACGACAGAGGATAAGATAGTTGGATGGCATCACAGATTCAATGGACATGAGTTTGAGTAAACTCCGGAAGATAGTGAAGGACAGGGAGGCCTGGCGTTCTGCAGTCCATGAGGTTGCACACGACTTAGCAACTGACCACATGTAGTATAAGTTTACATGATTGCATATTCATACAATTATCTATTATGAATTTATATATCTATATAATTCCCTACTCCAGTGTTCTTGCCTGGAGAATCCCCAAGGACAGAGGAGCCTGGTGGGCTGCCATCTGTGGGGTCGCACAGAGTCAGACACGACTGAAGTGACTTAGCAGCAGCAGCGTAAGATGTGTGAGAGTGTTAGTCACCCAGTGGTGTCCGACTCTTTGCTACCACATGGAATATGGCCCACCAGTCTCCTCTGTCAGGGGTTGATTTCTTTTAGCATGGACTGGTTGGATCTCCTTGCAGTCCAAGGGACTCTCAAGAGTCTTCTCCAACGCCACAGTTCAAAAGCGTCAGTTCTTCGGTGTTCAGCCTTCTTTATGGTCCAACTCTCACATCCATACATGACCACTGGAAAAACCACAGCTTTGACTGGACGGATCTTTGTCGGCAAAGAGATGTCTCTGTTTTTTAATACGCTGTCTAGGTTGGTCATAGCTTTTCTTCCAAGGAGCAAAGCGTCTTTTAATTTATTTCTATGAAAGCTCCCTAATGAGGGCTACACCTGAGGCATCTGGTCCCGTTAGGATGTCTGCTCTAATGCGCGGTGGAAAGACCAATGGACAAATAACAGGAAGATAAAGCACAGGTACTTGCTTGCACACACGTGTTTGCACGCTGGTGCCCACAGCAACACCGGGCGTGTCAGAGATTCTGGCTCCGTTGAAACGCTCCTTCCGCCCGCAAGGTCACTTGTGGCAATAATCAGCTGATTAGAAGTGTAATCTATCATGCACGTAATAGCAATTTAGTGCGGGAGTTTAATGCAGCTTGGTTTAATCATTAGCTCCGGCCTGTCAGCCGCGTAACCCACAAGGGACTGCGGGTCTGCATGATTTAGCAGGCGACCCCTGACCCCCCAGAGCAGAGAGCATGCCTTCGAGGCAGAATCAGGACACACCATCGGCCAGACCCACTCACCAACAGTTATTAGCCTTTACAGCTGGACTGTCATTTTAGCAAGAAAAGAGGGCACGAAGGGTAAAAAAGAAAAAAGAAAAAGAAAGAAAGAAAACCTAGTGCATCTTACATGACTCAGAATTAACATTAACTCTAGAGCCAGCTTCAGGAGGAAACGCGGGAAATCGTAGCCCTGTCACAGGGCGCCCCAGCAGCAAACTGTGTGTGTTTACTGGCCGCTGGTTGCAGCTTTCCCGGGCATTTCCAGGCGTGGGACTGAGACAAAGGGGGAAGGAAGGGGTGGGAAGGGCTTGGGGTGGTGCTCGTGGTAAAGAGCCCAGCTGCTAATGCAGAGACACGGGTTGGATCCCTGGGTCGGAAGAGCCCCTGGAGGAGGGCGTGGAAGCCCACTCTAGTATTCTTGCCTGGAGCAGCCCACCGAGAGAGTAGCCTGGGGGGCTACAGTCCGTGGGGGTCGGACATGACCGAAACGACTAAGCACACACGGCAGAAATGTGGTGAGGTTTCATATTTTATGTCAAGCTCACTGGAAAGCCCGCGCGTCTCCTGGGGAGCTGGTGGCCACCAACATGCTCCTCGGTAATTAAAGTCTCCTCTGCCTTGTGATAATTGAAAGTTAACCTTGACTCAAAAAAAAAAAAAAAAACCAGAAATCCCGTGGACAGAGGAGCCTGGCGGGCCACAGTCTATGGGGATGCAGAGTCGGACACGACTGAGCGACTAAACCCCCGAAGAAGAAATGCTGCGTGCGGTGATTCATCCACCAGCCGCCCTGAGTTGCTCTGGGTTTTGCAAAGTGATAGCAGACGGTTGAGTTGCTTCATCGAGAAGCACAGGGAAGGAACCGTCCATCTTCGGCAGGGCTTCAAAAGTCTTGGCGGGGATGAGCCAGAGACCCCGCAGCGGGGGGCCCGGGGACCACACGGCAAGAAGGACACGGCACGCATCCCCTTATGACTTATGGGGTCCTCGTGCAGCCGCCTGTGGGGATCAGCCCCATGCAGGTGGGGGCTAGGGGTGTTAATTTTTCACTTTGATTTTTGTTTGTTTGTTTGTTTTCAAGACACAAGAGTTTCCCTGGTGGCTCAGAGGATAAAGAACCTGCCAGCAATGCAGGAGACCTGGGTTCGATCCCTGGGTCAGGAAGATCCCCTGGAGACGAAATGGCACCCCAGTCCAGTATTGTTGACTGGAGAATCCCATGGACAGAGGAGCCTGGTGGGCAACAGTCCACGGGGTCACAAAGAGTCAGATATGACAGAGCAACTAAGACATACTAACGCTGGGAAATGACACACAGCCGTTGTTAGAAGAATTGAGTCTCCACTGAAATCTGTTGGCTCCATCTTCTCCGAGCAGAGTCAGAGCTGTGATGCTAAAACCCAGGGCGCCACTGCCTTACAAACCTGAACACAAGCCCCTTTCAGAGACTGATGGTGTCCAGACCCTGCTCAACAAGGGCGTCCACTCGCAACCCCAGGACATTTGCACACGCTCCTCCTGCATCTGGAATCCTCGCTCCTGGTAACAGCTCTTTCTAAAGGTCGGTTCTGCAGAGGAACTGTCCCTGACCACCGCCCACCCTGCCACCCCCGCTGCAACCCCTCAGCCTGTCTCCACCCCAGGAATTTTCAGTGCGGGAACTGAAGCCCCATGCGCACAACATCCCATCACGTCTGCCGTCTTCCACGTTCTCCTCCTGAGAACACGAGCTCGGAGCTCACGCTGCTGAGCTTCTCACTGTGGGGAGGTGCCAACCCGGGGCGGGCGCTGGTGTTTGGGGTTGGGGGGCTTGCAGGTGAGTGTGGCCACCTTGGGGGCCCGTGTCCGAGCCGACGTGGTTTCCAGGCCTGGCAGAGAATCCTAGCAACTGGTGTCTGGGTCCTCTTAGGGCTTGAGCGCCACTGAGCGGGGCTCCTTGAAAAAGCAAACCGTAATTGGCAAGTAGTAGTGTTGCTGTTAGTTGCTGAGTCGTGTCTGACTCTTTGCGGCTCCAGGGACTGCAGTCCGCCAGGCTCCTCTGTCCATGGGCTTCTCCAGGCAAGAATGCTGCAGTGGGTTGCCATTTCCTTCTCCAGGGGATCTTCCTGATCCAGGCACTGAACCCAGGTCTCCCACATTGCAGACAGATTCTTTACCTTTCAAGCCACCAGGGATTCCCTAACTGGCCTGGATAGTGAGTGTTCCCAAACTCTTCTACGTAGCTGCTTGGGGACCGTATCTTGCTGCATTTTGACCCCCGTTTGTGGGCCCCCCGGGGGCTGATGGAGGGGACAATGGGGTGGCTGTGGCCTCCAGGGTCTCAGAGCTCACATAGTTTTGGCTGGAGGTTTCCCTCAAAATAGCGTGAGGACGCTGGAAAGGGAGAGGTTGGCGTGAAGATGCTGGCGTGGTCCCCCGTCCGTCTCCACCTCTGATCATCCCCACTGCTCCCTTCTGCCATCAGATTTTGACTGTAACTGATGCGTGTGTGTTTTGTTTGTGGTCAGACCGCCTTACCTTACCCTGTTTCTAATTATTTTCGGGCGGATTTTTCACTTCTGTGTTCCCCTGTCTCTGCTGAAATTTCATCTCTTCCCCAAATGGAAGTTTCCGCGGGGCAGAAGGCACCTCCCTTCCTAGCGTCCCCAGGCCCATTGTCCGGTTAGACAAGAATCACTCTGTGCCCTCTGATTACAAAGGTGCATTAATGCCCGGTCATGATCCATTAATTATGACAAACGGTTGGTTTCCTGGGTATTGCTGGTGGGGGACTGATATTCATTGCCTTTCTCTGGGTCTGTTCATCTTTTCTTTCTACCCTGGACCATAGATTTCTGCCTTTAAGGATACTGATTGTGAAATTTCTTAGAAAAGCAAGGTCTTCAACAAAGTGTAGAATATAGGGGTAGTGTACAAAAGTGTTCTCGCCTGGAGAATCCCACGGACAGAGAAGCAAGGCGGGCTATAGTTCCCGGGGTCGCAAAGAGTTGGACACAACTAAGCGACTAAACAACAACAACATAAAGTAAGCTTCAAGGTATAAAATACGCTATAAGGTAAAGATAAGCTACAAGGATACATTTATACAACTAAGCTACCAGGATGTATGTATATAAAATATATAATAAGCTACAAACACATACTGGAATATAGCCAGTGTTTTATAATAACTGGAAATGCAGTATAACCTTTAAAAATCATCAATCTTTATTCTTAACAGACAGTAGCTTCTTAGAAGGAAAGCTGTGACAAACCTAGAGAGTGTATTAAAAAGCAGAGACATCACTTTGCCAACAAAGATCCATCTAGTCAAAGCTATGGTTTTTCCAGTAGTCACGTATAGATGTGAGAGTTGGACCAAAAAGAAGGTTGGATGCTGAAGAATTGATGCTTTCAGACTGTGGGGCTGGAGAAGACTCTTCAGAGTCCCTTGGACTGCAAGGAGATCAAACTGGTCAATCCTAAGGGAAAGAAACCCTGAATGTTCATTGGAAGGACTGATGCTGAAGCTGAAGCTCCAATACTTGGTCACCTGACTCATTTGAAAAGACCCTGATGCTGGTAAAGATTGAAGGCGGGAGGAGAAGGGGACGACAGAGGATGAGATGGTTGTATGGCATCACCGACTCAGCGGACAAGAGTTGGAACAAACTCCAGGAGATAGTGAAGGACAGGGAGGCCTGGCGTGCTGCAGTCCTTGGGGGTCACAAAAAGTAAGACCCCACTTAGTAACTGAATAACAACAGTTCTTAACACGTGAGATGACCTAAGTATCGTGTTTGTAGACTTTTCAAATGAGGTTTGACAGACATCCTCGGTGAGAAATACACTGAACGTCATGATAGAGTACACACAAGACTTGATGAAACTGGAGCGAAAGTATTAATAAAATATGTCCTAGCCTAAAAAAATAATCACCATATAGCTTTGTGTGCCTGCATGATGTCCCCACTTCCCTGCCGAGCAGGGGTTTGTGACCGTCCACCTAGGCATTCTATCTTTGTGGAAATCTGAGGAAATATAAAGAACTAAACTGAGATGGATACCTTTTTTTTTTTTGGCTCCATTTCACCTGGTTTTTATTATTATTCCTGGACCCCAGATGTGCAGATCAGGAAATAGGTCACTTGTCATGGGTTTTGAGGTTTTGGAACAAAAAAAAGTAGATGGCTACAAAGTATTCTCTGCAGTCAAGTAACGAGGAAGCTGTTTCCTATTTTGAGGGAGATTTCGTGTATGTTTTTACCCCCAGAAGGGAGGCAGGTGACTGCTGGGTGGATTGCCGCTATTTATTCTTATCGCTGCTTTCCCAGATCAGCAGACGCTGGCAAACGGGGGCCCAGTGGTCCTCACGGGCAGACTTTGTGTCAATAGCCAGGACCTCTGGGGGCAAGGCAGGGCAGAGAGATGACAGTGTGCCGATTTTAGAAGTCTTTATTGAATTTGTTACAACATTGCTTCTGTTCTCTGTTTTGGTTTATCCGACAGCAAGGCTTGAGGGATCTTGGGTCCCCGACCGGGGATCGAACCTGCACTGTCTGCTTTGGAATACAGAGTCTCAACCGCTGGATCACCAGGGAGGTCCCTTGAGGCTCTTGAAGTAGAGGGGACATCTAAGCTGTGAAGGTCAGGGGTCCTTCAGAGTGGTCTTTCTTCAGATGTTCTCAAGGAGAAGCAGACAGTCTGCAGCAGGCAGGGTGGGGGGCTGACTACAGTTGGGGTTCTTTTGTTGTTGGCGAAGTTCATTAAACCTTACTAAAATCAGCAAATTTCAAATGGCAACATATGATTTTAAATTTATGTTTAAACCCTATGTGTTGTGCACTCACTTCTCACGAGCCTCCTGTCTCAGAGCCTGGCAACCACCAGCTTAGGATCAGTCCGTGGATTTGCCTGTTGAGGACGGTCCATGGATTTGCCTTTGAGGATGCTTCCTGTGAACAGAATCACACACGGTGGCCTGCTGCATCTTGCTTCTCTCAATGAGCATCGTGTGTTCGGGGTCCACCCACATAGTAGCCTGTGTCAGAGCTTCACTCCTTTTCACGGCTGCGTTGTATTCCACCGGGGTAATGTGTTGCGGGAATAAGCCAGTTCTCACTCGTGTTGGAACCATTTCTTGGACTTGCTCTCTGCTGCATTTGTTATTATAATCACACATGAAGGCCCACCTCAGAGAACCTTGCCCCTCTGCCTGACTGTTAAAGGCCCCGTCAGTTCAGTTCAGTTGCTCAGTCATGTCTGACTCTTTGCGACCCCACTGACTACAGGACGCCAGGCCTCCCTGTCCATCACCATCTCCCGGAGCTTGCTCAAACTCACATCCATCAAGTCAGTCATACCATCCAACCATCTCATCCTCTGTCGTCCCCTTCTCCTGCCTTCCATCTTTCCCAGCATCAGGGTCTTTTCCAATGAATCTTTTCCAGGCCCCATACAGGATGGCTTTTTTGAGACATTAATTTGCCAACATCTTGGCAATCTGGCTCCCTGAACAAAGTCTTATTCCTTGCCTTGATACCTTCTCTGATTCATTGGCCTGTCGTGGGGCAAGCAGAGTGAGGTTGGACTCGATAACAGATAGACCCCATGCTGTGTATCAATCCATCCATCCATCCCTCCCTCCCTCCATCCATCCGTCCACCTACTCACTTATCCATCCATCCATCCATCCACCTACTCACTTATTCATCCATCATCCATCCATCCATCCATCCATCCTTCCATCCATCCATCCACCTACTCACTTATCCATCCATCCATCCACCCACTTATCCATCCATCCATCCTTCCATCCATCCATCCACCTACTCACTTATCCATCATCCATCCATGCATCCATCCCTCCATCCATCCATCCACCTACTCACTTATCCATCCATCATCCATCCATCCATCCATCCCTCCATCCACCTACTCACTTATCCATCCATCCATCCACCCACTTATTCACCCATCCACCCATCCATCCACCCACTTATCCATCCATCCCTCCATCCATCCATCCACCTACTCACTTATCCATTCATCCATCCATCCATCCATCCATCCACCTACTCGCTTATCCATCCATCCATCCACCTGCTCACTTATCCATCCATCCATCCACCCACTTATCCATGTATCCATCCACCCATGAACTCTTCCCTGTTTCCACCTTGTGGCTATTGTAAGTGGTGCTGTTATGAAAGTACAGACAAGTTGACACTCTATTTTAAAAATCTCTTTCTCACCTTAACCCATAATCATAACAATAGCAAGAAATCTAAATTGGCCCAAGAGAGCCTCCCTCAAACTCAGGGTAAGTTTGGGTAGTTCTGAGTTCCTTAAGGGAACCTTTCCTTTAGGGGCAGAATGTACAGCAAGACAAAGCTATTTGGCATAAGAATTGTTCGGAGCTGGAGGCAATGGAGAAGCAACTTCACAAAGACCCCTGAGAGAGTTCCCCTCTCAGAGCAAACTCAGAAGCTTCTGCAGAGCAAAGAGCGCCAAGAACTGCCTCTCCAGGGAAGTTTTATGACAGTGAAGAGGGTGACCGACCGGTGGATGTGCACAAATACACCGGTTAAAAAGGAACCACAGCCCCAAATGGAGGGTTTGGCTCAGGGTGGGGGCTTTCCTGGTGGCTCAGACGGTCAGGAATCCGCCTACCAATGCAGGAGACCCAGGTTCAATCCCTGCATCAGGAAGATCCCCTGGATGAAGGCATGGCAACTCACTCCAGCGTTCTTGCCTGGAGAATGCCTCGGACAGAGGAGCCTGGTGGGCTACAGCAAACCGAGACTGGATTGCAGTTTCAACCTGTCTCAGAAACCTGATCTCAGAAACAGCGGATCTGAGATTTCTTGACTCACAAAGGGAGGCAATCTGCATGATAAAGAACCCTGCCGTTCTCTCCCTCCCAAAAGAAGGTGTCCCGGCTTAAAAAAATAAGCCTCTCTTTTCTCTTGCTATCAGCTCCCCCAGCCCGAATCTCCGTCCGATGAAAACCTCTCACTCTGTACCTACGTTCAGAGAGCCCGGCTCCTTACTGCGTGGGATGCCAGAGAATTAAAACAACAAAAGGGAACACACCTCACTCTGTCAGTTTCCCCTACTTGTTTACCTACCCCAAAGTTTCCCACTCTTGGAAGCCTGAAATTCTTTTCTTTTCTTCTTGTTTTCACAAAACTGATCTCTGTAAAGATGCTAAATGTGCCCGTGTTCCAACCCTTGCTTTAAGACACTCATCACTTGAGGGACAGAGAGAGAGAGAGAGAGAGAGAGAGAGAAAGAGTGTGTGTGTGTGTGTGTGTGTGTGTGTGTGTGTGTGTGTGAATTCTGTTTTTCTCTTGCTAATCAATCTTTTGTCAGTCTAAGCTGCCAGCCCCCTCCCCTTCATAAATATAAAATGGGTGAAGGAGAAAGATTTCCTCTGCATTTATAACTTTGGTGAATAGCAAGTCCTTATTATTATTGTTTTTGGGGGGACTATAGATTAACAACGTAGTGATATTTTCAGGGGGACAGTAAAGGAACTCGGCGGAACATATCCACGTATTGGAGCTTCCCTGCTGGCGGAGATGGTGATGAATCTGCTGGAAATGCAGGAGACCTGGGTTCAATCCCTGGGTCCGGAAGATCCCCTGGAGGAGGGCATGGCACCCCTCTCCAGTATTCTTGCCTGGAGAGAATCCCATGGACAGAGGAGCCTGGAGGGGCTGCCTTCCACCAGGTCCCCAAGAGTTGGATGCCCTGGTACTTTTAGTTTTCCAGGTAGTATGGGTTCTTACTGAGCACACCCAGCAGGATGTGGGTCTCCATCCCCCATCGTTTCCCTGTGTGGGAGGCACATCTCCTGCTTCTGGGGCAAGGGTCTGTTGCTCAGCCAGCCTGCTTGGTTCTGGGGGTGGGCGAACCTGCTTTCTGCAAGGATACCTAACTGCCAGGAGGCTCCGGTATATCTCCACGTATAATCCCCTAGTGGGATGGAGTGTCGAATCACCCCTTCTCTCCGCATCCCTTTTGCTGGACCTCTGCACTCCGGTTAACATTCTCAGCTGCCCGCCCCGCGGCCGGCAAGGATGCCGAGGCCGCGCAGAGCTAACTGCAAAGAAAAAAAAAAAAGCAAGTGCAGAGAAGGAATTCTAATTGAAACCAGTTGCGTCGGAGGCCAATTTGCCGACCGGGAAGAGGTCCTCGGCTGGCGCTGGGGGCGGGGGCGGGGCGGGGGCCTCCGGGTTGCAGCCGGCAGCTGGGGGCTGTCCGTCCGCTGGACGGAGATCAGACCTCGCCCCGGGGCCGGGCTCGCTCGGGAGGACGGGGCCGCGATTTCTGTGGCCTTCGAGAGAGACACAGCTTGGGTGCTTTACACCATATAAAGTGCGGGGAGAGACTGGACTGGGTGGGCCCGGAGAAGCCTTCTTAATGATAATCCCTGAAAACCAGGATTTTTTTTTTTTTTTCCTCCCCTCTAGAACCATACATCATTGTCAAGCGAGAAGATTAAACTTATTGTTTCTTTCTTGAACCGGCAACTCAAGGTGAGTGGAAATGTCTTGAAATGCAAAACAATCCAGCAGACAAAGTGCGGAGGAGATGGGGACCGACAAGACAGGCTTTCTCCCTGGGTGTTTTTTAAGGGAATTCGGGGGAGGGGGAGGCGGCGGAACGCCCCTGAAACGGAGACGCGCGAGTGATACCGGGCTCAGACGCGTCTGTCGACGTTGGGTGTTTTATTTCAAGGCTGGGAAGGAACGTTATTTTTGCTCCATCACTCAGACCATTAGTTGCGCGGGGGCGGCGGGGCGGGGGGTGGAATGGGGCTGCAGGATAAACGGTGTCATTTATTTAGAATGAAATAGAATAAGGAGGGGGCCTCCCGCGCCGTCCTGACAGGCTCCGGGAAGAGAGCCTACCACTGCAGGGACAGGAAGAGAACCATCTGGTGGAAAAGTGTTCAGGAAATTCAGCCTCTTGTCTGGCCGAGTTTTCCATATGCAGATGGGGGCCAGGCGCTCGGCGTTTCCACGTGGACCCGACGTGTGGGGCGTGCCTGCGGCTTAACCTGCTCCCTTGGCTTCCTCTGGCGGGCAATTTGTTCTGGTCAAGCTGCATTTCAATCACTGTGTGTCCGTGTATGAGTGTATTCGTACACTTAACGTGTGTGTGTGTGTGTTCGTCGTTCAGTCGTGTCGGACTCTCTGCGACCCCCTGGACTGCAGCCCCCAGAGGCTCCTCCGCCCACACGACTCTCTAGGCAGGAATACAGCAGCCGATTGGCATTTCCTCCTCCGGGGGAATCTCCCTGACCCAGGGGTCAAACCCGGGTCTCCTGCATTGCAGTCAGACTCTTCAGATGTATGTAAATATTATATATAAACAGTATATATAAGTATTATCCATAAATACCTATATAGACAAATGTAAATACTGTATATATACATTATATGTAAGCATTATGCATAGACATCATATACACACATATTTAAATATTGTAGTCTATATACCATGTCTATATATATATGGCACAAAACAGGCTCTTAGTCTAAAAGTTCACCACCTGCAAGAAGTCACCAGCTAATCTCTATTGGTCCTCATTCAGTGAAAGAGGAGCAGGAGAGCTCTCGGCTACTGTATGTAGTGGAGGAGGAAATGGCAACCCACTCCAGTATTCTTGCCTGGAGAATCCCGGGGACAGAGGTGCCTGGCGGGCTGCGGTCCGTGGGGCCGCAAAGGGTCAGATACAACCGAAGTGACTTAGCATGCATTGTATGTCGAGATACGTAAGTATTTCTATAGACGTTGTATGTGGACACTGTAGACATTTTTTATCAAAATTGTACAAAGACTATATATATAGACATGGTATATAGAAACATATAAACACTGTAGTCGACATTGTATATATTATATATAGGCTACATAATATAGGTATTATATATATATATAGTACTAGGTCTAGTGCTAAGTCACTCAGTCGTGTCCGGCTCTTTGTGACCTTATGGACTGGAGCCCGCCAGGCTCCTCTGTCCGTGGGATCCTCCAGGCAAGAATACTGGAGCGGGTTGCCGTTTCCATCTCCAGGGGATCTTTCCGACCCAGGGTTTGAGCTCAGGTTTCCTGTATTGCAGTCAGACTCTTTAAGCATCAGAGCTACCAAGGACACCCTACTCTAAATATTATATATAGACATTGCATGCAGACATTATACATAGGTATCACATATAGATGTTGAATATATATAAACACTGTATATAGACATTGTATGTTGACATTTTATATATAATTTTATACAGACTATGTATAGACATTGCATAGAAACATAAACACTTGTAGACATTATATACATTATATATAAACAGTATATAGTAGAAGCATTACATAGAGACATAATTATATACAGACATATGTAAGACATGTATAAACATTGCTTGCAGACATATATATAGATGGATAGATTATGGAGATGGGTTGGGAAGATCTCCTGGAAAAGAGAATGGCAACCCACTCCGTATTCTTGCCTAGAGAATCCCAGAGACAGAGGAGCTTGGTGGGCTACAGTCCATGGGGCTGCAAAGAGTCACACACGACTGAGTGATGAATGCTTACTTATTTTATTATATGTAGACATCATATATACTTAGATAAACATTGCATATAGACCTTGTAGGTAGACATTTTATATAAAAATTGCATACAGACTATATATAGACATTGTATACCGATATGTCTAAACATTGTTTGTAGACATATGTAGATGTTATACATAATTATATGTATACACATTGTATATACATGTTGTATATAGATTTTACATACAAACGCTCTATGTAGATGTTACATATGGACACTATTCATAAGCATTGCTCTGACACTATATATAGATGCTATGTATAGCATTGCATGTCGACATTATACATAATTTTATATATATATACATATTGTGTATACGTGTTGTATATAGATTTTACATATGAACGCTCTATGTAAATGTTACATATGGACACTATACATAAGCATTGCTCTGATACACTCTATGTAGATGCTATGTATAACATTGTATGTAGACATATGTCGACATTATACATAATTATATGTATACACATTGTATATACATGTTGTATATAGATTTTACATATAAACGCTCTATGTAGATGTTACATATGGACACTATACATAAGCATTGCTCTGATACACTATATATAGATGCTATGTATAGCATTGTATGTAGATGTTACACACAGGCATTTTACATAAATGTCTCGTGTGTGTACACATGCATGTGTGTGTGTGTGTGTGATCTGCTCATTCATGTCCCACTCTTTGCACCACCGTGGACTGCAGCCCTCCAGGCTCCTCCGTCCGTGGAATCCTCTAGGCAAGAACAGTGGAGTGGGTTGCTGTTTCCTCCTCCAGGGAATCTTCCCGACCCAGAGCTTGAACCAGTGTGTCCTGCATGGGCAGGCAGATTCTTTACCGCTGAGCCTGCGGGGAAGCCCACCGCAGCCCGCAGCGCTCCCTAACAGCTCAGTCACATCAAACCAGCCTTCCGTCCTTAAATGACTTGCCTAATTGCAGACGGCATTTGAGTTTGGAACCCTTGATTTAGAGAAACACACCTTTCCCACACCCAGGGCCCAGGCCCTCAGTGGACATTGGTTCAACACTTGCTAAAACATCTTAGAAGGAAGTGCCATCTCCTTGTATCGGGGTGTGTCCATGGGGCTGCCCTCAAGTGTACGTGAGCCTCCAATCTGATGCTTTTCAGGCATCTGAGTAGCAGGCCCCGTGTCCAGCCTGAGCCGGCCGGGGAGCTAGGGCGGTGGCCCGGATCGGTGTAGACGGCCACGCGGAACGCAGGCGCTGAGTGACCCATGAGACCCGGAGCCCTGGGCGCTCATCAATTGCTCTTCAGAAATTTCTTTAAATGTAAAATGCGATTTGGGAGATGTTTGGAGGAAAAAAAAAAGAGGCAGGCAAGTCCGAGGACATCAGCAGATGGAGCTGGGGGGGAGGGAAGCGGATGTGCTGGCCTCGATGAGACCCGGAGCTCCCCGGAGAGCGTCCCTACGCCGCCTGCGCGTTCCACGCCTGGCAGATGGACGCGCCGTCTTTGCGGGGCTGTTTCTGACAGCGCAGCCCGGAGACCGCATGTAATGAGGCGGGGCGGGGGGACAGTGGGTGGCTGACTTGCGCGGAGCAGGGGGTGGTCACCTGCAGGGGCAAGCCTGCCAGGCCTGGGCTCAGCCCCGACCGGCAGAGACTGGATCCTGGGCAGGTGCCCTACTGGTGGGTCCTCACCGGAGGAAGGGATCTGATGCGTGCGGTCCAGAAAGAGGCCTTCCGGGGCTTCGAGACAGAGGACGGCAGCTGGGCGTTTCACACCATTAGTGTGGCGGGGACGCTGGCGGGGAAGCCCCAGGCAGGCGGACAGTGCGGGGGCCGGGGGGCATTTCAGTGGGGCACACGGGGGACAGTCTGTCCGCACGGCAGACGGACAGGAGATGCTGGTGGGAGACAGGGACGGGGACTGCTGACATGTGGTGGCTCGCGTGCACACACCCACGGTCACACACACGTTCACACACAGGCAAATACAGGTCCAAGCATGCATTCAGACAGGAACACACACACCCACAGTCACACACACATTCTTAACTCACATGCACGTACAGGTCCAAGCACGTTTTCAGACAGGAACACATATGCCCACCGTCACACACACGGCCACGCACGTGACATTCTTAACACACACATTTATGTAGGCACACACACACACCCAGTCACACACATCCCTGCCCACACACATGCAAACACAGGTCCAGGCACATATTCAGCTAAACCCACAGATGGGCAGACACAGCCCACAGTGACACACACACCCCCATAGCCACATATACGTGCACATACATTCTCACACACATGCAGTTGTGTGTGCCTGCTTGCCTGCTAACTCGCTTCACTCATGTCCGACTCTTTGCAACCCCGTGGACTGTAGCCCGCCAGGCTCCCCTCTCCATAGGATTCTTTCTCCAGGCAAGAACACTGGAGTGGGTTGCCATCTCCTCCTCCAGGGCATCTTTCCTGATCCAGGGATCGAACCTGGGTATCCTGGGTCTCCTGCATTGCAGGCTGATTCTTTGCTCACCGAGTCGCCTGTAAAGTCCAAATACGTGTACACACATGTGCAAATATTCATAGCCGCACACAGTTAAAATGTACAACACAAGCTGTGTGCATGCACACAGGCTCACATGTTACACACGCACACAGGCATAGACATGTCTGCAAGTTTGCTTGTAGCTACGTATAACAAATATGCATACACTTGTCCATAGGCGTACGCCCGTGCACACACACAGACCCCGATACACACCAGCTCACCCTGGGGGAGGATGGATACGTGTATATGTACGGTTGAATCCCTTCAACGTTCATCTGAAACCATCACAAACTTGTTAATTGGCTATACCCCAATGCAAAAAAGACTTCCCTGGTGACTCAGATAAGAAAGAATCCGTCTGCAATGCCAGAGACCCTGCATTGCAGGTTTGATTCCTGGGTGGGGAAGATCCCCTGAGGGCGGAAATAGCAACCCACTCCAGTATTCTTGCCTGGAGAATCCCAAGGACAGAGGAGCCTGGCGGGCTGCAGTCCACAGGGTCACAAAGAGTCGGACACAACTCAGCAAATAACGCTTGCAACACTTTCAATACAAAATAGAAACTTAAAAAATAAAAAAAAACCCTTTAGTGATTATTTCAGTGATGACCAAAGTAATTTTTTTTCCTTAGGAAGAACTTTATGGTCACGTGGTCTGTTGCATAAACTCTGGAAATGCCGGGTTGAAGCGGCCAAACGGCAAAAACCTTAAAAATCTGGGCAGAAACGTTAAAAGCGGAGTGGCGTTGAGCCCAGCCACCCCGAGGTTTCGCATAAGGCTGTGACAGACTCTGCTGAGCAGAGTCTGCATTTTTGAAACAAGCCTCCTGCCTGCGAACCTTCAATGCCATTTTAGTGATCTGTCTAATCTACCTATTTATTTACCGGGAGCGGTGATTAAGCGGAAGGGGCCGGCCACGGAGGACATGAGTTAAAATCCAGGCTGTTCTGTGTCACAGGAGGCCACCGCCTGCTTGTACCCCTCCCCTCAATTTTTTTTTTCTTTTCCCATCATCTCACAAATCCTCAGATAGAAAGTTTGAGTTTTTTTTTTTCTTCTTCGAGACAGAGCTTGTAATAATAATAAACCATCTGGCTTACTCAGACATGAAAGATTAAAATGATATACAGTAAGAAGCCTGCCCATTCAGTTGCTAATGTCTTAAACCACAACTCCAGCGGCAAGCCAGTCTTTGGAGGCAAAAGGTAATTAAAAGACCTCCTTGCAGAGATGGGCCGCTGGGAGCTGAGTCCAGGGAGTCCCGGAAAGCTGAACTGATTTTTTGAGACGGGGCAGGGCAGCTGATCTGTGTCCACGGCAGGCAGGGGACGGGTGAGGCCAGCAAGCTGTCCGCGATCCGGGTCGCCGTCCGGAGGTGAGGCGTGTGTGCATGTTCAGTCCTCTCGGTCGTGTCCGACTCTCTGCGGCCCCGTGGGCTGGGGCCCACCAGACTCCTCTGTCCGTGGGATTCTCCGGACAAGAATACTGGAGTGGGTAGCCATTCCCTTCTCCAGGGGATCTTCCCCATCTGGGGATCGAACCCTGGTCTCCTGCATTGCAGGCACATTCTTTACCATCTGAGCCATCAGGGAAACCCTAAAAAGTGATTGTCACTAAGTTGTGTCTGACTCTTTGCGACCCTGTGGACTGTAGCCCACCAGACTCCTCTGTCCTAGGGATTGTCCAGGCAAGGACACTGGAGTGGGTTGCGATGCCCTCCTCTAGCGGATCTTCCCCACCCAGGGATCGAACCCATGTCTCCGGCGTTGCAGGCAGATTCTTTACCATCTGGGCCACAACTTCGGTGACGTATATGCGTACAACCTCACCTAAGTCAACCCAGAAGTGTTTCTCCTCTCTCCCCACGATGGTGCCGGCTCCCCGTCCGCTTCCTACGGAGTCGTTTTCCTGCTCTCAGTCGTCTGCCTCCATCAGGGTCCGGCGACCTCTGGATGAAGAGGAGGATGTGATGAATCACTCCCAGGACTGAGTTCCCAGATACCGGAGATGCCGGGATACTGGACTTTTCTGGGTTTGTAACAGGGCAGAGGGGCTTCCCCGGTGGCCCTCGTGGTCACGAGCCCAGCTGCCAATGCAGGAGACATAACACACGCGGGTTCGAATCCTGGGTGGGGAAGATCCCCTGGAGGAGGGCATGACAACCCACTCCACTGTTCTTGCCTGGAGAATCCCGTGGACAGAGGAGCCTGGTGGGCTACAGTCCATGGGGTTGCACAGAGTCAGACACGACTGAGCGACTTTGCACGCAGGCACACAGATGGACAGAGGTCAGCACTCAGAGGAGGGTGGTCTGGACCCTCTTGGGAGCTCTCGAAGCATTTGAGGCTTCGGGTCAAAATGTTGACACCCCACTCTGTTCTTTGTCCCGGGGGTGTTCAAACCTGCACCTCCCTCCCCCGCCTCCTCTCGGGGTTCAGAAACTGCTCCAGGCTTTAAATGCACTCAGTCATTTTGTTAACATCGTGAATCTCTGAGGACTTCTGGCTTCTGGGGAAACAGGGATGGAGAAAAGACGGGTTGGGTTTGCAAGTGTCCAAAAGCACTGTCTCTACTGACCTCCTCATGGACCTTCCCCTGCGTCCGTCCGGAGGGTGTCCAAGGGACCCCAGAAATCCGACCCTTCTCCATCTGTGCTGCTAATGACTATGAGCATTTTTCACCCAGAGCTCCTGAAGTGACTTCCTAACTCTTAAGACTGCTTGCGGTTTTTTTTTGGTTTTTTTTTTTTTTTTGCTCTCCTCTTGTTTGTGAAAATGCCAGGATGATTTAATTTGGGGATCTGGTTCCTGGGGCTCCGTCATGTTTTGAGCGAATGCACCCAGGAAGTCACTGTCTCTTCTTCCCATCTTCTTGGTGGTGGGGTGGGCATTGGTCCCGAACCCTGGTCAGGTTTTCCTGTCCTCTGAGGACTGACCATGTGGTTCCGATGATCTCTGCCAACCTTGGTGAGAAGCGATGAGTCTGGCTGTCTTTCAGGTCAGAAAACAAAGCAACTGCATTTTTTTCTCTCTCTGGGACCTGCGACGCAGGCTGAATGCGCCCCATTTGGGGGTCTGAGCTAGGACTCTCTCAAGGCGACCATTTTCTGGAAGCACAAGTTCTGGGTTTTTTTGTGGGGGTGGTGTGTGGCTCGTGGTTCAAAAACAGCACCGCAATAACTGCGCGCAGGCTTCTTCTGAGCCGAGCTTCGGAGACGAGGTGCGTGTGTGTGTTGACGGATGAATGGATAAGAAAATGTATTTATATAATGTTCCCTCGTGTGTCTAAACACACAGGGGAATATTATTCAGCCTTAAAAAAAAAAAAAAGAAGAAGGCAATCTTGCCATTTTCGACAACACGGATGGACCTGGAGGGCATTATGCTAAGTGAGATGAAGTCAGACAGAGAGAGACAAATTCTGCATGATTTCTCTGCGCGGCGGAATCTGAAATAGTCAGCCTCACCGAGGCAGAGGAGGATGGTTGCCCAGGGCTGAGGGAGGTGGAACCGGGGAGGCGATGATCTAAGACCGAGGGTCCCCGGCCTCCAGCACCTGCTGCCTGATGATCTGAGATGGAGCCGATGTAATCACAGTAGAAATCAACCGCACGGTGAATGCGATGTGTGTGAATCATCCTGAAACGTTCCCCGCACCCACCCCGGCCCGCGGGAGAAACCGTCTTCCACGAATCGGGTCCCTGGTGCCTAAACGGTGGGTGACTGCCGTTGAGAACACAGCCTTCCAGCTCTGAGAGGAAGACGTCCCACACGGGGGATGCCCACCGTGGGAAATGATGCTGCGCTGGACATTTGGAATTGGATAAAGGGGGTGCTTCCTGGGGCTCCCCAGGTGGCTTGGATGGGAAAGAATCCGCCAGCCAGTGCGGGAGACCTGGGTTCAGTCCCTGGGTGGGGAAGATCCCCTGGAGGAGATGGCAGCCCACTCCAGTATCCTTGCCTGGCAAATCCCGTGGATGGAGGAGCCTGGCGGTCTACAGTCCACGGGGTCTCAAAGAGTCAGACACGACCTAACCGACTAAACAGCAGCAACGACACGGATCTTTGGCAGACAGGAAGCATCGGAGCTGGCAGAGACCCAAAGTCCTGTCTTTCCATCTCAGCTGTACAACCCCCCTCGTCAGATCACACATAATCACAGTTTTGTGCATTACGGGGCCTGGGTCACAACGACACAAATCTGTCACAAAAGCCGCTGGAGGCAGTTATGGAAATGGAGAGCTGTGGCTGACTGCCGATAAAACTTTATTTACAAAAACAGGCAAGGGACCGGATTGGCTGCAGGGAAAGTCCTGGTCTGAATCTTTGCCTATCAAAGTGGGCTTCCGGGGACTTCAGTGTCCCCACTGCCTGGGAACAGCCTCACGGGGTTCACACACCATCTCCCCACTCCCAACCAGCTGGACAAAGCTCGGGCCGTGAGATGTGGGCACATGGGCACACTCTGATGTGGAGTTTGGCTCCTGAAAGGGGTTTGGAGGTGGTGCCAGACATTGGAAAAGACCCTGATGGTGGGCAAGGTTGAAGGCGACAGGAAAAGGGGACGACAGAGGATGAGGTGGATGGCGTCACCGACTCGATGGACATGAGTTTGAGTAAACTCCGGGAGTTGGTGATGGACAGAGAGGCCTGACATGCTGCAGTCCACGGGGTCGCAAAGAGTTGGACACGACTGAGCGACTGAACAACAAAAATAAATGACAACACCTACAGCATTTATTCCTTTGTTTTTCCGAGGCGCTCTCTGCACTGACGGCGATTTTAGCGTGTGTGTATCAGTCGCTCAGTCATGTCTGAGTCTGTGCGACCCCGTGGACTGTAGCCCACCAGGCTCCTCTGTCCTTGGGATTCTCCAGGCGAAAACACTGGAGCGGGTGGCCTCGCGCTCCTCCAGCGGATCTTACCAACCCAGGGATCGAACCCGAGTCTCCCACACTGGCAGGTGGGTTCTTTACCATCTGAGCCGCCAGGGAAGCCCTAGGATAACGGCCGCTGCTAAGCAGGTCTCGGCCATCACAGCTGCAGCCTGGTTACGCGTGCAGCCTCCAGATGTTAAGGGGACAGAGAGAAGGTCTCGCGATGCAGGCGTCAGGCAAGCGTGCCTGCACCCCAGGCGTCCGAGGAGGGCCCTAGGGAGAAAGGGATGAACACATCGTGACCTGACCCTCTGGGAGAAATCCAGCCAGGAAAGCAGGAGGAAGTGCTTGAGAGAGAGACAGAGAATCTCGTTATCTTAACAGCTGTAAATCCCAATTATTTCTCAGACAGTAAAATCCACTCTAAAATATGCATACTTAGAAAAAAAAAAGTGTGGCACTTTGGATATTACATACGCCCCCAAACCCAGATATCTCAGCGCCTCTCTCTAATCGCCGGCATCTTTTTCTTTTTCTGCAGTGGCTCTGATTTCGGGAAATGTCCACCTCCCCTCTCCTGCAGGTATGTGAGCCCGAGATAGATGACTCAGAACCGAGACTCCTGCGGGCAGTGGGGCTCGCTGTCGGGGGAGGCACAGGTCCCCTAATCAAAGCTGCCTGCCCGGAGCGGCCAAGCGGCTTCTGCAAACTCAAGCGTGCACAGACGCCGCGCCTGGCTCTCGGAGTTCGGATCCCGGTGTCCCTTTGATCCCTCCGTCCTCAAGACTAACAGCCACCAAGGTGCGTCCTTGCACCAAACTCGGGTGGATTTCATTTTTCCGCGAGCACTCGGGTAACTTTCTGGTTCTTGTTTTTTTTTTTTTTTTTTGTCCCCAACGTCCATGCCATTCTGTGTCTTGGCAGCCAGGAAAATGTAAATGAGCTGAGATTTTTTTTTTTTTTTTAACAAGGCAGGCCCTCGGAGGTGACCCCTCACGGATCTAAGCGGCAGAGTTTCAGGCGTGGCCGGGGACAAACGCTCCGAGAACGCGGGCTGATGTGTTTCATCAGAACCCGCCGCCGTTGGGCTGGGGGGAGTCAGACAAGCTGCTTAATGAGCGGAGATCAGCCCGCGCGGGGAGACCTCTGATGTGCGACACCAGGCGCCCACAAACCAGGCCCCCGCCCCGCCCGCTCCCCTGAACGTAGACAAATAAACCCGGTGGGCACCGGCTCAAAGGCAGCTCGGTGGCCACCGCGCCTGGCAGAGAACGATCATCGCCGCCCCCGGGCTCTTTGAAGCTGTTTAAATTCTTCGGAACACGGCCGTCTCCTGTGCTCCCCCCAGCCCCAACCCCGAGCGAGGACAATCAAAGTCCAGCGGGCTGGAAAAACAGCACAGGGCAGAAGCTAGGTGCGGGCTAAACGGCGGCACAGGACGCTTTTCCTCCTTGTATGTTGCTGTTCCTGGCGATCAGAGTTCTGGGTTCGGCGCTAATTAAGAAAAGCCAGTGGGGACTCCCTCCCCGGCCTTCTGGCACGGAACGCGGCCTCGGAGGAGGACGGCCCCGAAATCGCCCCAAGATTTAAATAATTAATATGACACCTTGAGCTCCAAATGGGGGGAAAGTAAAGAAAAAACAGGGAGGCCAGGGTTGGCGGTTTCAACAATGCCCGGGCCAGTTCGATGCCATTTGTTCTGGGGCTGGGGGGTTGGGGGGATGACGGCTTGGCTCTTTGTCATGCTAAGGGATCCCTTTGTGGGCGCCGGGTCCCCGGCCCCCCTCCGAAGGAGGCTCGGAGGAGAGGGAGTGTGCGTCCCCAAGCTGGAGGATGGTCATTTAATGGTGTTTAATCCTCTTAATCCGGGCGATCGGCCGGCCGGCTGCAAAGATGGTCCCAGAAGCCCCACAGAGCCAGCGCCTGGCGGGGCAGAGCGGGCTGGGAGGGGGACCCAGAGACGCTCCGGGAACGTCCTGTTTGCCACATGGCCTTGTGCTCAGTTCCTCTGCCCTGTGCCCGGAGCCGTCTGACCGCAGGCGAGTAGGATGCAGTTGAAATCAGCTGCAAATCCCATGTCTTGCGCAGTGTCTGGGGAGCAGCGCCAGTCAGATGGATGATGGATGGATGGTGGATGAATGGATGGGTGGATGGATGGGTGGATGGATGGATGGATGGGTGGATGGATGCGTGGGTGGGTGGGTGGATGGATGGATGGATGGATGGGTGGATTGATAGGTGATGGATGAAGGATGGATGGATAGGTGGATGGACAGATGATGGATGGGTGGATGGATGAATGGATGGGTGGATTGATGGATGCGTGGGTGGGTGGATGAATGGATGGATGGATGGGGGATGGGTGGATGGATAGGTGGATGGACAGATGATGGATGGATGGATGGATGGATGGGTGGATTGATGGATGCGTGGGTGGGTGGATGGATGGATGGATGGATGGATGGGGGATGGGTGGATGGATGGATGGGTGGGTGGATGATGGATGGATGGATGGATGGATTGATAGGTGATGGATGAAGGATGGATGAATAGGTGGATGGACAGATGATGGATAGATGGTGGATTGATGGGGGATGGATGGATGGGGGATGGGTGATGATGGATGGGGGGATTGATGGCTGATGGATGGATGGATGGATGGATGGGTGAATGGATGATAGATAGATGGGGGATAGATGGATCAGTGATGGATGATGGGGGGATGATGGATGAATGCATGGGTGGATGGATGGATTTATTATGGGTGGATGCATGGTTGGATGGATGGGTGGGTGGATGATGGATGAATGCATGGGTGGATGGATGGATGCATGGTTGGATGGATGGATGGGTGGATGAATGATGGATAGGTGGATGGGTGGATGGATGACAGATAGGTGGATATGTGGATGGATGGATGGGTGGATGACGCACCTAGGTAACCAGGGTGGAGACCAGGGTCTTGGCTTAGGGTACATGCGTGGGCACAAACACACAGCCCCACATAGTACACATACAGAGATACACACACAGACCACACAGGCACATACACATAGTATGCACACACCGTATGTTCTACAGACACTCAGACACACACAAGCACACAGCGCACACAGTACATGCAGAGACACAGGCCCACACGCAAATGCAACTCAGACACGCAGTCACAGAACATCTATACCCATCCATCCTGACCCCCGTGTGGTGGATAGGATAATGTCCCCAAAGACGTCCACGGCCTGGTTCCTAAAACCTGGGATCTGTTTTTTTTTAACATAGGGAAAGGACCTCTGCAGACGTGATTAAATGAAGGATTTTGATGGAGAGAGTCTTCTGTGTTATCCAGGTGGCCCCTAATTGCAATCACGAGGGACCTTATAAAGAGGAAGCAGAGAGGGTTGTCTCTCCCTTCTGCCCTCTGCCCTTGCAAAATCAGCTGCAGCAGGAAGTGGTCCCCCCTCCCTCTCCGGTCATCCTCGGGGAGCTGGGCTCCTGAGGTCACTGAATAGTTTGCAACGTGATGCAAAGCGCGGACAAGATTAATTTTGTGCTGAATATCAGAAAAGCATGTCGTGAAATGATCCTTTCACGGCACTCCTTTGCTCCTCGATATTACTTTTTATTCCAATTATGGATTTTTATGGAGACATTGTTTGATAATGTAATAATATTTGCCACTTCCCTTCCTCCGAGGGCGGCGATGAATGTTTAATAAGACACCAAAGTTGCAGAGGTGTTATGAGCTTCTCCAAAGAGAGGTACTTGATAAATTAATAAAAGGGAGAAATTATGCATCACATTGTGTAAAAAGGAGGAAAAAAATCAATTGCTGCGTCTGAAGGGCCGCCAATCCACTTTATATTCTGAATGTTAGAGTTAATTAATTGAGTTACACCCTCTATTAAAGAAACAAACACGTCAGCTTTTTAAGTTCTTGTTTTTCAGGCACAAAAAGTCATGGGGTTCCCTGAGGGGGTGGGTTCCCCATCATTTCAGTTGTCACTGAAAAGCAGGGAAAGTCATTGTTGTTGTTTAGTCACTTAATCCTGTCCGACTCTTTGCGACCCCGTGGACTGCAGCACGCCAGGTCTCCCTGTCCATCACCAGCTCCCACAATTTGCTCAAAGGCATGTCCATCGAGCTGGTGATGCCATCAAACCATCTCATCCTCTGTCGTCCCCTTCTCCTCCCGCCTTCAGTCTTTTGCAGCATCAGGGTCTTTTCCAGTGAGTCGGTTCTTTGCATCAGGTGGCCAGAATATTAGAGCTTCAGCTTCAGCATCTGTCCTTCCAATGAATATTCGGGGTTGATTTCCATGGGTGTTTGCAGCCGCTTTATTTACTGTGTCCAAACCCCTGTGCACACAAAGCCAACCGCCCCATCGCTGGCTGCAGGCAAAGGCTGCAATCAGACCCCCTGAACTTATTTATCTTACAACCAAAGGTTTGCATCCTTGAAGCTTCCATGGCGGCTCAGCTGGGAAAGAATGTCCCTGCAATGCAGGAGGCGTGGGTTTTATCCCTGGGTCGGGAAGGTCCCCTGGAGGAGGGCATGGCCACCCACTCCAGGATTCTTGCCTGGAGAAGCCCATGGACAGAGGAGCCTGGTGGGCTACAGTCCGTGGCGTCACAGAGAGTCGGACACGACTGGAAGGACTTGGCACACACCTTGTCTTTCCAAGACCCACAGCGACTTCCGCGGCCCCCGCGGTGGGTCTTCTCCTGTGTCTCCTCCCCGCTGTAATCTGTAACTCTGACTTCCTCTGCAGGGGCAGAGACCTTCAGTCAGCGTCTTCACCGGGGATTCTGGACTGTTGGTTTCTGCTGGGCTGGAGGAATCACGAGCGTGGGAGGGACGGAAAGTGGCAACGTTGCCCGCGGTCTGCGGCTTCCCGGCTGCCCACTCAGATTCCGGGGGTGGCTTGGGTAGCAGATTTCCCCGTGATACTTAAACTGTGGTTCGGTTTACAAGAATTCCAGGAGGCCTGGGGCAAACGGAATATCCAGTCGTGTCTAATTCTGCCCCTTGGCTTTCCAGTGAGGGGAAAATTCTGTACGCTCTTGAAATTCCTGTGTGTGTGTCCCTATCTCTGTTCAATCTATTTACCTATCACTCATCTATCTATGATCTAGATAAACTATAATTCAACCTGTCTATTTCTAAAGTGAAAGTGTTAATCACTCAGTCATGTCCGATACTTGGCAACCCCGTGGACTGTAGCCCACCAGGCTCCTCTGTCCATGGGATGCTCCAGACAAGGATACTGGAGTGGGTTGCCATTTCCTCCTCCAGGGGATCTTCTCAACCCAGGGATCAAACCCAAATCACCTGCATTTTAGGCAGATTCTTCACTGTCTGAGCCACCGGGGAAGCCCGTCTATTTCTATCTCTATTATCTATTTAGATGTACAAACCTAGGTCTCCCGTATTGCAGGCGATTCTTTACCAGCTGAGCCACAAGGGAAGCCCAAGAATACTGAAGCGGGTAGCCTATCCCCTCTGCAAGGGATCTTCCTGTCCCAGGAATCGAACCAGGATCTCCTGCATTGCAGGCAGATTCTTTACCAACTGGGCTATCAGGGAAGCCCATCTATTGTCCGTCTATTCATCTATTAACTATCTATTGATATATCTCTATTTATTCATCCATCATGGGACCTTTTTCATCTATTATCTATGTATCTATCTCTATCATATAATATCTAATCTATCTTATTCAACATTCAACAAGACATGATTGACATCTTCTCAACTTTTGCGTTTACTTCTGTGACTTAATTTTAAAGGAGGCAGTTTTCTAGCAGGGAGAAAGGCGAGCTGGAGGCATACTTCTTCAACGGATGCACAAAGAATTCAGCGTGCGCGGGTGACAGGGTGTACCTGTCTGGCGTCCTTGGACACTTGGAGTCACCCTGGGCTGTGTCCCCGTGGGAGACCGTGGGCAGTCAGCCACCCCCAGGGGCCGAGGCACGGACTCACCACTCAGCCACCCAGGCGCCCTCAAAGTGTCTCCTCCCGGGACTCGGATGGATGATTTTCTGACACATCTTGTCACCCAGTTAGAACATTTTCCTTTTCACAAAAATCTGTCACCTTCCCTCACTTATCCTTGCAAGAGGAAAGTATTCTTTTAATAGCAGTGGTCATCACTCATCTGCTGAATTCCTTCACCCTCCTCCCTTTCTGAACTCTTTCCAGGTGACGCCAGTGGTGAAGAACCCACTTGCCAATGCAGGAGATGCAAGAGACACGGGTCTGAGCCCTGGGTGGGGAAGATCTCCTAGAGGAGGGCATGGCAACCCCCCCCAGCCCCCGCCCCGCCAGTATTCTTGTCTGAAGAATCCCATGGCCAGAGGAGCCAGGCGACCTGCCATCCATAGGGTCACAGAGAGTCAGACACAACTGAGGGACTGACCTTGCACGGAACTCAATATGTATCGCTCTGTTTGGTTCTAAAAAATTAATTTTGTTCCCAACCCGGCAGTCGGGTGCTTTTTTTCTCTTCCGAGTTTGTTTCTGACTTCCCATTTCCTGTCCCCACGGCTGATTCCTGGGGGGCCCCGCGGAGGTGGGGGTGTCGCCGTATCCCTAACGAAGTGCTCGTCTGCCTTCCTTTCCGTGGCGGCTCCTCATCCCCGCACGCGTCACGGATGGTCCATCACGCAAACAGTCCCCGTCAGGCACACGGGGTGCCGTTTGATAACAGAGCGTGGCTGTTGTTGCTCCGTCGTGTCCGGCTCTTTGCGACCCCGTGGACTGCAGCACGCCAGGCCTCCCTGTCCCTCACCAACTCCCGGAGCTTGCTCAGACTCATGTCCATTGAGTCGGTGACGCCATCCAACCATCTCATCCTCTGTCATCCCCTCTCCTCCCGCCTTCAATCTTTCCCAGCATCAGAGTCTTTTCAAATGACTCGGCTCTTCCCATCAGGTGGCCAAAGGATTGGAGTTTTAGCTTCAGCATCAGTCCTTCTAATGAACACCCAGGACTGATCTCCTTTAGGATGGACTGGTTGGATCTCCTTGCAGTCCAAGGGACTCTCAAGAGTCTTCTCCAACACCACACGTCAAAAGCATCAATTGTTCAGCACTCAGCTTTCTTCACAGTCCAACTCTCACATCCATACATGACCACTGGAAAAACCATAGCCTTGACTAGATGGACCTTTGTCAGCAAGTAATGTCTCTGCTTTTTAATACTCGGTCTACGTTTGTCATAGGTTTTCTTCCAAGGAGTAAGCATCTTTTAATTTCATGGCTGCAGTCACCATCTGCAGTGATTTTGGAGCCCAAGGGAATAAAGTCTCTCACTGTTTCCATTGTTTCCCCGTCTATTTGCCATGAAGTGATGGGACCAGATGCCATGATCTCAGTTTTCTGACTGTTGAGTTTTAAGCCAGCTTTTTCCCTCTCCTTTTTCACCTTCATCAAAAGGCTCTTTAATTCCTCTTCACTTTCTGTTTGAGAAGCAGCTTTTCGGGCATTATGAGGAGAGGAGCTGACGTGCCTTTATCAGGGTTTTCGGTGGTGTATTACTGTTTTCTTTAAGGCAGCGTGGTGAGTGTGGGTGACCGTGGGCAGTTGCGGGCACGTCTACTTCCTGCGGGAGAAACCACAGTTTCCACCTGCCTGCCTCTGCCTGTCTCTGGGCTGCTGGGACCCGAGGTGGGCAGTAGGAGGAGGCGGCCCGGGGATGGGGGTGACCCAGCTCCCCGCAGAGTGGCACAGTGCTTTCCCCCTTCCGGGGGATGACTCAGCCTGGCTTCCTCTTGCAGGGCCAGCGGGCAGTGGGCACCCCCCTGAGTGGACCGGTTGATGTAGAAGCTCGTGCGGGGACAGTCAATTTTCTCGGATTAAACCCACGGCCAGGGACGGCTCTTTAAGGTCTGCCTCCCATGCTGGAAACAGTGGAATCGCTGTGGTCCTGTCTACAATTCCTCTCGACACAAGAGAAAGATTTATTCCAAGAGCGTTTGTTTAGCTCCCAGGTAAAAACAGGCCCCACTGACCATACCAAGCAGCTCATTGCCAAAGAATCTGCCTGCAATGCTGGAGACACGGGAGACCCAGGCTCCATCCCTGGTTCGGGAAGATCCCCTGGAGAAGGAAACGGCAACCCACTCCAGTATTCTTGCCTGGAGAATCCCAGGGACAGAGGAGCCTGGCGGGCTGCAGCTCGTGGGGTCGCAAACAGTTGGAGATGACGTAGCAACTGAAGAACAGCAAGGAGTCAGAAGGCAGGCGCATCTTAGTAGAACTTCCTGACGATGGGACAAGTACCTGGGGTGGTGGGATTCCACCTGTCAGCGCTTCTCTGGAGTGCTCCTTGGAAGCCCACATTCTCAAGCCCTAAGAGGGAACCAGGGTCTGCACGAGGCTGGATCCAGGCTTAGGAATTGCAAAGATGGCCTGAGAGATGACCGTTTCAGGTCAGCCTCACGTCTGGGCTCACAGGTCGCGTTGATTTGAATACACAGAGTCTGTGTGCTCAGTCGTGTCTGACTCTTTGTGACCCCACGGACTGTAGCTCACCAGGCTCCTCCATGCAAGGGATTCTCCAGGCAGCAAGACTGCAGTGGGTTGCCGTGCCCTCCTCTAGGGGATCTTCCCCACCCAGGGATCGAACCCGCATCTCCGGTGTCTCCTGCATTGGCACACAGGTTCTTTAGCCCCTGAGCCATCAGAAGAGACCTTGATTAAATAAGGTGTGTTTAATATTCTTATGCCTTTCTCGGCTTCTGAACAAGCATCCCAAGAACCCCAAACCATCAAGATAACAACAGCTCAGAGCTACAAAAGATCCAAGCTGCTGGAAATCCAAGCTGAAGAAGCCCAAGAATTTCTTCTTCTTCTTCTTTCTTCTTTTTTAAGCCGAAAGCCTGAACCATCTCCCGTGTGTGTCAGAGGACATTTCTGCTTCTTCCGAGATGCCTTTTCAGCCACAGTCTGTTACTAGAAACAAACGGTAGAAGGCTAAGAAGTGAGAACTCCCACACGCCCCGCCTCCAGCTTTTTTTTTTTTTTTTAAAGCCTGCCTGCCCGTGACCTCCGGCAACCTCACATTCCTTGCACAAAGCATCTGATATTAGAGCAGATTGCGTTCATGCCGACCTAAGTGGTATCACATGTTATCTGGCCGCCCGCGCTGGGGGGGGAGCTGGTTCACATGTTATCGCTGCTGTGGACCAACCTCAGAGCGCACGACCATCGCCACCTCCCAGCGGCTGATGCCGCGGGTGAGCACCACCCACCCCCCACCACTGCCGGACCTGCCTTTCCGGCCCGTGACCGTCTCTCCACGTGGCTGTGACTCCTGACAAGTCTCCGGAGGGCTGCAGAGTGGTCCAGGCGTCCGTCACACGTGTTTTCTCTAACCCGAGGTGAAAGAATGCTATTGGGATTCTGTTTTCAGTCTCTCTCCCTCTCTTTTCTGCATGTGTTATTAAGAAAGCAGTGTTGGGTGTTGGACACCTTCCAGCCTGCTGTGGTGTTCACGCTTCAAGGGCATTTTCCATCCTGTTGTCGTGGTTCTGACTCAAAGGTAGTCCCCTTTCCCTCGGGGACCCTTGTCAACCAGCCTTGCAGGGGTTGTGTTCAGGCACTCAGCCGTGTCCGACTCTTTTGTGACCCCATGAACCGCAGCACGCCAGGCCTCCCTGTCCACTACCAATCCTGGAGTTTACTCAAACTCACGTCCATTAGGTTGGTGATGCCATCCAGCCATCCCATCCTCTGTCGTCCCCTTCTCCCCCTGCCCTCAATCTTTCCCAGCATCAGGGTCTTTTCCAGTGAGTCTGCTCTTCACATCAGGTGGCCAAAGGATTGGAGTTTCAGCATCAGTCCTTCCAATATTCAGGACCAGTCTCCTTTAGGAGGGACTGGTTGGATCTCCTCGCCGTCCAAGGGACTCTCAAGAGTCTTCTCCGACACCACAGTTCAAAAGCCTCAATTCTTCGGCGCTCAGCCTTCTTTATACTCCAACTCTCACATCTGTACATGACCACCGGAAAGACCATAGCTTTGACTTTACAGACCTTTGTTGTCAAAGTGATGTCTCTGCTTTTTAATACGCCATCTAGATTTGTCATAGCTTTTCTTCAACTAGCCTACAATAAAAATTTAAAAAGAAAAGACCAGCAAAAAGGAAACTGAGGCCACCTCTTACTGTTTGTGCCCTCCAAGGACTGGCTTTTCCTCCCCCTCAGCGTAATTCTCCAGAAGTGGATTCAAGCTGCACCGCTAGTTACAGGTCCTTTATTGTGAGTGACATTCCCAATACTGTGCATTTTTGCCTGTAGTTTTACTGAGATGGGGACACACAACACTTTACAAGTTTAAGGAATACAGCCTAGCGCGTTTACTAGTATGCATCATGAAATGGGTTTAGTGATGGTCCCTCATCTTGTATAAATAAAGCATTAAAGAAATAAAATTCTCTTCCTTGTGGTGAGAACTCAGGATTTCTCTCTTAACAGTTTTTATATCAAGTACTGTGCATTTTATAACAAAAACGGGAAGACCCGTCTCCCTCAAACGTGTCTGTTTGTGGGACTATTTGCCTCTGTGTCTCTAAGTGATGTGTGTGCACACCTATGGCTAATAAACGCATTTGTGTGGGAAGCTGAGGACCCCATGGTAATGTATCCATCTGAAGTCAGGAAATTGGTACTTGAACCGATCAGCAAGTAAAGATGAATGAAGACAAAAAAGAGTAAAGCGAGAAAAAAAAGGAGTAAAGCGTAAGGGAGCCTCAAAAGTCTGAACGCAGAGTGGCCGTGTGCCTGAGAATTCCACTCCTCGGTGGATACCCCAAAAGAATGGAAAACAGGAGCTCGATCAAATATTGTAGGTGAATGGTTATAATAATGTGATTGACAACAAGCAAAAGGTAGAAACAGCCCAAGTGACCATGGATGGATGGGTCAGTGTGGGGGTGGATGGATGGGTGGGTGAGCGGATGGATGGATGAGTGGGTAGATGGATGGGCGAATGGATGAGTGGATAGACGAGTGGGTGGATAAGTGCATAAATGAATGAATGATGGATGGATGGGTGGGTAGATGGATGAATGGATGGATGATGAATGGATGGATGGATGGATGATGAATGGATGGATGTGTGGGTGGGTGGATGGATGGATGGACGGGTGGATGACGGATGGATAGATGATGGGTGGATGATGGATGATGGGTGGATGATGGATGGTTGGGTGGATGGGAGGATGGATGATGGATGCATGCATGAATGATGGATGGATGGATGGGTGGGTGGATGGATGAGTGGATAGACGAGTGGGTGGATAAGTGCATAAATGAATGGATGATGGATGGATGGGTGGATGGATGGATGAGTGGGTAGATGGATGGGTGAATGGATGAGTGGATAGATGAGTGGGTGGATAAGTGCATAAATGAATGAATGATGGATGGATGTGTGGGTGGGTGGATGGATGGATGGATGGGTGGATGATGGATGGATAGATGATGGGTGGATGATGGATGATGGGTGGATGATGGATGGTTGGGTGGATGGGAGGATGGATGATGGATGCATGCATGAATGATGGATGGATGGGTGGGTGGGTGGATGGATGAGTGGATAGACGAGCGGGTGGATAAGTGCATAAATGAATGGATGATGGATGGATGAGTGGGTAGATGGATGAATGGATGGGTGATGAATGGATGGATGTGTGGGTAGACGGATGAATGGATGGATGATGAATGGGTAGATGATGGATGGATGATGGGTGGATGATGGATGGATGTGTGGGTGGGTGGATGGATGGATGGATGATGAATGGATGGATGTATGGGTGGGTGGATGGATGGATGGACGGGTGGATGACAGATGGATAGATGATGGGTGGATGATGGATGATGGGTGGATGATGGATGGTTGGGTGGATGGGAGGATGGATGATGGATGCATGCATGAATGATGGATGGATGGGTGGGTGGGTGGATGGATGAGTGGATAGATGAGTGGGTGGATAAGTGCATAAATGAATGGATGATGGATGGATGGGTGGGTAGATGGATGAATGGATGGATGATGAATGGATGGATGTGTGGGTAGACGGATGAATGGATGGATGATGAATGGGTAGATGATGGATGGATGATGGGTGGATGATGGATGGATGGTTGGGTGGGAGGATGGATGATGGATGCATGCATGGATGATGGATGGATGGATGGGTGGGTGGGAGGGTGAGTGGATAGACGAGTGGGTGGATAAATGCATAGATGAATAGATGATGGATGGATGGCTGGATAAATGGATGGATGATGGATGGATGGATGTGTGGGTGGATGGATGTGTGGGAAATGGATGGATGAAAAATACACAGTGAGGTCCATGCTCACAGTGGAATATCATGCAGCCGTGAAAAGCAGTGGAGTCTGACCCAGGCTACAACGTGGATGGACCTGGAACACAGGATGCTCAGTGAGAGAGGCAGGCACAGAGGGACACACAGCGTGTGAGTCCACCTGTAGGGAATGTCCTGAACAGGCAAATCCACAGAGGCAGGAAGTGGGTTAGTGCTCGCCGGGGGCTGGGGGAGGGGCTGGGGCAGTGTCTGTCGGGGATGGGGTCTCCTTGGGGGGGTGAGAACGTCCTGAAACTTGACAGAGGTGGTGGTTATACACGCGGCGAGCATGCTAAGAAGCTTTTAAACGTCCGCTCCACGCGCAGGTGTGAATTATGTCTCAGTAACGCAGCTGATCCAACGAAATAACACTTCCTGTTGGAGTCCCATCCCAGCGCCCAGGCCCGCCTGCTTGGGTCCTCGCTCAGCGCTGGAATCTGGGGGGGTAACCTGTGGGGTCTCGGCCTCGCCTGGGGTGAGGACTCTGTGGTGTAGATAAGGTGTGAGGACCCCCAAGAAGCCGAGTATGAATCTCTGCCCAGAGTTAATTCCAATGAGAGGGCAGTGCCTGCCAGGAAGCCCCCTTCCCATGTGGGAGATTCCCCCCCATCCCCACCACCAGAGGCCAGACTTCTCTCTGCTCTGAAGTTGGCATTTCTTCAGATGGTAAAGAATCCGCCTGCAATGCGGGAGACCCGGGTTCAATCCCTGGGCCGGGAAGATCCCCTGGAGGAGGGCATGGCCACCCACTCCAATATTCTTGCCTGGGGAATCCCATGGACACAGGAGCCTGGCGGGCTACAGTCCACGGGGTCACAAAGAGCCAGACATGACTAAGCAGCTTTCACTTTCCCTTGGCATTTCTACCGAAGGGGATGAATGCGCTTAGGAAGACCCAAACCCACTGATGGAAAACATTGCCCTCATGTTTCCTGGGGAAATGTCTGGATCTGTGATCCGGGGTCATTTGGCTCTCTGTGGTCTGCATGGAGGTTGAGCCCCGTGTGTCCATGTGTGGAGGGGAGCAAGACATGTGCAGGGGTGCGGGGCGGGGGACCTTTGTTTTCTAATCCATCTCTTGGCCCGAGCCGTCCTGGACACCTCCTTATCTGACGGCTTCATGCCTCAAAAAGCAGCAAACGGAATGAGACCCAAGTGCAACGGTGGGGCCAGGGGTAGGCCAGCCTGCTGCGTCTTCACTGGGGCAGTGACGGCTTCTGTGACCCGCTCGGGGCTGGGGAGCTGGGTACGCAGAGGGCACTCAGGGTGAGGGTCACCGTGGTGCCCAGGACTGGCTACTGTCGGCTTCTCTCCCCAGCATCCCTGGGTCCTCTCGTCCGGCGGGGCGCACACGCATGACACATGTTTTCACACTGAGGCCAGGCTCTGGCCCCGTGCGGTACACGTGGGCTGTAATAATCCCTATTTCTGTCTGATATCTGCAGAGGAGCTGAAGAAAGCCCCCTTGGAACAATGGGATATTGTCCATCTGGGGCGCACCAGATCCACGGTATTACCATGATGGATAACAGGCTTACCTAGAGCCGACCCCAGCTCCTAGGGCCACGCATGGTCCTCTTATTAAAGAACGTGAAAGGCGGACGGGAAGACACAAAACAGTGCGGAAAAGGAAATTAACGTGCAGGAAGGGGGGCGGGGAGGGGGAGCCCAGAGTTCCTTGTCGGTCGTCGCGTGGAGGACCCGCTTGCGGATGGAGAGGTTGCCACCTGCATGCACGCACCTCCTGCAAGCCTCTCCCAGACTCGAATCTCATGAAGATGGTTCATCAGTATTTTCAAGAGGAAGGACATTAATACATAGAAAGGGGGAGGATCGTAAATAAAGTAGATGGGGAGGGGGTGAAGCCATGAAAATGCGGCATACCCTAAAAAGGAAGAGGAAGCCCATCACTTTCAGGCACTCTGTAGTTCCCCCGTCCTGGGGGCGGAGAAGGAAACAGGGTGATGTCTGAGGTCTGCACTCCACAAATGTTCATTTCTCAGCATTTTATTTGGCAGCGCTGTGTGGCAGTCAGGATCTTAGCTCCCTGACCAGGGATGGAACCCGTGCCATCAGCATTGGACATGCAGCGTCTTAACCACTGAACACCACTTGTTCAGTCGCTCAGTCGTGTCCGACTCTTTGCGACCCCATGGACTGCAGCACGCCAGGCCTCCCTGTCCATCACCAACTCCCAGAGTTTGCTCAAACTCATGCCCATCGAGTCGGTGATGCCATCCAGCCGTCTCATCCTCTGTCACCCCCTTCTCCTGCCCTCAGTCTTTCCCAGCATCAGGGTCTTTTCCAATGAGTCAGCTCTTTGCATCAGGTGGCCAAAGTACTGGGGTTTCAGCTTTAGTATCAGTCCTTCCAATGAATACTCAGGACTGACCTCCTTCAGGATGGACTGGTTGGATCTCCTTGCAGTCCAAGGGACTCTCAAGAGCCTTCTCCAACACCACAGTTCAAAAGCATCAATTCTTCGGCACTCAACTTTCTTTATAGTCCAGCTCTCACATCCATACATGACCACTGGGAAAACCACATCACCCAGCTTGTTGCCTGAGAAAGAAGGGGCGGGCTGAGCGGGAGAGGTTTGTTTATCCAGTCCGTTCATTCCAGATGGATGGTGGCAGAACAGGAAATATTTAGGAAAGAGAGACACCTGGTTGACCGTGTCTCAGCACCTCAGAGCTCCAGGGAGGATGCCCCTTCGTTGGAACGAAGAACAAATATCATAAAGGCGTTTTCACTGAGGAAGCTCATCCAGAAAGTTTTCAGGGTTTTCCAAGCTCTTGGACGATCCTTTCTAGTGGCTGAGGTGCACAGAGGTGGATTTTTCTAGGGAGCCGTCCGGGGCTGGCATGCCACACCCCTGTCTGTGTCTGACATCGTGGGCTTTAGCTGCCTCCCCGCACCCACATCTGGTGTCCACTCTCCGATCCCAACCACGTCCAACACTATTACTGCCTCTTCCGGCAAATACAACAAAAGACAGTCTGACTTCCCTGGCGGCTCAGTGGTAAAGACTCTGCCTGCAATGCAGGGGACCCGGGTTCAATCCCTACGTCAGGAAGATCCCCTGGAGAAGGGAATGGCAACCCACTCCAGTATCCTTGCCTGGACAATCCCACAGACAGAGGGGCCTGGCGAGCTACAGTCCATGGGGTCCACATAGTGGGACGCGACTGAGCGCCTAACACTTTCACTTTCCTATCTGCTCCTCCGACCCCGTGTTATGCTAGCGTGCACAGGCGAACCTGTCACATTCACCACCGCTTTGCCTTTTAAGATGACTCCCTTTCTTTTAATTCATTCTTTTTTGTTTGTGTGTTTCTTTCCTGGGTCAGGTTGCACCTGCGAGGTGGCCAGGAGCCTCTCACCTCAAGCGTTTTAAGCAGCAAAGTTCCAAGGGTCCCCGTGCGAGGGGAGACCTGCGACAAGTCACCACGGACACCGTAATTCCGTGGCTGCTTTTTGATTCTTTTTTTTTCCCCTCTGAGGCAGCGTTTTTGATCTTCCCACCTGCAAGGGCGACGGGCTGTCTTGCAGCCTGCCCTCAGCTTAGCCTTGCCATCCCCGACAGAGACTCGGAGCGGAGAGGGGGCCGTGAGCCAGTTTGCTCTTCGCTCTTCATAGACTCGGAGCAGGAACCGGCGGGAGAGGAGCCCCCAGCGCCCCGCCCAGGCGTCTCAGACTGGCAGGGCGGGCTGGGGGCGGCGGGGCCGGAGGGTAGGAGCTTGCGCATACCAATCAGCTTGATTTGTCGCCGTGGACTGAAAGATGCCCAGCGCCAGCTGAAGGGAAATTTAATAACAGTGCCCCGGGGGGCTTGAGGCCAGAGAACTCAATGGGACCAGCTGTTTCCGGCTCCTCTGAGGATGGGAAGGAAAATTAAATTAAATTTCAAAAATAGTTGTGATACTCACTGGAACGAGGGGTATGGAGGTGAGTGTCAAGTCAGGAAGCTGAGACGAGAGTGGTCCCAGGTGGGCAGGTGGGGCTGGACGCAGGTGAGACACAGCCTCTCCTGGGGGGGGGGTACCTCCGGCTTTGGGGCCCCCCACCATGGATCCTGGTGGGAGTCTATTGGCTGTCGGCCGACATGGACGTCACCACTGTCTGTGATTCTTGTAACTTTCAGTTTCTATTGCGGAAAAAAAAAATACAGCCAAGTGTACAAAAAATGTGGGAGAATTCTGAAAAAGAAGTCTGAGAAGAGTCACAGAGTTAAGAGAAGAAAGTTATGGTTCCCAGGGGGGAGTCTGGGATGGACATGGACACGCTGCTGGATTTAACACGGAGAACCAGCAAGGACCTGCTGGACAGCCCAGGGAACTCTGCTCAATACTCTGTGATAGCCTTATGGTCACCAGGGGGAAGGATGGGGGAAGGGATAGTCAGGGAGTCTGGGATGGACATGGACACACTGCTGTATTTAACATGGAGAACCAGCAAGGACCTGCTGGACAGCACAGGGAACTCTGCTAAATGCTCTGTAATAACCTGATGGTCACCAGGGGGAAGGATGGGGGAAGGGATAGTCAGGGAGTCTGGGATGGACATGGACACACTGCTGTATTTAACATGGAGAACCAGCAAGGACCTGCTGGACAGCTCAGGGAACCCTGCTCAATGTCTCGTGGGAGCCTGGATGGGAGGATGGGAGGGGAGTTTGGGGGAGAATGGATGCATGTATATGGATGGCTGAGTCGCTTTGCTGTCCGCCTGAAACTATCACAACATTGTTAATTGGCTATACCCCAATACAAAATAGGTTTTAAAATAACTAGAAAAAGAAGTTTGACGTTGTCGGGCTTCCCTGGCTGCTAAGATGGTAAAGAATCTGCCTGCAATGCAGGAGACCTGGGTTCGATCCCTGGGTCGGGAAGATCCCCCTGGAGAAGGAAATGGCAACCCTCTCCAGTCTCCTGGCCTGGAGAACCCCATGGACAGAGGAGCCTGGCGGGCTACAGTCCAGGGGGTCGCAGAGAGTCGGGCACGCCCAAAGCGACCGAGCACACACTCGCAGACCTCAGTGCGTGAGGCAGGACTCTCCCAGGAAGTCCGTCCTGAGGTCATATCCCAGAGCGGGTGTGGGTGCTGAGGGTCCACGTGGCATGATCCACGGAAACTCCCTCCCGGCGGGCTGGGTGGACTTGCCACGGAGGGAAGAGGTTTAAAGCCCTGAGATGGAGCCAGACCTGGGTGGTGCGGACCGCGGGCTTGTTTGCTTTCTCAGCGGTGCAGCTAAATTATAATTATATTTCATCCCGTGTTCCCCAAAAAGAAGGCTTTTGTAGCCGGCCCCCACCTTGGCCTGCCGCTGGCATAAATCTTCCCCGGGGAGGCGGGTGCACCTCGGGATGGGAGGGGGAGGCCTGCGGATCTGGGGGGGTACGGGAGGCGAGTGAGACCGGCCGGGTCCAGCGTAGGGCCGGCTCCACGTTCGCAACGGCGTGGACGCAGTACGGAGCCAAGAGCCTGTGCCCCGCAGCGACCGCCAGGCCGCTAACGAGCGCCGTCCGGGAGCCGTGCGTGCGTTCCCGTCTTTGTTTTTCTTTTCATTTGCCTCCGCGGCGAGCGAGAGCGAAAAGAACCCCTTAAAACCGACAGGATCTGTGCCAAGGAAGCGAACGGGGGCCACCCTGAGTCCACGCGGGCAAGCAGGGGCTCCGAACGGTTTCATGCAGGAAACGCGTGAAGAAGGGGCACGCGCCGACGGGTCACAGGAAGGGACGGACAGGGCTCCTGGCCGCGTGGCCAGCCCTGGCGGCGTGTCCCCGGGCGGACAGGCGCCTCAGCGCCCTCCTGTCTGGGCCAGGAAACCACCGGAAGGGCCGGGCTCCCCGCGGGTGCATAGTTGTGCGCTCTGAGTTCTGCAAAAGCCACCCCCCTGCAGAAGGCGGGCCGCAGTCTCACGGGCTGCTCCCAGGAACTGTGTTCTCGGACAACCAGCTAGGAACATTCCAGCTCTGACTTTGTGGTGGCTCATTCTTTCCAGCGTAAGCGGTCAGCTCAACGGTTTCCACCCTGATCCCCGCCTCCTACCAGAGGCTGCCCAGGGGGTCTGCGGAGACACGGGAGACTCCGGGAGTTGCATTTCAGGACGGGCTGGGAGAACACGATGGGGTGGACGAGGAGGGCCTGACTCCTCTAAGCAGTTATTTAAAGAATGATTAAAAAAACAAAAACAAAAACAATGCTGGCTTGCTTTAAAAAGGTGAACGGTGGCGTTGAAACACACATCATGATATTAACACCCACACAGGCAGCCCATCTGACCCTGCTTCCCCTTGAAATTCCCGCGATGGGAAAAGAACACCCAGGTTTGTGATGTCGGATCGCAGGAAGCCGTGGAGCTAACATAAAAGTCCAGTCCGAAGTCCAGCAAGTTCACTCTTGGAATGTCCTAGGTTGGTTCCTCTCCTGGAGTGAGGTGCCCTCCCCAAGTCTAGGCTTCTGGGCTTCTGGGCTTCTGGGCATGACTGCCGGGCGCTTGACGGATCATGTCTGTCATCTGGAAATGAAAACCAGAGACAGTCAATGGTGTAGAATGAGGCACAGAGAAATCTCCCCGGCGGATGCTGTGATGCTTACGGATTTGTGTTGGAGACCTGCGGAACATGGCCCCCAGGCACAGGCAAATGGTATATTCCAAGGAGTGGGGGTATTGTGTGGGTCACAAGGCGGAATGTTAAAATGTCCTTTATAGCTCTCTGCGTGTTTTTTAATTAATTTTTATTGGAGTACAGCTGCTTTACAATGTTGTGTTAGCGCTCTGGGCTTTCCAGGTGGTGCTAGTGGTTAATAACCTCCCTGCCAATGCAGGAGACATAAGAGACGCGGGTTCAATCCCTGGGTCGGGAGGATCCCCTGGAGGGGGAGATGGTAACCCCCTCCAGCCTTCTTGCCTGGAGAATCCCATGGAAGGGGAGCCTGGTGGGCTACAGTCTACGGGGTTGCAGAGAGTCAGACAAGACGGAAGCGACTTACCACATTAGTTCTCTGCATATTTTGCTTGGTTCAAATATCATTCAAAAATACAACAACGGAAGAGGGGGAGGAATATCCCACAAAGTTCTCTTAGTAGCAGGAAGATGTTTTCTGAGCAATAAGAGATGTTTTACCTCCATTTTTCTGAAACAGGATACTGAATTCTGTAGTAGCTTCTTTTCGTTGGGAGAATGTCAGAACGTAACATGTGGACAAGATCTGAAGGTTACTACTGACAATTTAAGATTGTTGCCAAGATAATTATTCTGAGCGAAGTGGGGAAGGAGGAAAATAAAGATGAATGTGAGGTCAAAGAAGGTATGTTGAATTTCTTATGAATCCTGGTATTGTTGGATGCTAGGCGGTTAATGTTTAGCTTCGTACCCACCCCGCCGTTCTGCAGAATAGAGGCTCGGCCCTGGGATTCACATGGATTTCGGGCACCCAGGGGACAGATGTGAGCAGTTCCTCAGTTTGAGGACCGGGCTTCTCTCTGTCCCCACTGGATACTTTTTGCCTCACCGGGCACCTGCGGAGGCAGTTTTGCAGCCAACAGATTCCCACCAAGTGTAAAAACATCTTTTTATTTTTAATGATTTTTTTTTTTTAATTTGGACCATTTGCAAACTCTTCATTGCATTTGTTACAACGTTGCTTCTGTTCTACGTTGTTTTTTTTTTTGGCTGACAGGCTTGTGGGATCTTAGCTCTTTGATCAGGGACTGAACCCTCACTCCCTGCATTGAAAGGCGAAGTCGTAACCACTGGACCACCAAGGGGGTTCCTCAAAGCATCTCTTTAAACCTGAGCTTTCAGCTCTTTGAGTCCGTGCTGTTCATGTCTGCCCTGTCCTCAGGACTTTCATCAGGATGGAAACCACTTCCCTTTAACATCCTCAGGGGTCTTGTTGTAAATTGCCACGTGCGATTTCAGGTGGAGTGAAGTGGAAGTTTAAATGCCAGTGCTAAGTCGCTTCAGCCCTGTCCGACTCTTTGCGACGCTGTGAACCGTTGCCCACCAGGCTCCTCTGTCCGTGGGATTCTCCAGGCAAGAATACTGGAGCCGGTTGCCATTGCCTCCTCCAGGGGATCTTCCCGACCCAGGGATCTAACCTGGGTATCTTATGTCTCCTGCATTGGCAGGTGGGTTCTTTACCCCGAGCGCCACCTGGGAAGTCAGAGAATATGTAAAACGTCGATGAAGAGCCTGTGGCCACACCGGCCAAATACTGCTTCACTGAAGCTGGTCCCCACATCCCCCTTGTCCTGTAGAATTGCTGTTTGTACCGTCAGCACCCACCTGGGACATAACGACTCTCTCCTCGCTGATGGTGATGCTCAGCTTAGAACAAGCAGCCTTGGGGTGGGGGTGGGGTCAGGGCGCAGGCGTCGGGGGCCCAGGACCGAACACAAGGTGGGTAGGGGGGTCCGAGAGCCTCAGGGTTCCTCACACTGAGACCCAGCCTGACCTCTGAGATCCACGCTCTCTTCCATACACACACCCAAGAGGGGTATGTCTAACATTTTCTTTTCTTTTTAATATTTATTGAATGAAAGAGTCTTTAAATTCTATAGTGCTTCGCGGTTTTCAAAATTTCACGCAGAGGATTTCATATAATCCCACATTCAATTGCTCAGTCATGTCCAACTCTTTGTGACCCCATGGATTGCTGCATGCCAGGACTCCCTGTCCATCACCATCTCCCAGAGCTTGCTCATGTCCTTCAAGTTGGTGATGCCATCCAACCATCTCATCCTCTGTCATCCCCTTCTCCTCCTGCCTTCAGCATCAGGGTCTTTTCCAATGAGTCGGCTCTTCGCATCTGGTGGCCAAAGTATTGGAGCTTCAGCATCAGTCCTTCCAATGAATATTCAGGACTGATTTCCTGTAGGATGGACGGGTTTGATTTGTCCATCCCAAACTCCTTAACAATCCCTCCACCTCCCCCATCCTACCCCATACCCGAAGCAAACATAAGTTCATTCGGTAAGCCCGTGAGTCTGCTTCTGTGTTGTAAATAAGTTCATTCCTATTACTTTTTAGATTCCACATGTTAGTGACATCATGTGATATTTGTCTTTTTCTGGCTGACATACTTCACTTAGTATGAAAATCCCTAAGTCCATTCAAGTTGTTGCAAAAGGCAAATTTCATTCTTTTTTGTGGCTGTGTAATATTCCATTGTATATATGTAACCACCTCTTCTTTACCCATCATCTGTCAGTGGACACGTAGGTTGCTTCCATGGGGACGGTGTGGTTTGAGGGTTAGTTTTTGGAAACCTGGATGGTGAAATAGGAACTAACATCCAGGTGACAGGCACTGGTTCTTGGGCCAACACCATACGGTGGTGTTAATTTTAGAAGCGGCCCTGGTGAGCCCTGGTCTGCTGCTTTCTCAACTCACTCCAAGCCCCACCAGGAACTTGGGATGTTGAAGACACCGTCAGCACCGTCTGCTTCGATCCTAAAGGGTGCAGGTGTTACTTGTCTACAGAGAGAGACTTTTTGAGGTCAGATCCACACCCCCCCAACGAGGTGTGAACTATCCTCTGAGAGGGTTCGTTTCTGGCTTGCTGTAACAGAGGGTTAAGCAGAAACATTCCTTGTTAGCCCCATTAACGTCGGGAAATTTATTTATTTTTTTCCCCTTGTACCAGAGAACTCAGGCTCCTCTGTGGGTTAACGCGAAAAATTTGCTAACAAACTGCTTCTCCCTCGTTCAGAGGCCCTGAGAATTCCGAACACGCTCTGGAAAATCAAACCGCTGTGACCCGACCAGCGTTTCGACGGGTTAAGACTAAATGAAACAGACAACATGTGGGTCCAATTTACTCCACGACGCACGTGTTTAAAGGCTTTTGGCAAAAGCTCTCCTGCTCTTTCCTCATCTTCCCTTGCTTCACCCCAAACATTAGAGAGATGGCGGGAGACAGTTTCAATAAAACAGCGGAGGCTGAGGTCTGCTCCAGGCATGAAAACGAATGAATCGGGGCGGGCGGCCTCCTCCTCAGCCACAGGGGAGAAGATGCCACCGCCTCCCTCGATCCTTAAATGTTTTGATGTGGTTTTCAGGATTTGTCTCTGGGTACGGGGCAGACACCAAGTGGGGACAGCTACCAAGGCTGGCTGGGGCTTGCTGAGATAGGCTTGCACGTGGCCCCGGGGTGCTGTCTGGGGCAGGGGTTGGGGGCAGACTCGGGCGAGAACCTCAGCTGAGCTTGCAGCTCTGAGCTTTTGTAGCTGTTTGGATGTACGCCCCCCGACCCCCGACTGGTCAGCAGGGCTGGGCGCCCACCTGTTACCTCCGTCCTCTGATTCAAGACTCTGGGGAGCTTGAGATATGCGGGCAGCACTCGCCTTATCTGCAGGAGAAAGCTGGGGGTTGGCAGGGCGGGGGCCAGGTGACCTCCACCTTGTCAATGAAAATGAAAGTGTTAGTCGCTCAGAAGTGTCTGACTCTTTGCAACCCCGTGGACCGCAGCCCGCCAGGCTCCTCCGTCCGTGGGATTCTCCTGGCAAGAATACTAGAGTGGGTTGCCGTGCCCTCCTCCAGGGGATCTTCCTGGCCCAGGGATCACACCTGGGTCTTGTGCATTGGCAGGTGGATTCTTTATGGTCTGAGACACAAGGGAAGCCCATTAAAACATCTCGTGAAATGCTCACCCGGCAACCGAGGTCCCAGCGAGGCAGGCGTGGTTTCAGGTCTTGGGTGAGCTTAGGGAACATCGATTCTGTAGCTCCACGTTCGTAGTTTTATGTCTTTTTGCTTCTGGGAAGACTGGCTGGGGGGGTTTGGTGGTGGAGGGGAGGACGGTGTCACGGCAGCCTACTGAACAGAAGGTGAGAACTAAGAAGCGAGCCTTGTCACCAATTATGTAAACATGTCATCTTTGTTTTGTCGATAAGCATTCCGGGCTGGCGTCTTTTCCTTGCAGAGAGCGTCCCCGCTTCCTGCAGGAAGCGAGCGGGGAGACAGGGCTGTCTGTCGAGAAGAGACGCCATCAGATGCTCGGCACGTGGAGAGCAGGGGTCTCTCTCTGGGGGGCGCAGGGCTGGGGGGGAACCCCCTCCTTGGCCAGCACTGTCAGCAAGGCGGCCTTGGAGCCGCACCGTCGCCCGTTAGGCATGAAGCAGCAAATGATGGAGACAAATAGGGTCTTCATCTCCTCCCCCGGAAGGGGGCCGGTCTGCATCCCAGCAGAGCCCAGGGACGGTCCTCAGGGGCCAGGTGTGCAGCTGGGCTGCGGGTGCCCTGGGTTCTCAGACCATTCTGGGAAGGCGGATGGTCCACAGCGTCCTGATCGGGTGGTGGAGGCTGTGACTGAAGGCACTTGCTCTTGGTTTCTGGGGCTAGACAGTTTTAGCTGGGCTTTGTGTGCTGGGGGAAAAAAAATACTTGCATGTATGTGTGTGTGCGTGTATATGTGTGTGTGTGTGTGTGTGTGTGTGTGTGTGTGTGTGTGTGTGTGAATGACTAGTAAACACTTGAACAGATATGACAGTTGGACCCTAAAGGAGGCTGAGCACCAAAGAATTGATGCTTTCCTACTATGACGCTGCAGAAGACTCTTGAGAGTCCCTCGGACTGCAAAGAGATCAAACCAGTCAATTCTAAAGGAAATCAGTCCTGAATATTCATTGGAAGGACGGATGCTGAAGCTGAAACTCCAATCCTTTGGCCACCTGATTCGAAGAGCCAAGTCATTGGAGAAGACCCTGATGCTGGGAAAGATGGAAGGCAGGAGGAGAAGGGGATGACAGAGGATGAGACGGTTGGATGGCATCACTGACCCAATGGACATGAATGTTAGCAAAGTTCGGGAGACAGTTGAACACAGGAGTCTGCTGGGCTACAGTCCTTGGTCGCAGAGAGGTGGGCATGACTCACCGACTGAACAGCAGCAGTGAAACCCCATCTGAAAGATCTCCACAGCAAGGATATTGATGGATAACCACAGAGGAAAAGGACTTTGCCCTAAAAATTGCGAGATAGACAAGCGTTAGTTGCTCAGTCGTGTCCGACTCTTTGCGACCCCACGGACTGTAGCCCACCAGTCTCCTCTTTCCATGGGATTCTCCAGGCAGCAATCCTGGGGAAGGCTTCCCCATCCAGAGATGGAACCCAGGTCTCCTGTATTGCAGACAAGGAGGGCTGTAAAAAACCCACCTCCATGATGATTTTAAAAACAGCACTGTAGAGGTATAAGTTACATACCATGAAATTCACTTTTTCTTTTGAAGAGACAATTTGATTCCTTGTAGGCTTCCCATGGGGTCGCAAGGAGTCGGACACGACTGACCGACTGAACTGCCCGCCCGACTTGCAGGCTTCCCAGGCGGCACTAGAGGTAAAATCCCGCCTGCCAGCGCAGGAGACATGAGAGACGTGGGTTCGATCCCTGGGTCCGGAAGATTCCCCCGGAGGAGGAAATGAAAACCCACTCCCGAATTCCTGCCTGGAGAATCCCATGGACAGAGGAGCCTGGCGGGCTACAGTCTGTGAGGTCGCCAAGAGTCAGACAGGACTTGAGCGAATTAGCACACACACACAGTACGTCAGCAGCCATTACTGCTATCGGATTCTGGAACCTTTCCGTGACCCCCTCTAAAGCAGAACGGCATGTCTATTTGTAGGCATTCCTCTGACCTCCACCCCAGCCCCCCACCCACTAGGCAACCTCTAGTCTGCTTTCCGCGGCTATAGATTTCCCTGTTCTGGGCCACTCGTATAAACGGAGTCCTGGAGTAACATGCGGCTTTTTCTGGCTGGTTTCTTTCGCTGAGCACCCTGATTTTGAGGTTTATTCAACTTGTACGCTGCGTCAGTGTTTCACTGCATTGTAGCTGGTTTTCATTCCATCGTACGGATGGGCTCCGTTTGGTTCATCCATTCACCTGTAGACGGTAACGCTCAAAACCCTTCAAGTTAGACTCCAGTGGTTCATAAGCTGAGAACTTCCAGATGTTCAAGCTGGCTTTAGAAAAGGCAGAGGAACCAGAGATCAAATTGCCAACATCCGCTGGATCATCGAAAAAGCAAGAGAGTTCCAGAAAAAACATCTACTTCTGCTTCCTTGATTACACGAAAGCCTTTGACTGTGTGGATCACAGCAAACTGTGGAAGATTCTGAAAGAGATGGGAATACCAGACTAGCTGACCTGCCTCCTGAGAAATCTGCATGCAGAGTTAGACCTGGACATGGAACAACAGACTGGTTCCAAATAGGTAAAGGAGTCTGTCAAGGCTGTATATTGTCACCCTGATTATTTGACTTATATACAGAGTACATCATGAGAAATGACAGGCTGGATGAAGCACAATCTGGAATCAAGATTGCGGGGAGAAATATCAATAACCTCAGATATGCAGATGACACCACCCTCATGGCAGAAAGTGAAGAGGAACTAAAGAGCCTCTTGATGAAGGTGAAAGAGGAGAGTGAAAAAGCCGGCCTAAAACTCAACATTCAGAAAACAAAGATCATGGCATCCGGTTCCAGGACTGAGGCAAATAGATGGGGAAAGAGTGGAAACAGTGATGCCTGGAGTGTCAGAGTCCTCAGGGTCAAAAAGAGTCAGACTGAAGCGGCTAACACTTTCACTTTCACCCCCACGAAAGAGTAACAGACAAGATAAACTCCAGACAAATCTGAGGAGGCCAGGGCGGCTTTGTTATTTTAATCTTCTTCATAGCAAAAGCCATTGGCCCCTCTTGGTGGCAACCCGTTTCACCACCAATGCTGAAATCATTTTGTGGATTTAAAAAAAAATTTTGGGGGGTTTGGTGTTCTTAATTCCGTTGCCTCGGTTTAGAGGACTCAACTGCCTGTCTGAAGGCTCTGTACTTCCAATCTGAGCTAATCAGCTGTTCATAACTCCTGCCCGTGTCTGAGGAACCTGGGAGTCCCTGGATTAAATGCCGCACCTTTATTGCCTAAGAGACAAGAGCGTTTGTCTCTTGTTGCTGGAGCCAGGGAAGATCAGTAAATTAATGATGCTTCTCTGACTGGTGTCCAGTTTTATTTTCTGCGTACACAGAGGTTCCTCCGGGTGGATCAGCTGATTCATTGCCCAGAGACATTTCAACCACCCCGTACGCATTTCCTCAGGCAAAGAAAATAGACGATTCTGAAGAGGAAATACCTACCCTGCCAATAATGACAGATAAGGGAAGGAGGATCTTCTCCGGTTTAAAATTTCCCTATGTGAGAAAACACATTTAAACTTTATATGATTTAAAAATAGATTGTCCTATGCATTGTCACAAATGAGGACACACAGAATTTCCAGATGATGATAAAGAAATTTTGGGAGAAACCCCAGCTTTCAAAAATAAAATTTAAAAAAAAAGTCTAATAATCTATCATAATCTATACATACAAACACAATTTTTCCTACAGGTCTATCCATCCATCCATCCATCTGTCAATCATACAGCCATCCGTCATCCATCCATCCATCTGTCAATCATCCATCCATCCATCATCCATCTATCCATTCATCCATCCATCAATCAGTCCATCAATCCATTTATCTATCCATCCATCCACCCATCCATCCAGGTGGTCACGAGGCTAGTACACCACCTAGGAGGTGGTGAAAACTTGTAAAGGGAGCATGCAGATGACCACAAAGTGAGAAACTCTGCATTGGATCATCGCTGCCTCAAGACAGAACTATTAAGAACCGAGAGACTCCGAACTCTGAGTCTTTGTGATTCTCATTTTTCAATATTTATCTTTTTTTAAACTTTTATTGCAGTATCATTGATAGACGGGCTTCCCTGGTGGTTCAGATGGTAAAGAATCCACCTGTGATGCAAGACACCCGAGTTCGATCACTGGGTCGGGACGATCCCCTGGAGGAGGGCATGGCAACCCCCTCCAGTATTCTTGCCTGGAGAATCCCAGGGACAGAGGAGCCTGGCGGACTGTAGTCCATCAGGTTGCAGAGAGTGGGACGTGACTGACTAACATGCAGTAACACACATCGTTGATAGGTAAGGAAATGGGTTCTCAGGGATGTCACAGGTCCTAAAGCCATCCCTGTGGCTTGTGGAACACTGCATCTTGACCTGTGCATCACTTAACTTCCCTAGATAACAAGGAAGTCATCGTGTTTGGGGGACTTCCCAAGTTATCAAGAATCCACGCCAGGGCACGTGGGTCGGGAGGAGACCCTGGAGGAAGAAACGATAACCCACTCCAGTATTCTTGCCTGGGGACCTCCCATGGACAGAGGAGCCAGTCCATGGGGGTCGCAAAGAGTCAGATATGACTGAACACATAGTCTCAATTCCAATAGCATTTCTGGAGTTGTTTTTCTCCCCTAAGTACATAGAACTGAGGTCCCATTCCTGACCCTTTGTGGTGGTGAATTTTATGTGTCAGCATGTCTGAGCCACAGTACCCACATGTTAGGTCAACCATCATCCTAGATGCTTCTGGGAGGTTATTCCTTAGATGGGACGAGCATTGAAATCAGTCGACTTTGAATGAAGCAGATTGCTCTCCATGCCGTGGGTGGGCCTCACCCAATCAGCTGAGGGTTATAAGAGGAGCGAAAAAGTGCAACCTCCCTCGTGGAAGACAGATGTTTGCCTCCATGTGGGCCTTGAACTTGAGCTGCAGCGTCAGCTCCTCCTGGGTCTCCAGGCTACTGGTCGACCTTATAGATTTTTGCATTTGCCAACCTCGTGGTGTTGGAGAAGACTCATGAGAGTCCCTTGGACTGCAAGGAGATCCAACCAGTCCATCCTAAAGGAGATCAGTCCTCAGTATTCATTGGAAGGACTGAAGCTGAAGGTGAAACTCCAATCCTTTGGCCACCTGACAGGAAGAGCTGACTCACTGGAAAAGACCCTGATGCTGGGAGGGATTGAGGGCAGGAGGAGAAGGGGACAACAGAGGATGAGATGGTTGGATGGCATCACCCACTCGATGGACATGAGTTTGAGCAAACTCAGGGAGATGGTGACGGACAGGGAGGCCTGGCGTGCTGCAGTCCACGTGGCCGCAGAGAGCCGGACACGACTGAGCGGCTGAACAACAATCTTCAATCTCTCTGTCCATGTATGCACACACACGCATCCTATCACTTCTGTTTTTCCGGAAAACCGTGATGAATACAACCCCTTGCTACCCTGATCAATGAAGCTGCCTTCTACTTGGGAAATTTCGAAAAAGCATCCGTCTAATATGGAGAGAGTGGAAATGCCCCACTTGAACTGTCAGGAGGCTGATCTCAAGCTTGGATCCCCTAACGTGCCCTGCTAGCATCCAGAGCTAGAGTCCAGATATCCTGCTCTGAAGTCACCGGGTGCCCCGGTCTGATGAGCGAAGTAGAGTCTACGCTCACGCAGCCCGTCTTCAAATCGACTGCCCTCCGGGGACTCCGTCGCTACAGACGCAGTGGGCTGGACCCACACCGGAAGCTGTGTCAGGACCGCCCGGAGTCCGTGAAACATGACAGAGATGCCATTGGTGACGCTCACATACACCCGCTATCGTCTGTATCTTGGGACTCAACTCTGAAGGGCAACTTCGGCCGCCGTCTCTGAGCCCAGGCACGGTCCGGTTCGCCGACCCACCTGTTCTCTGCTCGCCCCAGGACTGCCTTTTGCCAAGTGGCTTTCGTGTCCCCAGCGTGCAGAGTCGCTCAGACCGCGAACTCGGGGCAGCCCCGAGACTTCGCGCCTTCATCCTTCCACCTGGAACTCCCGGGACAGTCTGGAGTCCCCGGAATCGCGTGCGTGGCACCCGGGTGTCAGGACATGAAAGAGATGTTTGGGCCGAAATGAGGACGCTTTGGCAAAAGTGTTTCCTCTCTGGAGCCTCGGTCGACGCGGTGCTGAGGCATGGAGCAGTGCGCTTTGTTGGAAAAAGGCAGAAGGGGTTGAAGGGCAGGGATGTCTTCGCCTCTCCTACCTGCGATGCCTCCGGAGAAGCAGGGCAGGAGACCCCGGCTCGGGAAAAGCATCGGCCGGATTCCTGGCCACCTCCCCGATAACCTTGTTAGCGGCCACAGGGACTGGCTGTCGCCTGGGGCCAGGAGTTACGCGTCTCATTCATAAACATGAGGCTTCCCCCCACCCGCCAGCCCTGCTCCTGTTTGGCACCGCTCCGCACCCCGCTCGCCCGTTCCCACCTCTATTGTTCCCACCGCCCCCCACCCTGCCCGCCCCGTCCTTATGAATCTGACGCCCCATTGTCACTTCTCGTTACGGGAACTAAACGTATGAGGATTGATGGGGCTTTCTACCTAATGCTGTTATCCAAACTGGGTTTGTTGATTTAATGAACAAAACGTCACATCGCATCTCCCTTGTCTTGACGTCTGAACCCCGTGGCAGGAGCTGGTGGCAGATTTGCTGAAACGGTGTGTGTGTGTGTGTGTGTGTGTGTGTGTGTGCATGCGCTGCATCCGCTAATTTAATTTGCCTGCTATCCAAAAATAAAAACAGAAGCACACACCTCCTGTGGTCGAACACATTATAGAAATTTGTTTTGTTTTTTTTTCTGAAATCAGACTATCCCAGGAGCCACCCTGGGACCAGGGCCCCCCCCATTTTTGACTCAGGGCCCGGGAGTTCATTGAGACACCCGCTAAAAACTCCCGTTGGACGAGCGCTCTCAGATCCAGCGACCTGATCGCCCTGGGAAGGTACGGATGGGGCTTGAAGGCGGGCCAGGTGTCGTTACTTCTCACGCCCTGCCAAAAAAGCTGAGGGGCAAGGCCCCCGGTCGGCGGTCTCCGCGATGTACTCTGCAGAAGGGGCACGCTGTCACCGGCTGACGTGTCTGCTCCAAAGCCACTCTGTCGTTGCAAAGGGGTGCGCAGGGTGGACCGGCGTGCGTCTGAGCCCTGGCTCCCCAGGAGGAAGGATGGGGTCAGCGGTCCCCCCTGAATGGACAGACCTCCTTGCGGTCAGGGTCCTGGGAGGCAGAGATGGATGCAAGCTGAGCCCCCGCCAGGGGCTTCCCCCCCTCCAGGGACATTCCCGCTGGGGCTTCTTGCTCGGGTGGCATGGCCGCGTCCCCCCTCCCCGCCCGGTTAGGAGCCGAGTCCAGAGCGGCAAGCGGCGTCCGAGGGCGAGCTCCGTGACAGCGCGGGCTTGCGGGCGCGCGTGCTTGGAAGACCCAGTTGTGAAAGTGTCTGGCAATTAAAAATAATTGGGAAGCAGGTTTCTCTCAGCCCTTCCAAGAATGCCAGCTAGCATATAATGATGTTTCATTAGGTATGCTGAAAGCTGTGAGCTCCGTATGGCAGGGGCAATTAAAGAGGATCATAAGAGGGATGAGGGAAAAAAAAGAGAGAGAGAGAGAGAAACATTAAAAATACCCTGGCTCAGACGAGCCATGCATTTAATGGCCACTTCATTAACTAATTGATTTCTTATTAGTTACGGGGAGAAGCCCCAGTTAGCGCCTTCTGCACACGTAATTAGCGGCATTTACACAATTAAGCCACTTGTTCATTCCGTGGCTAAACATTCTTGGAACCGACCACGGCAGCCTTGCTCTGGGCCATCCGGCTCGCTCTGTTTTATTTTTCTTGCTAATATTGGCTTAACCTTCAAATCAAAAATTCTCTGCCCACCCCCCACCCCCCACCCCGCACCCGACCCTGGGGCTTCGCCGTATTTAATCACGATGCTAAATGCACAGAAATCTGCTTCATCAGAGAGGGTGACGGGGGCTGGGCGCTTCTTGCCGGCCCGGATCCTCAAATTCTTGCATGGATCTCGTGAGGTTGATAGCCTTCCCTGACGGAATCATGGTCGGGTGGTTTCGATTGCCTCTTATTCCCACCCGCCCCACAGCCGTGATAAGTCACTTGAGTCATGTCTGACTTTTTGTGACCCCCATGGACTGCAGCCCGCCAGGCTCCTCTGTCCATGGGGATTCTCCAGCAAGAATACTGGAGTGGGTTGCCATGCCCTCCTCCAGGGGATCTTCCCGACCCAGGGATGGAACCCCAGTTTCCTGCATCGCAGGTGGATTCTTCATTGTCTGAGCCCCCAGGGAGGCCTCAGCAGACCACAGAGACCCATTCCCTGACAGTTGTGGAGACCAGACGTCAGATCAAGGTGTGGGCAGGGCCATGCTCCATCCACAGGCTCCAGGAGACGGTCCTTCCAGACTCACCGTGGCTTTAACATATTCACCACCCCCTCCCTCCCCCCAGCACTGCTGTTCTGGGTGCAATTCACATTCCTTCCTGACATGGATTTGTGTCACGGGGGTGCCCTCTTGAAGCTCCGGCGTCGCTGTGAGGGGAACCTTCCATGGGAAGCTGACACCCTCAGCATGGACGCGGAATGAACACACGTGGAACTGCACTGAGATCCCGGGGTTCCGAGCCTAGGCACGGCCAGCTGAGCTCAGTCAACTAAAGGTGAGCGAACCAGAGTGGCTGGGCTTCCCTGGGGGCTTGGGCAGTGAAAGATCTGCGCGCAGTGTGGGAGACCCAGGTTCGATCCCTGGGTCAGGAAGATCCCCTGGAGAAGGGAACAGCAACCCACTTCAGCATTCTTGCCTGGAGGATCCCATGGATGGAGGAGCCTGGCGGGCTGCAGTCCATGGGGGTTACAAAGAGTTGAACACGACTGAGTGAGTAACACTTCCACTTTGTTTCACACAAAAGTAAATGATCATCGTTTTATGTCTCTGAGTGTGGGAATGGTAGGTTCCTAGTCTAGACGTTGCTGTGGTATGCACTTGCCTGGACATAAAGCCATGAAAATCCAACCCCACTCGCACGGGAGCTGAAATCACCAGGAGCAGTAAGATATGCACGTCAATTCGTAAGACAGAGCTGCTAGCAGTCGCCCGCTTCTGACCTATGAAACGTGAGAGCTGGACCACAAAGCAGGCTGAGCGCCGAAGAATTGATGCTTTTCAACTGTGGTGCTGGAGAAGGCTCTTGAGAGTCCCTTGGACTGCAAGGAGACCCCACCAGTCCATCCTAAAGGAAATCAGTCCTGAATATTCATCAGAAGGATTGATGCTGAAGCTGAAACTCCAATCCTTTGGCCACCTGATGGGAAGAACTGACTCATTGGAAAAGACCCTGATGCTAGGAAAGATTGAAGGCAGGAGGAGAAGGGGACGACAGAGGATGAGATGGTTGGATGGCATCACCGACTCGATGGGCATGGGTTTTGAGCAAGCTCCGGGAGTTGGTGATGGACAGGGAGGCCTGGCGTGCTGCGGTTCATGGGGTCGCAAAGAGTTGGACACGACCGAGCGACTGAACAAGAATGACCTAGAAAGGGGTTTCCCAGCTGGCGCTAGTGATACAGAACTCACTTGCCAACACAGGAAACACGAGATGAGGGCCCAATCGCTGGTTCGGGAAGATCCCCTGGAGGAGGGCATGGCGATCCACTCCAACATTCTTGCCTGGAGAATCCCATGGACAGTCCCGTGGACAGAGGGGCCTGGCGGGCTAGAGTCCATACGGTCACAAAGAGTCGGACATGACTGAGCGACTTAGCACACACACCTGCAATCTAGGAAGCTACCAATTCATATCCATTCAAGTTAAAACTCTTTTTGAAGAAATAGACCCACAGAAAACATGCAAAGTGTCTCTCCCGCCCCTTTGCATACACCGTTGTATGGCTGTTTTTACCAGGTGAGAAGAGTGACGGTATGTTATTAAGTTAGCTGTAGGGAAGTGTAATTTATTTCTTTAAACTTCACATCAGTCCTGGGGGTGCTTTGGAGGGACTGATGTTGAAGCTGAAACTCTAGCACTTTGGCCACCTGATGCAGAGAGCTGATTCATTGGAAAAGACCCTGATGCTGGGAAAGATTGAGGGCAGGAGGAGAGGGGGACAGCGGAGGATGAGACGGTTGGATGGCGTCACTGACACAATGGTCATGGGTTTGAGTGGACTCTGGGAGTTGGTGATGGACAGGGAGGCCTGGCGTGCTGTGGTTCATGGGGTCGCAAAGAGTCGGACACGACTGAGCGACTGAACTGAGCTGAACACCCTTGGATGTTTTAAGAGATTTCTAGCCATGTCACGGGGCAGGCAGAAGCTTAGTTCTCAAACCAAGAATTGAGTCTGCACTCCCCACACTGCAAGCATGGAGTCTTAACCACTGGAGTGCCAAGGGGGTCCCAGGATTTTGGAATTTAAAATTCGAAGCAACTTTCAAATTATCTAGCCCTCCTGGTTTTTACAAGTAAACAAATACCCACAGGGAGAATGGGGCTTCCCTGGTGGATCAGTGGTTTAAGAACCCGCCTGTCAATATGGGAGACCCAAGAGATGAGGGTTCGATCCCTGGGTGGGGAAGATCCCTTGGAGAGGAAATGGGAACCCACTCCGGTATTCTCGCCTGGAGCATCGCATGGACAGAGGAGCCTGGAGGGCTACAGTCCGTGGGGTCACAAAGGGTCAGACACAACAGAGGCGATTAGCATGAACACATGAACGGCATCAGAAAAACAGACATCCGCAAAGCCAGAACAGAAATCCAGACCCACAGTGCAAACTCTACCACAAATCTCAGCCAAAACCCTGAATAGACTTAGGGCTACGCAGAAGCTATAAAACAGAACTTTATAAAGTGATTCGTTGCACTTTGCAGAGATTCACTATCATAAAAATTTCACTTATTTTATTTAAAAAGAATAATGCCAGTCTTAATCATCGAACAGCGGGCATTTCAGAATATTGTAAAAATAGGCTCACTTTCAACGTGTAGAATATTAAACACTTCCAAAGTTTTAATGAATAGTGTTTGGGTAGTGAATCTGATCATTTGATAGACAACTACAATTAATCCCATATTTCTAGAGGTTAAAAAAAATTGCTTCTAAAGTACAGAAAGTTTGGCTTTCTTAACTAATTTCCACTTCCTCCCTGAAGTCTTCACACTGTTAATTTATTCCGACGTTTTTCTTAATCGCCACCACCAAGATAAATTCCAGCCCAAATTCTGAATTTATGAGATCCTAATGGATGAGGTTTTATTGAAGAGACATCTTGTTCCTGATGCAATTTTAATGTCACCGTCATCAATTATCTTGGTCGTCTCACAGTCCAAATGTAGCAAAGTGTAATTTATTTCTACCAAACAATACAAAGCGAACCACACACAGAGACAGAGGTTAGATGCATGAATGGGGCAGAAATAAAAACATTCTAGGACTGATGCTGAAGTTCCAGTCCTTTGGCCACCTGATGCAAAGAGCTGACTCATTGGAAAAGGCCCTAATGCCGGCAAAGACGGAAGGCGGGAGGAGAAGGGGGCGACAGAGAGGGAGATGGTTGGATGGCATCACCGACTCGATGGACATGAGTTTGAGCAAGCTCCGGGAGTTGGTGATGGACAGGGAGGTCCGGCTTCGGTCCACGGGGCTGCAGAGTCAGACACGGCTGAGCGAGTGAACAGCAAAGCATCCGGGTGGAGGCAGTGAGCCACCATTTCAAGGACCACATCTATTTATAAAGAGAATTAGAGACGGCTGGTGTGCCTCCTGCTCCCGCCTCCTGGGACTAAACCCCCAGAGGGTTCCCTGGTCTGTGTCCTCAGCCCTGAGGACGAGAGTGGGCTTTCAGGACGGTGGCCTCAGGCTGTCCCGCACCAGCCGTTCTCTCTAACCGTAGAAGATGACACCTACCCGGTTAAGGGTCTCCCTCCTCTCTTGACTGTATCAGGGGCTTCCTCGCATATGAATCACTTTCGGCTACGTGTTTCAGAAGCAGATTCCTCCAGGGGTTGCAGCAGCCGGGTGCCGGGGAGTGTAAAGCAATGTGTGGGTGTTGTTCACTGACTCAGTCGTGTCTGACTCTTTGCAACCCCACGGACTGTGGCCCCCCAGGCACCCCTGTCCATGGGGTTCTCCAGGCTAGAATATTGGAGTGGAAACATATACATTACCCTATATAAAAATAGGTTGTGGTCGTTTAGTCACTAAATCATGCCTAACTCTTTGGGACTCCAAGGACTATAGCCCACCAGGCTCCTCCATCCATGGGATTCTCCAGGCAAGAATACTGGAGTGGGTTGCCATTTCCTCCTCCAAGGGATTGTCCCCACCCAGGGATTGAAGCCTGCGTTGCAGGCAGATTCTTTACCACGGAGTCGCCAGGGAAGCCTCACTCTGCCTTACTCAGAGGACAGTGTCTACAGAATGCTCATGTAAACTTTATTTTATTTTTATTTCTTTTTACCTTTAGTGCTTTTCCCCAATCTGAAAGGGAAGGTGCAGAATTTAACTTTCTGACTCAACCTTTCTGAACGCCTCCAGCCCTTCTTTCTCTTCTCCGTGGAACTGGATCAAAAGCACCCCTTAACGATTTGGCCGCGTGGCAGAGTTCTCTTGAAGAGAACACGCTTCAGATCGAATAAATAAACCATTGTGGGCCATGCCTTTCATTTTCTTGCTTTAGTTTGACAAAGCTTCTCTAAACAGGCGCCTTCAAGCATTTCTCCGGGCGTTTCCTCTCTACAACAGGTTGTGTGTGTATAGATGGGGCTGAAGGGAGACAAGGATCGCGCATGTGTGTGTGTGTGTGTGTGTGTGTGTACTCAGTCGTGTCTGACTCTGCAACCCCCTGGACTATATCCCGCCAGGCTCCTCTGTCCATGGGATGCTCCAGGCAAGAATCCTGGAGTGGGTTGCCACGTCCTCCTCCAGGGGATCTTCCCGACCCAGGGATCAAACCTGCATCTCCTGCATTGCAGGCAGATTCTTTACCACTGAGCCACCAAAGCAAGGATGGTTTAGTCACTAAGTCATGTCCGACTCTTGCAAGCCGATGGACTGTAGCCCACGAGGCTCCTCTGTCCATGGGATTCTCCAGGCAAGAATCCTGGAGTGGGTTGCCATTTCATTCAGCAGGGGATCTTCCTGACCTAGGCATCAGTATGCAAAACAAGGATACTCCAATAAAAATTGATTTAGAAAACAAAGTATCCTTCTCCTTCATAAAGCTCCATGGTCCCCCGACCCCAAACCCAAGGAGCATAGGGTATGAGAACCTACAGTCAGAAATGGCAAAGACCCCAAGCAGGAGAATGACAAGGACTGAAATCACGCTTTAAGAGAAAGAGCAGCAGAGACACAGCCCGAGAAATGACAGAAGGAAAAAGGATTCGAGCTGGAGCAGACAGGACGCCTTCCGACGGACAAGTCAGAGGGCTGTGGGGTCAGGGACGTCGAGAGGGTGGAGTGTCTGCCTCTGCACACGGGCGCTTAGATGCTCCTCTGCACACCGGGCGGTTAGATGCTCCTTTAAGTCGCCGTGAGCTTCATCTCCCGGGGACGCTGGTCCGCCTTGATGTCAAAGCATCGGCAGAGCCCTCACGCTCCTCACTGGGCAGACAGTTCCACGATGAGATGGCGCTTCCAGCCAGAACGACCAGGGCTCCCCCGCCCCGCTCACCACTTCGACACATTCATTTGTGCTGTTTGGTTAAGCAGAGGGGTGCAAAATTATTTATTCCAGTGCAAACAGCTGACAGCTGACAGATTTTTCAAAGTTCCTATTTGACTTGTGTGTGTATGTGTGTTTTTTTTTTTCCCCCTCTACAAGTGCTCAAAGTTAGTATGAAAAAAAAATGTTTTAATAGAACATAAAAATGAGTGTCAGAGATTTCACACTCTAGGAGCTGGGAAGAGCTCTCTCTCTCTTTTTTAAATTTTTCTCCCACTTAGCGCGTGAGAGTTTTATTAATAGATTTCTTCTCTTGAGACCCTGTAGATGTCTCTCCATGGATCTCTGTGCCTGGGGAATTCTTCTGACTTTCTCACGGGTGTTTGGAGTAACAGAAGGAGTGATCTGGGTGGTCACGGCCGTGCCGGGTGGCCACGGATGTGGATGTTCGGAACGGGGATGCCTGCGGTACCCGAGCACACCTGTGGGTCCTGGGGACGTGAAGGAGGATTATGCACGTTCCCCAACGGGAGCAGGGATCTGGCTGTCTTTCAGGGTCCGCTGCTGACATGCTGTCTTCATTGATGACCTGTCATGTCCCAGCTGGGATGACTGACACCCCGGCGGGTACCACCATGGATCGAGACGTGTCTGTCACCTCCCTGACAGCCCCGGAGCGTCTCTGATATCCTGGCATGTCGCGCTCCCCTCAGGGATGCAGGGGGCTCCCTTTGGTGTCAACAGGAAGCAAATTGCGGGAGGGACCTGTTGCCCCAAGTGCAGCCGCGATGCTCCGGGTCCCACGGCGTCAGCTCGGTGGCCGCATCAGAAAGATGACTGGTTTGTTGGTGCTGTTGCTTAGGCGCTCAGCCGCGTCCGACTCTGTGCAACCCCATGGACCGCAGCCCGCCATGCCTCCCCGTCCATCACCATCTCCCAGAGCTTGCTCAAACTCAGTCCATCACGTCAGTGACGCCATCCAACCATCTCATCCTCTGTCTTCCCCTTCTCCTCCTGCCTTCAATCTTTCCCAGCATCGGGGCTTTTCCAATGAGTCAGCTCTTCACAACAGGTGGCCAAAGTATTGGAGTTTCAGCTTCAGCATCCATACTTCCAATGAATATTCAGGACTGATTTCCTTTAGGATGGACTCGTTGGCTCTGCTTGCAGTCCGAGGGACTCTCAAGAGTCTTCTCCAGGACCACCGTTCGAAGGCATCAATTCTACAGCGCTCAGCCTTCTTTATGGTCCAGCTCTCATATCCGTACATGACCACTGGGAAAAAACCACAGTTGTGCCTGCTGCCTAGGCAGAGAAAAGCAAAAGTGTGAGTCTCTCAGCCATGTCTGACTCTTTGTGACCCCGTGGACTGTAGCCTGCCAGGCTCCTCTGTCCCTGGGACTCTCCAGGCAAGAGTAACGGACTGGGTGGCCATACCCTCCTCCAGGGGATCTTCCCGACCCAGGGATGGAACCCAGGTCTCCTGCATTGCAGGCGGATTCTTTACCGTCTGAGCCACCTGGGAAGCCTGCTCAGAATACTCAACAGTAACGTTCCAGAATCCTCAACAGCCTGGCGTGGAAACCAAAGCCAATGTGTGGGCTTGGGGAGAGCCCCTGGAGGTGGGCGGGTGGCCAGGAAGGGTGTGTGGGCATCCAGACGGATGGAAGAGGTTTCCCATCCTCCCTGCCGGTTGCTGTGGAAACCAAGGATAACAGCACCCAAGAGCGTGGCGAGCCAGGTCCAACCAGATCCCGTTCGAAGCGGCTGTTAAACCCCGTCCGTCTCCCTCCCACCGCCCTTCAGATTTCTGGCTCACTGCTCTGCGTTCAGAGCCGTCTGCCTCCGCGTCCGCCGTGGGACCTTGGACGTCGTGTCAGTCTGTTACAGCCGTTGTGACAAAGCGCCGGAGCCTGCGTGGCCCGAACAACATGCGTTTATTTCTCACAGTCCTTTGAGTTTGGATGTCTAAGGCCAAGGGGTGGGTGAGAAACACGGATATTACTCAGGAAGGCTTGGCAATAATCCTTTTTTTTTGTATGTGGATCATTTTAAAGTCTTTATTGAATGTGCTATAACATTGCCTCTGTTTTATGTTTTTGGTTTTCTGGGGCACGAGGCAAGTTGGATCTTAGCTCCCTGACCAAAGATTGAACACTCAGTCCCTGCATGGGAAGGTGAAATCTTAACCACTGGACCGCCTTGAAAGTCCCTCGGTGATAATCCCGGACGTAACAGGCCCTGATTGCCTTCTCTTCCCTGTGAGGAGGGGATGGGAGGGGTCTGGAAGGGGGACGGTTTCCCTGACGACCTCTGAGCAGCCAGCCCCCTGATGCCCACAGTGATCCCTTGAGATGGGTCTCACCTCCAACGCACGCCTGGGCAAACTGAGTCTCCCAATGGGAGACGTCACACCCAAAGCTGGGGTACCAGGGTGGGTGGAGCTGGCTTTGGTCCAAGCCCATGCCCCCAGCGTCAGCAGCAAGGGGTGGTCGCGACACGGCGGCCATGGCCACATGGAAGAGGACAACGCCCGGGTCTCCTTGCGGGAAGGGCTGTGAGGTTGAGCGGACGTCTCCAGGATGGGGAGCGGGCAATCCTAGACTTCTTCTTGGGCTCCAAAACCACTGCGGACGGTGACTGCAGCCACGAGGTGAAAAGACGCTTCCTCCTTGGAAGGAAAGCTATGATCAACCTAGGCAATGCTTTAAAAGTCAGAGACATTAGTTTGCCGACAAAGGTCCATCTAGTCAAAGCTATGGTTTTTCCAGTAGTCACGTATGGATGTGAGAGTTGGACTATAAAGAAGGCTGAGTGCTGCAGAATGGATGCTTTGAACTGAGGCATTGGAGAAGACTCTTGAGAGTCGCTTGGACCGCAGGAGATCCAATCAGTCCATCCTAAAGGAAATCAGTCCTGAATATTCATTGGAAGTATGGACGCTGAAGCTGAAACTCCAGTCCTTTGGCCATGGGATGTGAAGAACTGGCTCATTGGAAAAGACCCTGACGCTGGGAAAGATTGAAGGCGGGAGGAGAAGGGGACGACAGAGGATGAGATGGTTGGATGGCATCACTGACTCAATGGACATGAGTTTGAGTAAACTCTGGGAGTTGGTGATGGACAGGGAGGCCTGGCATGCTGCAGTCCATGGGGTCACAAAGCTGGAAACAACTGAGCAACTGAATAAAAACAACAAATGGCTTTATGTTCACATATACCCCCCGACTCCAACCCCTGGAGGAATCTGAGACTCCCGTCTTTCCTGGTGGCATCTGGATGCCGTGTTTCTGAGAGTATTGTCACACGTTCACCCAGCTTTCCCAGGACCTGATGCGGAACGTGCTTGGAGACACACGTGGGTTGGGTCGTGCTTTTCCGTCCCCTGGAGAAGGTGCGGAGGTTCCCACAGACAGATGGGGCGTATCAGGCCCTGTTCAGTGCTGACTGTGGCTGGAAGGAGCTGGAGATGAATGCTTACGGCCAGTGAGGGGGGCCCAGCCTGGGGTCAATACTGGCCAAGGGCCCCTCAGGGAGACAGTGGGGGTCTGGGGACCAGGGGGATGGGGGGCTGAGGTTCAAGGCCAAGACAAGGATGTGGAGAAGCATATAAGAGCAGGTACCCCCCCACCCAGAGAGGTTCCACACTTGAGGGACGTGTCAGGGGTCAGCGTGCAGCCGTGCAGTCAGATAGAAGAGTTTGCTTTGCCCTTGGCGAGGCTCAAATGAGGCAGAGTGTTGCAGCAGCTTTTGTGAACGGAGGCGGCAGGAAGTGTGAGCAACGGTCAGGTTCTACAGCACTGGGGGTGGGCGGAGAGAAAGACAGGGAAGTCATGGATACAGAAACGTACAGATAGAAAGACACAGAGGTAGATGTACAGAGAGACAGACAGGCGAGAGAGACAGCAGATACAGAAAACAGATGATGGGTGAAGAGAGGACAGAGAGTGTAGACAGGTGGACACACAGAGAGAGAGACCAGGGATACAGATACTAGACAGATGACGGATGCAGAGATGACAAATAGTATAGATGGACACAGAGAGAGAGAGAGAGAGAGAGGAGACAGAGGCCAGAGATATAGATAGTAGACAGATGATGGGTACAGAGATGACAGGATAGACAAAGACAGAGACAGAGAGATCAATAGATGGGAGACCGAGGCCACAGATATGGACACTGGGTAGATGATGGATGGACAGATGACAAATTGATAGATGGTCAAAGATAGATGATACACAGATAGATCACCAGTATAGATGATACATACATAGATCACTGGTTAAGACAAAAATAGATATAATGGACGGATGGATAGGTAGACATAAATACATAGAAAATTGCCGAATAGATGTGATGAACAGATGGGTGGATTCATACATAGAGAGAGCAACTAGATCACTGAGAGACATATCTAATGGGTGGATAGATGCTTACATAGATGTATGACAGATAAGTGTATGATTGATTGGGAAGCAAACAGATATAATAAATGGGCAGATAGATAAAGAGATAGATATGATAGAAAGATAAATAGAAAGGTAGATTGATTGATAGATAAAATAGACTGATGACTGATACATATGATGGGTGGATAGATGGATACATAGATATGATGGATAAATAATAAAGATAAATAAACATAGACATACAGATAGAGATGATGGATGAATAGATATGATGGATAGATAGTAAAGATACATAGATAAATATGACAGATGGATAGACAGAGATGATGGACAGATAGACAGATATGATGGATGGATAATAGATAAAAAGGATGGATAGATGGATAGCTATGATGGATTGACAGATATGATGGACAGATAGAAATGATGGATAAATAGATAAACGTACATAGAGAAGGATAGATAGATGATAGAGAGAGATTGATGATGGCCAGATAGAGGGGGAAAGAGATGGAGAGAGATTTTTAATTCATTCAATAGGACAAGAAAAACGTGCAAAACACTTTCAAAGCACTAAGAAGAGAAAAAAATAACCTGTGTGTGTGTGTGTTTACAAGGGAGAGAGAGAGAGACAGAGAGAAAGAGAGACAGAGAGACCGTGGGGAGGCGGGCCTGAACCCCTAAGGAGCGGCGGGAGGGGGCCCCCCTTGCAGACAGGTCACCCCGCAGGTCAGAGTGCCCATGACTGACGCCTGTTGACTCAGCGCTCATTGTCCACACGTCGGGGAATCCCAGTATCAGTCTCTGTACCAGCGACGTTCGAAACTCGGCCTTTAGTTTTCAGTCTGGTCTTGTTGCTTCTGGAGGCAGATTTCCGGGTCCCACGCAGGGAACCTGTCTGAGGATTTGCCGTCTTTGGTGATCGAGGGGTCCGCTGACTTGAAGCCTCTGTAGCGTCCACGGAAAATGGACCGGGAGGAAGCCTTTCCTCCGGTGACAAACCTTCTCTTCTCCCCACCGGGGGTCCCTGGAGACTTCCTGGGGGGTTGTTCCGTCTACACTTGGGGACCCTGGCTGTCAGAGCTGCCACCCGCAATGAGCCCTAACCCATTCGGGGTCCTCCTTGCGGGACCAAAAACATGAACGTGGTGAAGGAGGCGAAAGGGCTAGAAGAGAGACGGGAGGAGAAGCAAGACACAGGAAGAGAGGGCGTCCCGGTCGGCTTCTGCGACGACAAGGCAGAGGATGCTGGAGGCATTCCACGGTGGTGGGAACCGATGGCAAAGACAGAAGCCAGCTCTCTGCACAGCCTGCCTCCTGATGTGGCTTTTTTTTTTTTTTTTTTTTTTTTTTGGGCTGAGAAAATGTGAAAACGCGTTTCCCTTTGGCCCCAAGACAGTCTCCAGCCGTGTTTCTGAGCGGCTGCAGCACACCGCTGGGCAGACTTCCAGGGCCATCTCTCCTGCTCGAGGGGGCCGGTACCTGGGCAACCCTGGCCCCTCCGGAGGGTACTCAGCTGGAGTCCCCCGTGAGCTCCAGGCCCACCCCGAGAGCTTTCCGAGTCTCCGTCCCTCCTTCTTGCCCCCAGGGACCCTCCCAGCTCCCTCTAGGTGCCCACCCCGTCTTGTTCCGAGGGTCTGCAGAATGCCAGGTGGGGAGGACTCTGAGATTGCGGGTGGGGGGAGAGGATCATGCCTCTGTGATAGTCATATCTCTGTGCCTTCCATGGCTGGTGCTAGGGGTAAAGAACCCGCCTGCCATACAGGAGATGGAAGAGACGCAGGTTCAATCCCTGGGCGGGGAAGATCCCCTGGAGGAGGGCATGGCAACCCGCCCCAGCATCCTTGCCTGGAGAATCCCAGGGACAGAGGAGCGTTGTAGACAACAGTCCGAGGGGTCGTAGAGAGTCAAACACCACTGAGCGACTATGTATGCATGCAGGCCTTCTGCAGGTGGGACGGGAAGGGGGGGTGTCGCATCTGTGAGCCCCACCCACGGTCCGTGGGTGTGCACGCAAACCGGCCAAGCCTGCATCACTGAAAGGCAGGCACCTGGCACCTGTGGGCCCCTCACCCCCACCCAGGACCTCTGTCTCCTTCCCTCAGCTCTTCCTGAGCATGAGGACCTGCCCTCGGGGGCCTCTAATTGGGGAGGGCGGCCGATCAGCCTGGGTGGACAGTGTCCGTTTCAATTTCTCTTCTCCTTCCAACTCGGGACGTGACCCTCTTTCGGAATGCTGATTTTTGGATTTTGCAGACGACTGTGTCCCAGATACAATTTTCTCTGACATTATGAATATATTGAGAAGCAAATACTGGCTTTTTTTTTTTTAAAGTGTACTTTATAAGATCCATGCCTTTAAGAGAAACCATCACCTCTTGTTTTCATACTGTTGAGGGGGTTCAAATCACTCAGTCCTGAAGGAAATCAATCTGAATATTCATTGGAAGGACTGATGCTGAGGCTGAAGCTCCAATACGTTGGCCACCTGATGTGAAGAACTGACTCACTGGAAAAGACCCTGATGCTGGGAAATATTGAAGGTGGGAGGAGAAGGGGACGACAGAGGATGAGATGGTGGGATGGCATCACCGACTCGATGGACATGAGTTTGGGTGGACTCTGGGAGTTGGTGAAGGACAGGGAGGCCTGGCGTGCTGCGGTTCATGGGGTCGCAGAGAGTCGGACACGACTGAGCGACTGAACTCTTAGCTGAATCACCTTGCTGTAACCTGAAATTAACACACGATTGGAAATCAACTATGCTCCAATAAAGATTTTTTAAAAATGGATCAATCTGTGGGAATCGGTAAAAAAATGCACGTAGGGGGAAGAGATGCATTCAAAGCTTCAATATATGTGCAGATGTACTTATTTTGTGCATATGGGCTGAGTCGCTTCAGTCGTGTCTGAATCTTTGCAACCCCATGGACTGTAGCCTGCCAGGCCCCTCTGTCCATGGGATTCTCCAGGCAAGAATACTGGAGTGGGTTGCCCTTTCCTCCTTCAGGGGATCTTCCAGACCCAGGAATCAAGCTGCGGTCTCCTGCATGGCAGTCAGATTCTTTACCATCTGAGCCATCTGGGAATCCCATTCTTATTTCTCGGACATCATTCATACGGGGGAAGATTGTCTGGAAAGAATTCTTTCTCCCTCTCTGTCTCTCTGTCATTTTTTTCCCCACTGTCTCACCACAATCCTTTATGGAATAACCCATTTTCCTTAGGAGATACTGCAAATATTCATTTTATCACACAAGGATCCTAAAAGCCTTGTATATCCAAGGTTCCGCCTGCACGGAATGGAAGCTTGAAAGAAGCAGGCTCCAGGAAGCATGTGCGATATTTTAGGTGTGTGCTAGCCGCTCAGCGGTGTCTGACTCTTTGCGACCCCATGGACTGCAGCCTGCGGGCCTCCTCTGTCCATGGGGTTCTTCTCCAGGCAAGAACAGCAGAGTGAGATGCCCAGTTTCCTTAGCTGTGGCCAAATGTGTAACCATCTGTGGAACCGATTCAATGTAGCAAATTTGGCAGAGTCGGTCTGTCCTCACAGGGTGTAAACTGGGTCACCTGCAAAGATGCTGAGATGCAGCTGTGGATACTGGGGCGTGGATCCTTAGCATCTTTTTCTCTGCAACCCCCCCACCCACCCACCCCAACCACCGTGGGTCGCTGACCTCTAATCAGGCAGCCGCCCCCCTCGTCCCACCCTTTGGCAGCCGCTAAGGACCTGATTATCTATAAATTTATGGGGAGCTGCAGGAACTGGCCTTCCGCTCCCGATAATGTTTTCTGACACATTTCAGGAGCCGAGGATGATGTGCGAGGCATTATGTACGAGGGGCCCGGCGACGGTCCACCGGAGACCTCTGGCTACCGACAGGCTCGCCAGGAAAGCGGTTGCCGTGGCAACGTGCCCCACAGCTGTAGTCAGACGAGGAAAAATAGTTTTATGATTATCTCAATGAAGTTTTTTTTCTTTCCTTTCTTTTTTTTTTTAATTCACTGGAAGCTTTTTGTTTGCGATCTCCATCATATGAGTGTTTCAATAGGATCCTCTCTAAATGGAATATACGTGCGAGATGTAATTTCTATACAGTCGCCGAGTCTCCACTGTCCATGGGATTCTCCAGGCAAGGATACTGGAGTGGGTGGTCATGCCCTCCTCCAGGGCATCTTCCCGACCCAGGGATGGAACCCAGGTCTCTTACATTACAGGCGAATTCTTAACCGTCTGAGCCACCAAGGACGCCCCTCTAATAAACTGAAGTGTTTGTCACTCAGTCGTGTCTGCGTGTTTGCAACACCATGGACTGTAGCCCGCCAGGCTCCTCCGTCCATGGGACTCTCCAGGCAAGAACACTGGAGTGGGTTGCCATGTCCTCCTCCAGGGGATCTTCCCGACCCAGGGATTGAGCCCGGGTCTCCTGTGGATTCTTTACATAGATGTAGTTTCTATGGTGAGATTAAAAAGCAGAAGCTTTTAATCTGGAAAGATTGTCTTTTGGAGCATGGAGCCAGGACCGGGGGGGCGGGGGCAGGAGGGTTGGAGCATCTTTAAGGAGGAAGTCCCAAAAAGGGGATGGGGAAGATTTAAAGGGAGGGTGGGTTGTCGCCGTGAAAGCCTCGGACCTCCTCCTTCCTGCGTCCCGGCCCGCATGGACAGGTGCCTGGGCACCCGGGGTCTTCGGCGATCTCCTGTCTCCCTGCCTGCCCACCATGCCCTGGAAACAGGACAAAGACCCGTCAGGGTTTGAGAGAGGGAACCTGAGCATCATTCACTGCCTCTCTATCCTGAAGAGTTTGCTCACTGGAGAGAAAGGGAAAAAAAAAAAATCCTGTCTGACATGAGTATGGAATTCATTAGAGACGCCGATCACCTGTAACAGGACCAGCAGTGACAGGTAATTTTGAGCCTTGATTTTTTTTTCTTTTTTTTTTTCCCCCTCCCAACTCCTCTGCCTGAGGTCCTGACCGTGCCTCTCCGTTTGTGCCAAACTGGAGATATTTTTGAAAAGGGTCAAGCCTCCACAAACTGTGGTGTGTTGTTGCAAATAGGGGCGAGAGGGATACCACACTCAAAACCCAGGAGAATGCAACGAATTGGGGGCTGCTGGCAGGGGCATCTGGGGGCTTCCTGGGTGGGGCTAGTGGTAAAGAATCCGCCTGCTAAGGCAGGAGACGCGGATTCGATCCCTGGGTCGGGAAGATCTCCTGGAGGAGGGCATGGCAACCTATTCCAGTATTCTTGCCTGGAGGATCCCACGGACAGTGGAGCCTGGCGGGCTGCAGTCAGTGGAGCTACAAAGAGTTGAACACGACTGATTGACTCACACACACACACACACACACACACACACACACGGATAAGGAAGGTGCAGATGGTAGCTTCCCGCCACAGCTGGGAAGGTGCCTTTGTACAGATTCAAGAGAAAGGCTTTTGGCAGCGCCAACCTTCTTAAAAAGATTCTGCATTTGATACAGTTGTTTCATATCTACGACGGTGTCCGACACCAGGAGCAGCAACCAGAAAAAAATCAGAGAGAGACACGTCTGGAAACGTGCTCTGTCTCAAGCCAGCAGAGTCTCGGTAATCGGTGGGGGAGAGTGTGGACTATTCAACACGTGGTCCTGGTTTTGTTGGTCCAATTATCTGTGGCCTGGGGGAGTGGGACTTAGGTCAGATCTTCCTTTAAATCACAAGCAGGAAAATTCCAACTGGAGCGAATTTCCTGGGGTTTCAGTGGCTAAGACTCCGAGCTTCTGCCACAGGGGACATGGGTTCGATCCCTCCTGTGGGAACTAAGATAGTATATGTCATGCAGCGCAGCCAAAAAAAAAAAAGTTCAAGCTGGAGAACAAACCTAAATGTAGACAAACCCAAGTAACGACTAGACAGGCATCTCCTGTAACATCTTTATAATTTTAGAGTGGAAAAACCCTTTCTCTGTGACCAAGGAGAATGACAGATTTGAGTAGGCAACATGGTTAAAATTATCACACAAACTCCAGTGTAGGGCTTCCCTGATGGTTCAGTAGTAAAGATATCCGCCTCCCAATTGCAGGAGACATGGGTTCAATTCCTGGTCCGGGAAGATCCCACATGCCACGGACCCATTAAACTCATTCATTTATCTCACACACAATTTTGAGCACCTCCTCTGCCGAACAGCCAGGTTGGGGAAGCCCAGAACTCGGTCCTGTTGTTCATTCGCCAAGCCGTGTCCGACTCTCGTTGTGGCCCCATGGACTGCAGCGCGCCAGGCTTCCCTGTCCTTCGCTATCTCCCAGAGTTTGCGCAAACTCATGTTCAAACTCATATAAAAGCAGACGTAAAATCTCCTGAGACACTGCCTGGTTTGTTTTCTCCCTGGCACGTGGTTTATCCTGTGCCAGGAAAACTCACCATTTTTTTCTTCTTTTTTACATCTGTTCATCAGCAAAAACTCACATGGTTGCCATAATATTTGTGTTTTCAGAGGTATGTACTATAGTCATTGGAAAAGACCCTGATGCTGGGGAAGATTGAGGGCAGGAGGAGAAGGGGACGACAGAGGATGAGATGGTTGGATGCCATCACCGACTCGATGGACATGAGTTTGAGCAAGCTCCGGGAGTTGATGATGGGCAGGAAAGCCTGGCGTCCAGCAGTCCATGGGATGGGGTTGCAAAGAGTAACTTTGCACAATTGAGTAACTGGACTGAACTGACTGTAGTCTTAGCTCTGAAGGTAAAATGCCCTGGGTGCAAGTTTTGTTTTCTTAATGGAGGACATTCTGCAAATACTTCCTGGTAGAGAAAAATCAGTCCTGGGTCACGTGTCCACATGTGCGATGCCGTCTGTCCATCCGGCACCCCGGAACCGTGGTTTGGGTCATTGCTCTAAGTGCGTACCATGGGGTCGCTGCAACATTACGTGCGTGCAAAGTTGCTTCAGTTGTGTCCAACTATTTTCCAGTTCCCATAGCAGTCATATGTGGAGATGACCATTAGGGCTAAAACTATATAGGAAGACACTTTGTTTCCCAACTAAGAAAATTAAACACACACACACACACACAAACAGATACATACAAGCAGGCATCCATGGAGGCTCAGATGGTAAAGAATCTGCCTGCAATACAGGAGACGCAGCTTGGATCCCTGGGTCGGGAAGATCCCCTGGAGAAGGAAATGGCAGCCCACTCCAGTATTCTTGCCTGCAGAATCCCGTGGACAGAGAAGCCTGAGGGGTTACAGTCCACGGGGTCGCAGAAAGTCAGAGACGACTGAACGACTAACACTTTCCCTCTTCACTTTCATATAGATATATAAATTGTTAGGATATGTTATGCTATTATATTTTATTATATGATATAAACTGATACATAATAATAAATTTGAAAAGATGCTGGGACTATACAGAAAGATAAAGACTTCTTTTCGGCCATGCGGGATCACAGTTCCCTGACCGGGGGTGGAAACCTTGCCCCCTGCAGTGGAAGCCTGGCATCCTAACAGCTGGAACGCCAGGCGAGTGCCAATGCAAACCAATTTAGGGGAGTAGATTTTAAAACTGCCCATTTCTTTTCCCCCTTCCCTGTGACACGCTTTAGCACAAAGATTCTGAGTGTCTTTATACGATCCCGAATGAATCCCTCTGTCCTTTGAAGTTCTGTTTCTATTCCGGGCCTACCTGGTTTCGCTCCCTCTTCAGGGCTGATAAACTGCAAAACAGAATCTGTTTTTTTCTCTCACCCGGCAAAGCGGACTCACGATTGCATTCTAAAGGCAGAGAAACTGTGGCCGTATTTCCAGCAGCGCCGGAAGATTGTATTAGCTCTGGACAGACTGATCATCACTTTTCTAAACGACAACATCGCTTTTTGCCTCCTATCAGAATCCTGGTCCCGGGAGGCAAACATTAAGGGGCCTCGTTCTCCTTCTGAGAAAATGACCCTTGTGCTCTTGAAGCTAAAACTCAGGGGCTTTGGTGGGGGCACACCGGTCCCCACAGATGGCGTGTCTGTCCCTCACCACCCCGACCCTGGAAGTCCATTTTAAGTTTCTCCAGTGACCTACAAGCCGGAGAGAGGGCTAGTTAATCGGCCCCCGGAGGATAAGAGATTCCTGGGGGATGATGGCTCATTGGGGATTTCATCACAAGTGTGAACCCATCTGGTCAAGAGACTCCCCGGAGACCACAGGTCAGGAAAAATACACTCAGGACAGAAAAAGTGTGTTGGCACTTCCCTGCACAGAGGGGCGGGTTTGCAAGGAGCCCAGGACCTCCAAGAAGCTGGTGCAGGGCGCAGGGCACAGGGCGTGTGGCCCTTCAAACTGCGCTGTAGAAACGATTCAGAAAGAGTTAAATGATGAAATAAAGAGGCGAGGGCCATTAAAAACCCAGAGCGCTGGAGGCAGTGGGCGTCCCTTCCTGGACTCCGAGTACGTTCCCCGGGCCTGACAGCCGCTTCAATCACCTCCAGGGCAGAGGGTAAGGCAGATTTCTGCAATTCTCCCCTTTTTAATTGATAGGTATAACTTTGCAGGAGATGATAGAATAAGGCCACATCTGACTCGCTCCGGCGCTTGTCGTAACTCCTGGGATTTCTCTGTCTTCTCCTAAATGAAGACGGGGCAGAAATGAGACTGCGTAGCACACTGGGCCAGTCGCACGCAGAGTCCGTGACGGGCCAAACCTGCCGAGACACGCGTGGCTTCGTGCCTGATTAGGACCGCAGGGGGCGGGCCGAAACGGGGGGTCAGAGCTGACTGCTGAAGGCACGGGGTTCCCTTTTGGGGGTGACGAGAATGTTCTCAAATCGACCGCGACGACGGTTGTCCTGAAAGCCACAGCGTTGTTCCTTTCAAATGGGTGAACGGCATGCTCCATGAATGACACCCCAATCAAGGTATTTTGCAAAGAGAGAGACTCCATGAAATGCAAACCATCGATGGAAGCCATTTGCAAAAGCTTTTAACAGATGAGGTTCAGAGGTTGAGGACAAATGTGTGAAAGATCAGGAGACACGGACCCACTACCGTTCCTTGCAGACGCCCTGTTCGATGAGCTGTACACGGCGGTCTCTACGGCAAGCGTGTGGGGGTCCCCAGTGGCTTGCAGAGCTCTTGGGTTATTTTCCTGGGTGCGTGTGGCTGAGACGGGATGTCTCTGAGGATTAACTTCCTCCAAACGGGCTTCTCTCATCCCCACACCACGTCCAGGCGCATTTTCTTATTCACCCAGCCTAAAATTTTAACTGCTGTCAAAATGACTCAAGGGTGGACATTATATCCAGATTTTGTTGTTACTGCTGTTTCTCTCTCTTTTTTTAAAAAATACCTAATTATAACTGTTTACCCACAGGCTGTCTGCAACCCTGATGGACTCAAAGCCAGGTGTTAAGGAGACATTGTTACTTTTTTTTTTTTCCCCTGTTGGTGAAACAGGAAAACAGGAAGGAGTACAGATAAAGCCATTCTACTGAAAATGTGTTGCTATTACTGGGAAAAGTCACACAAAAAGTCCAGAATGTTTCAGGTGTGTGGAACCATTTAATAAACCTCCCTCAGCCGCTGAAAGGCACACTCTCAGCAAATGTATCCAGAATCTGAAAGATCTAAATTATATATGCACCGTTTCCCTCTCCTGTTTTCCAAAAAAGCAGCTGGTGGCTCAAACAATAAAGAATCTGCCTGCAATACAGGAGACCTGGGTTCAATCCCTGGGTCGGGAAGATCCCCTGGAGGAGGAAATGACAACCTACGCCAGTGTTCTTGCCTGGAGAATTCCATGGACCGAGGAGCCTCGAGAGCTATAGTCCATGGGGTTGCAGAGAGTTGGACACGACTGTTGTTTTTTAACTGTTGGTGTTTTCAGATAAAATGAAGAAAGGAAACATTTTGATTGAGTGGGGAAATCCATGGAGTCTAAGAAAAGAGGAGCTTTTCCGGACATGAGTGCCCTTTGGCATGTGTGAATTAATTTTGATTTACTTATTATTTTGGTCGAGCGGTACTGGCTGCGGGATCCTAGTTCCCTGACCAGGGATCGAACTCATGTCCCGTGGCCAGGGACGCACAGAGTCCTAACCACTGGACCACGAGGGAAGTCCTCCCTTTAATCTTTGTAATGATTTTGTGGCTTATGAGCAAAACTGGGCACACACAATCCATGTGAGAAGTTGTCAGATGCTGTGTACAGATGTCACCAACGTGTTCTGTACTATCTGGGCTTTCTAAAAAATGTGGTTTTGAGTGTCAAGACTCTTGAGAGTCCCTTGGATGGAAGGGGATCCAACCTGTCCATCCTAAAGGAAATCAATCTTGAATATTCATTGGAAGGACTGATGTTGAAGCTGAAACTCCAATGCTTTGGCCACCTGCTGCGAAGAACTGACCCACTAGAAAAGACCCCGATGCTGGGAAAGATTGAAGGCGGGAGGAGAAGGGGACGACAGAGGATGAGATGGTTGGATGACATCACCGACTCAATGGACATGAGTTTGAGTGAACTGTGGGAGATGGTGATGGACAGGGAGGCCTGGCGTGCTGCGGTCCATGGGGCTGCAAGGAGTCGGACATGACTGAGCTATTGAACAACAAGCTTTATCAAGCCATTGATGTAAAGACACAGCCTCCTTCAGAAGAGAGACACTGTCTTTCTGAAATCTCCTATCTGGGCGTTTGCCCAGAACTTGTCCTCTGGACCCCAGTGTTCCATCTGTCCAGGTGGCAGGAAGCCCTTGACCGCCAGAGTCCTTCAAAGCTCTCTCAGAATTGTCAGCCTGGCGGCACCGTCTTGCCAACAACCAGGCAACAGAGAAGCTCGTCAGAAGCTGGGTTACTGAGTTTGTCCGGTGGTCCAGGGGTGAGGAATCGGCCTGCAAGTGCAGGGGACACGGGTTCGATCCCTGGTCCAGGGGAGATTCCACACGCCACCGGGCAACTAAGCGCGTGGGCCATATGGAGCCCGAGAGATACGCCCACTGAAGCCGGGGCACCTACAGCCCGTGTCCCAAACAGAAGCCGCTGCACTGAGAAGCCCGCTGGTCACAAGAGGGGAAGCCCACATGCACCCAGGAAGACCCAGCACAGCCAAACATAAGGTAAAAAAATAAATAAATAAAAGAGAGATGACTTATTTGTTCCGACGGGAAGCGCCCCATGCTTTTCTCGCTAACCAGGTGGAATCGAGACCCTACCCGATACTGTCTCTTTCCTTCCCCTGCCCGTCACCCCTGAAATGTTTGGGGGTGTCGCGTGGGGTAGCCTGTGAGGTCAGCTTCACACAAATGGATTTTTAAATGTTTCAGGTGTTTCCAGCCCAGGAAGGAGCCGGGGCGTGGAGCCCAGGGGAAAAAAAAATGACAAATTAACAATCTGTTCTATTTTTGTCTCCTTTAGAGTACTTTCCCCCCAAAAATTGTAGGCTGAACTCCAGGCTTTTTTTTTTTTAAGGAAGCTGTGTCTAGAGGCTTTGCCAGAAAAGTCCTCTAGATGGCTTCTGTCGGACCTTGAGGCCGGATGTTTGCAGGTTTGGGGAGGAGGACTTTGGGGTAAACAATCGGTCTGGAATGCAGGAGACCTGGGTTCCATCCCCGGGTGGGGAAGATCCCCTGGAGGAGGGCATGCCAACCCACTCCAGGGTTCTTGCCTGGAGAATCCCAGGGACAGAGGAGGAGCCTGGCGGGCTGCAGTCCATGGGGTCACAGAGAGTCAGACACGGATGAGCGGCCAACACTTTCATTCACCTTCCCCTCAGTGGTGGGGAGTTCTCGGCAAACAGCTGACCACATGCACCCACCTGCAGGGGCGGCTGTGGCCAGGTTAGGTTGGCCATGGCGTGGAACCTTCTTAATGCATCAAACAGCCTGTTCCTAGACACTCCCCCCACCCCCATACCCAGGACCCAAAAGCACTTTCACAGGAAACCATGCATCTCACAGACATTGGTTGGGGTGCTTATCTGCGGGCAGATACTGAACTCCATTAAGAGTTTGTGAAATAGTCAGACACAGTTTAGTCCACCCATGTTTAAAAGTCAGGCGGGCAAGCGTGTTTTAAAAACATGCAGGTCACATTGGGCAGACTGGCAGCCTGGATGGGAGGGGAGTTTGGGGGAGAATGGATACATGTATATGGATGGCTGAGTCCCTTCACCTTCCACCTGAAACAATCACAACATCCTTCATCAGCCATAGTCTAATAGATAACAAAGTTGTTTCTTTTAAAGGCTGTAGTTGATCCATATACATTATTGATACTATGTATAAAATAGATATCTAAAGAGAACCTGCTCTCCAGCTCAGGGAACTCTGCTCAATACTCTGTAATAACCTTATGGTCACCAGGGGGAAGGATGGGGGAAGGGATAGTCAGGGAGTCTGGGATGGACGTGGACACCCTGCTGGATTTACCATGGAGAACCAGCAAGGACCTGCTGGACAGCACAGGGAACTGTGCTCAATACTCTGTGATAACCTGATGGTCACCAGGGGGAAGGATGGGGGAAGGGACAGTCAGGGAGTCTGGGATGGACATGGACACACTGCTGTATTTACCATGGAGAACCAGCAAGGACCCGCTGGACAGCACAGGGAACTCTGCTAAATGCTCTGTGATAACCTGATGGTCACCAGGGGGAAGGATGGGGGAAGGGATAGTCAGGGAGTCTGGGATGGACATGGACACACTGCTGTGTTTAACACGGAGAACCAGCAAGGACCTGCTGGACAGCACAGAGAACTCTGCTCATTACTCTGTAATAACCTGATGGTCACCAGGGGGAAGGATGGGGGAAGGGATAGTCAGGGAGTCTGGGATAGACATGGACACACTGCTGGATTTAACATGGAGAACCAGCAAGGACCTGCTGTCCAGCCCAGGGAACTCTGCTCAATGTCACGTGGCAGCCGGGATGGGAGGGGAGTCTGGGGGAAAGTGGATGCGTGTACATGTGTGGCTGAGGCCCTTTGCTGTCCAGCTGAAACCATCACAGTATAGATAATCAGCTATACCCCAATACAAAATAAAAAGTTAAAAAAAAATGGGCATGTGGGTATAGATATTCCATGCTCACGCACCTCAATAGATAGTCCACGGTCACTCACCTCACTCGCATGAAAATCTCTCTACTTTGAGACTGCATCGGCTGTGGACAACCCTCAGGATCGGTCCAATGTTCATTTTCTGGCTGTATCGTCGGTTTTTCCGGGAGACACACAACTGCTGTTGGTCTGCATGAATGAAGTGTAAAACCCTCAGTGTTTGTAAACTCTGGGGCCGCTACCTACTCTCCCAGGGAGGCAGGAATCTGTCCTTTTGAAAATAACTTTAAAATACGTGCATGAAGTACCAACATCACGACGATGCTTTATGACTTCACTTGTTATGACTTTTGCTATTTTTCTCTTAAAGGGAAAGGTGTGTAAGGTTCCAGTGTGTGGCATGCATGGAACCATTCCTGGAACCCTCAAAGAGCGGCCCAGGACCCAGCAATGTCCAGGTGAAGCATCTTTAGAGACACGTCTGTGTTCAGGATGCCCTAAGAGCTTTCCCGCTCTGGGCTGGAATGTATTAGGCACTGCGCTTGTGATTCTGGAGAAGGGAACAGCAACCCACTCCAGGATTCTTGCTGGAGAACCCCACAGACAGAGAAGCCTGGCGGGCTACAGTCCACGGGGTCGCAGAGGGTCGGACACGACTGAGCGACTGACTTGAGTTTCTTTCGGGGGATTCTTTTCCCAGCGATCGCCCCCACTTGTCAGGCGTCAGAAGGGCCAAGATGATGCTGATGATCTCGGTGACTGACTGACATCCAAGGGTAGCAGTCCGCAGGCCGGAGGGGTCAGGAGTCCCTCGTGGTCAGAGAGCGGGGTGGCATGGGGCGGGGAACACTGATGCCCCGCGAAGGCGCAGAGGGTTCCTCCACCCAGAACTGTCACTTCGGGCGCTGCCAAGGCGCCTGGGAATCAGGTCGGTCGGAAGCACGCCTGCCACAGGGCCCCGAAATGAAGAGGGAGAAATTAGAGCAATTATCCGTCCTAACGAGCCCCGCATCTCTTGTGTTGTCATTCATGAGGTACAAAATATGCAGCCCGGATTTTCTGCCTGTGGCGTTTTCTTAAACAGGATTTCACAGGCAAATAAAAATAGATCCCAACGAAAAGGATTGTTTGGGGGAAGCTTTCGGATGTGGGAGGCAGGGCAGAGGAGGTTTTCAAACAGCGTGGAGAGAGACGGGGAGGGTGGGCATGGTTTCCACGACTCTGAGCTCCCCCCGTGCCATTTCCAAGCACCGGCAGAAGCAGTTTTTGTCTGCGGACAGTCTCTGCGTCTCGCAGGGGGCCAGCCGGGGCCCGCCACGTGTGTTCTCGGCCACGCGGGGGTCAGCACACTGCTTCCGCCTGACTCTGCCTCAGCTGTCTCTTTGTCCAGCCGCCAGTGGGTCAGCGGGGATGGCTGTCACCGCCCCTGTCATTTCATCAAGCTCTGAGATTGTCAGCCGTGACTTAGGAGATGGTGGGATTTTTGTTGTTGTTGTTAAAACTTTTTATTTCGTATTGGGCTCTAGGCAATTAACAACCGTGCCATGGTTACAGATGGACAGCAAAGGGACTCAGTCATCCATAAACGTGTATCCCTTCTCCCCCAAACTCCCCTCCCATCCCGGCTGCTACATGACATCGAGCAGAGTTCCCTGGGCTGGACAGCAGGTCCTTGCTGGTTCTCCATGTTAAATCCAGCAGTGTGTCCATGTCCATCCCAGACTCCCTGACTATCCCTTCCCCCATCCTTCCCCCTGGTGACCATCAGTTATTACAGAGTATTGAGCAGAGTTCCCTGTGCTGTCCAGCAGGTCCTTGCTGGTTCTCCACGTTAAATCCAGCAGTGTGTCCATGTCCATCCCAGACTCCCTGACTATCCCTTCCCCCATCCTTCCCCCTGGTGACCATAAGGTTATTACAGAGTATTGAGCAGAGTTCCCTGGGCTGTCCAGCAGGTCCTTGCTGGTTCTCCATGTTAAATCCAGCAGTGTGTCCATGTCCATCCCAGACTCCCTGACTATCCCTTCCCCCATCCTTCCCCCTGGTGACCATAACGTTATTACAGAGTATTGAGCAGACTTCCCTGTGCTGTCCAGCAGGTCCTTGCTGGTTCTCCATGGTAAATCCAGCAGTGTGTCCATGTCCATCCCAGACTCCCTGACTATCCCTTCCCCCATCCATCCTCCACCTCTGCAACCATAAGTTCCTTCTCTAAGTCTGTGAGTCTCTTTCTGGTTTGTACGTTAAGTTCATTGGTATCATTTCTTTTTAGACTCCCCATGTAAGGGATGTCATAACAATATTTCTTCTCTGTCTGACTTCATGGCAAAACTGGATTAGGGGGAGATGGCTATGTAAACAACATGTTGAAGAGTTTATTGAAACTGAGAAGTTCTCACATGCGACAAGTTGAACAGAAACACTCAAGTCCCTCAGCTGCTTCGGCCACTCTGCTGTTGCCGTTGCTCAGTCGTGTCCGACTCTCTGCGACCCCGTGGACTGCAGCACGCCAGGCCTCCGTGTCCATCACCAACTCCCGGATTTTATTCAAACTCATGTCCATCGAGTCGGTGATGCCATCCAACCATCTCATCCTCTGTCACCCCCTTCTCCTCCCGCCTTCAGTCTTTCCCAGCACCAGGGTCTTTTGCAATGGGTCAGCTCTTCGCATCAGGCAGCTGGAGTATTGGAGCTTCAGCGTCAGCCTCGGTCCTTCCACTCTGCTCAGCACAGACTGCATGACCTTCAGGGTGACTTGCTGGTGGATTTAAAAATAGGAAGAGGCTCAGAACCCATCCCCGGCCTGCAAAGCACCTGTTGCTTATAGCGCGAGCTGCTTTTGACTTGATGATATCATCGGTCAGGGGGCAAATCGCAGAATGGCTGAGCAGACGGAATAGAGCAAAACAACGGGAAGGATCCTTTCGTGAATAAAGAGCTGTGATTCTCAAAGTGTATTTCTGAGAATCGCTTTAAAGTGTCCCGGGGAGGCAACGATTCCTGTTTCTCGCCTGTCGCCTTGGTTACCCCTGCCCTACGCCCTGCATTCATCTGCGTCTCTTCCTATAACCCCAGATTCTGCTGAGTCACCGAGCTTGCCCCGAGGGAACACTGACGCCCATCTCCCCTGTCTGCACTTGGGGCTTCGTGCTAACCGCCAGCTTCCCTCAAGACAGGGCCCCCGCTAAGGTCACATCTGGCCTGAGGGCCAGTCTTCCCCTTCCCCAAGTTGAGAAAAACAAAAGAAAAATCCTTCCTGTCTTTCTTGCCTAAAATGTAGGCAATTAGCACACGTTTCCACTTGCAGGAATTTGGTATTTCTTTTGCAAGGAGGAGAGAATGCTTTTGAGATGAGGGGTGTCTGTCTGCCTCTGGGGTGGGTGAGTTTGCAGTTGGTGCCTAAAGACTCTTTGCTAAAGAGTCTTCTGGGGAATTCCCTGGTGGTGCAGTGGTTAGGGCGCAGTGGTCTCCCTGCTGAGGGCCCAAGTTCAAACCCTGGTCAGGGAACTAAGATCCCGCAGGCTGCAAGGCCAAAAATAAATGAAATAAAGTGAGATGAAATAAAATAGTCTTCTGGCATTTGGGACACATGAAAAGATAATACAGAACTGGTACTGAAAGTTGGACTATAAAAGAAAGCTGAGTGCCCAAGATCTGATGCTTTTGAACTGTGGTGTTGGAGAAGACTCTTGAGAGTCCCTTGGACAGCAAGGAGATCCAACCAGTCCATCCTAAAGGAAATCAGTCCTGAATATTCATTGGAAGGACTGATGCTGAAGCTGAAGCTCCAATCCTTTGGCCACCTCATGCAAAGAGCTGACTCATTGGGAAAGACCCTGATGCTGGGAAAGATTGAGGGCAGGAGGAGAAGGGGACGACAGAGGATGGGATGGTTGGATGGCATCACCGACTCGATGGACATGAGTTTGAGCAAGCTCCGGGAGTTGGTGATGGACAGGGAGGCCTGGGGAGCTGCAGTCCGTGAGGTCACAAAGAGTTGGACACGACTGAGCGACTGAACTGACCTAGTAAAAGGTCTTCAAAGTGTTGAGTATGTGAGGGGGGAAAAGAGTTGAAAAAATGTGTGGCTAAAACCACCTCTCCCATATTCTTGTATGAACTTCTCTAAAACCTGCAGAAGCAAGTCTGGGCATGTAGGAAGGACTGGATCCATCTTTCCCACGTCTGGTTAGAGATTCATAGATTTTTCCCTTCTTTTTTTTTTTCCTATTAATGTGTGGCGTGCCTTGGTTAACTTTCAAATATTAACCCAACCTTGCATTTCTGGGATAAACCACTTTGGCCATGGTCTGTCATCCCTTTAAATGTATATACTTTTGAATTCGATTTGCTGGTATTTTGTTAAGGATTTCTGTATCTGATTCTGTATATTGGTCTGTAATTCTGTTTTTTCGTAACATCTCTGTCTGAATTTGTGTTCAGAGTGATTCAAGCCTCATGGAACAGGTGAGGCATTGTCCCGTCTGCATTATCATGGAAAGAGTCTGTGAAGGTCATTTTTCTTCCCTGTGGTAGACTTCACAAGGCGGTGTGGGCCTGGAGATTCCTTTATGGCCACGCTATTAATTATAATGCCAATGTCTTTATGGTATCTATCTATTCATATATGACTACTCATGTTTTCTACTTTTCCTTCTGTTAGCTTTGGTTATTTACATCTTTCAAGGGATGTATTTCACCTTAGTGATTGAGTTCATTAGTAAAAATGCTGATAATGTTCCCTTGTGTTCCTTTTTCTAAAAAAATTTTTTTTTATTGGTTTATAGTTAATTTACAATGTTGTGTTGGTTTCTGCTATATGGCAAAGTGAATCAGTTTTATATATATATATATATCAACTCTATTTAAGGTTATTTTTCCAGGTAGATCATTACAGAGTATTGACTAGAGTTCCCCGTGCTATACAGTAGGTCCTTATTCAATTCAGTTCAGTCGCTCAGTCGTGTCCCACCCTCTGTGACCCCGTGGACTGCAGCACGCCAGGCCTCCCTGTCCATCACCAACTCCCAGAGCTTGGTCAAACTCATGTCCATCGAGTCGGTGATGCCATCCAACCATCTCATCCTCTGTCTTCCCCTTCTCCTCCTGCCTTCAATCTTTCCCAGCATCAGGGTCTTTTCCAATGAGTCGGCTCTTCGCATTGGGTGGTCAAAGTATTGGAGTTTCAGCTTCAGCATCAGTCCTTCCAATGAACACTCAGGACTGATTTCCTTTAGGATGGACTGATTGGATCTCCTTGCAGTCCAAGGACCTCTCGAGTCTTCTCCAACACCACAGCTCAAAAGCATCAAATCTTGGGCGCTCAGCTTTCTTTATAGTCCAACTCTCCCATCCATACCTGACTACTGGAAACACCACAGCTTTGACCAGACAGACCTTTGCCAGGGAATGCCTCTGCTTCTTAATATGCTGTCTCGGTTGCTCATAGCTTTTCTCCCAAGGAGCGAGCGTCTTAGTTTCATGGCCGCAGTCACCATCTGCAGTGATTTTGGAGCCCAAGAAAATAGAGTCTGTCACCATTTCCATTGTTTCCCTGTCTTTTTGCCATGAAGTGATGGGACCAGATATCATGATCTTAGGTTTTTGAATGTTGAGTTTTAAGCCCGCCTTTTCACTCTCCTCTTTCACTGTCATCACGCAGTCCTTACTAGGCATCTATTCTGTACGTACTACGGTGCATATGTCAATCCCAATCTAAAAAATATACCACCATCTCTTAATCTCTGCTGACCGTAAGTTTGTTTCCTATACCTGTGACTCTACTTCTGTTGTGCAACGAAGTTCATTTGTAGTGCTTTTTAGCGTCCACATAAAACTGACATCACATGACATTTGTCTTTCTCTGTCTGACTTACTTTACTTTGCAGGGCAAAGTCTAGGTCCATCCATGTAACATTTCATTCTTTTTCCTGGATGCGTAGTACTCCACTGTATACATGTACTACATCTTATTTATAGAACTCAAAGAATACACACACACACACACACACACACACACACACACACACAAAGCATCTTCTCATAAAAGGCTTGGTCAAATGTGCAGCCCTGTAATCTCTCCAGAGGGAGGAGACAGCCCTGGCCTCTGAGCCCCGTCCTGTCTTTTGCCAGTTGTGCTTGAAGCCTTGAAAGTGAAAGTCGCTCAGTCATATCTGACTCTTCATAGTCCCTGGGATTCTCCAGGCCAGAATACTGGAGTGGGCAGCCTTTCCCTTCTCCAGGAGATCTTCCCAACCCAGGGATGGAAACTAGGGATCGCACACTGCAGGTGGATTCTTTACCAACTGCGCGCCTTGGGGTGCTCTTGGAGGGGGCTCCCCTCCTCTGACCTGCAAGCAGACAGAACAAACCCCGGCATCAGGAAGACAGAATCCAGGTGTTGGTGCCAAGAGGGGGAACCTGGGACGGTCCTATCCAGCAAGGTGCCCTGAAGCCACAGGGACCCAAACTATCCCCTTCTGCTCTGCCCTAGGGCATCCATCTTCACCTGCACGCCCCAAAGCCTGCCTTTCTGATCCTCGCACAAGCCCCAGGAGTCCTGGGAAGTGCAGGGCAATTTAGAATTGGAGGCGGTGGTGATGGCAGGGTGGGGATGGCTTTCCCCTGTCCACATTCCTCTAGCCACTCCCCCGATCTCCTTCCCTCACACCATCACAGCGACAGCGGAGAGGAGGAGGAACAGACTGAGGGGCCACGAGCCAGCTCCAGGGCCACATCAGTGCTGCAGTGCTGAGCCTTTCGAGCCGGGGGCCTGGCACAGACGGAGGGAGTGAGTGAGTGAGTGCCGCTCAGTCGTGCCCGACGCTCTGCAACCCCTTGGACTGTAGCCCAGCAGGTTCCTCTGTCCACGGGATTCTCCCCGCAAAAATACTGGAGCGTGTTGCCATTTCCAAGAATGAATAAATGAATGAGTGCATGAATGAATGAGTGAATAAATAGATGAGTGAACAGATGAATAAATAAGTGTAGGAATGAATGAATGATTGAGTGAATGAATAAAATGAATGAGTGCATGAATGAATGAGTGAATAAATAGATGAGTGAACAGATGAATAAGTGTAGGAATGAATGATTGAGTGAATGAATAAAATGAATGAGTGAATTAATGAATGAGTGCATAAATGAGTGAGTGAATAAATGAGTGCATAAATGAGTGAGTGAATAGATGAATAAGTGTAGGAATGAATGAATTCCTGAGTGAATGAATGAATGAGTGAATGAATGAATGACTGAATAAATGCATGAGTGCGAATAAATTCCTGAGTGAGTGAATAAATGAATGAGTGAATGAATAAATGAATAAGTGAACAGATGAATAAATAAATGCAGGAATGAGTGAATGAATGAATGAGTGAATAAATTCCTGAGTGAATAAATGAATGAATGAGTGAAGAAATGAATGAGTGAATGAATAAATAGATGAGTGAGCAGATGAACAAATAAGTAAGTGCAGGAATAAATGAGTGAAGAAATGAATGAGTGAATGGATGAATAAGTGCAGGAATGAATGAATGAGAATAAATGAATGAGTGAACAGATGAATAAATAAGTGCAGGAATAAATGAATGAGAATAAATGAATGAGTGAACAGATGAATAAATAAGTGCAGGAATAAATGAGTGAATGAATGAATCAGTGAATGAATGAATGAATAAACGAACGAGTGATAAACGAGGCAGCCCAGGGCAGGCGTTTGCTTGCAACAGGGGGAAAGCCCAGCTCGGCACACACCCTCCTGGCCTGCAAGAGCCCCGTGTTGGGGGCGGGGGCGGTTAGGGACCCGGGTGCGGCTGGGGCCCAGGCCTGCAAGGCGGCGTTTTCGGCCCAGTGGGCCAGCCTGCGGGTGCCCTGATCCCGGACAGAAGGGCCACCCTCCGTCCCTTCCCTCCTCCGCCCCCGGGGCCCCTCCCTCCCCCCCCTCCCACCAGCCCCGCCCACGGCCCGGCCCTCCCCCGCCTCTGCGCCCCTCCCGCGCGGCCAGCGCCGGAGGGGAGGGGTCCCCCCGCCCAGGTGGGCTCCTGGCTGGCGTCCAGCGGGCGCTCAGGCCTCTAGCCCGGGGCTTCGCCGCAGGCCAGGAGGCTGAGCTGCGCTGGAGAGGCGCGCGGCCCACGGGCAGTCTCTCTCCCCTCCCGTCGGGGGGCCGCCACCCTCCCCTCCGCCCTCTGACCCGGCCTGTGCCTCTGCTCCGCAATTAGCAGGGCCCCCCCAAATCTCCGACCCTGCTGCTCGAGGCTCGTCCCTTCCCCGCTGGCCTCCAACCCGCTCCACCCACCCCCGCGATGGCCGGCAGGTTCCCCAGTCCCGCCGGGAGTGCAGGGGCCTGGCCGGGAGAGGCCCGCCCGGGACCCTCCACAGGAAACCCTGGGCGCTCAGCACAGGCTTCTCATTAGTGGGGTGTGGGGGGCGCATGCACGGGCCGCACTCCTCCAGGGAGGGAAACCTGGGGCTGGGAGAAGCTGGTGCAAGTTCTGTCCAAAGTCAGTCGGTCCGACTCTGCAACCACACGGACTGGAGCCCGCCAGGCTCCTCTGTCCATGGGCTTCTCCAGGCCAGAATGCTGCAGTGGGTAGCCTCTCTCTCCTCCGGGGGATCTTCCCGACCCAGGGATGGAACCCAGGTCTCCCACACTGCGGGCAGATTCTTTACTGACTGAGCCCGCAGGGAAGCCGAACAGTACTGGAGTGGGCAGCCTGTCCCTTCTCCAGGGGAACCTTGCCCACCCAGGAATCCAGGCGGGGTCTCCTGCTTTGCAGGCGGGATTCTTTACCAACTGAGCCGCCAGGGAAACCCCGGGGCTGGGGTGACCAAAGATGGGAGAGCGGATCCAGCAGTCAGACCACTGGGGACGCACAGGTGTGTGTGTTGGGGGGGCAAGCTAGGTGACACCATAGGTTCTAGTACTTGAGTGTAGGGAGGACGGAGGAGCCCCTGGGGATGAGGGGGATGCACTGTGTAAGCATCACTGGTTCTAACACTGCACTCTGAGGGATGCTGGTAGGTGGCCTTGTGGATACACTGGGGCGGGGGCGGGGGGGGGGGGGGGCTCCTATGATGAGCGCGCCACTGGGGCCCACACCGTCTTGGGGGGAGAGACCCCAGCGCCCTGGCCGTCTGGCCAGAGGAGCTGTCTCTAGGGAGTGGGCAGTGGGCAGGGAGCGGTGGCCTGGTTCCCAGGGTATGGAGGCAGGATGTCTAGTTCCAACGTGGGCTCGGGAGGCAGAGGACAGGTGGGTCGTTTCTTCTGCACAAATTGGCCACTTAATTAGTTCCTGTCTCCTAGAGGGTGCTTGGCCGATGCCCAGCCCTCTGCTGACTCTCTGCGACCCCACGGACTCTAGGCCGCCAGGCTCCTCTGTCCGTGGGAATCTCCAGGCAAGAACACTGGAGTGAGTTGCCATGCCCTCCTCCAGGGGACCTTCCCCACCCAGGGATTGAACCCAGGTCTCCAGCACTGCAGGCGGATTCTCCAGCGTCTGAGCCACCAGGGCGACCTGGATCATTTTTCACGCAGGATCATCTGTGAGTCGATGGCCGCCGGGAAGAAGTCCGCTGGGAGGGCATGGACCCCCGGGGTTTGGGCCTCAGCAGGGCCACTCTGAGCTTTCCTCCCGGGCGGGTGTGACTCGCACTTTGCTAATCCCCTTTGCAAACTTTGTGGGCGTCCGGGGAGCCCTCCAAGGCTCCTCCTGCCGGCACTGGCGGGGCCGATGGGTGCCTCACGTTCGCGGGCACCTTGGGGGACGCCGCCGGCCGCAGAGCCGGGCTCCGGACAGGCAGGGCCCGCTGGGACATCGCCCGCGGCGCGCTCCGCCTGCGCCCCGGGAAGGGCCGGACCGGCCGTCCCCTCCTCGCCCGGAGGTTGCGAGACTTTTTTTTTTTCTCCTTCCAGCCTTCCGGCCAAAGCCGAGTTCTCTGGGACGGGGGTCCTTCTGCATTTTGAGGATGGAGAGAAAAGGCCGGACTTTTCTGAGCCGGTGTTTGGAGAGAGATGTTTGCAAAGCCCTCGGCGACCCGTGCGTAACGCCGGAGAAGCCAGCCCGGGTGAGGGCGCGGCGGCAGGAAAGAGGTAGGGCTTGCGTGGCCCGCGCCGAGGCCCTGGGCCACAACGGAGCGAAAACCGAACTCCACCACCCCGCCCGGAGGTGGCTTCTTGCAACATTAATTACCGCAGAAACGCCTGCCTGGGATCGCGTAATGTATTCATCGCGATGGAGAGGCGCTCATTGTTTGTGTAGCGGTGGTCTCCTGGAAGGGGAAAAAAAAAAAAAGGCCCTCTTTAGACGCCCTCCCCAGTACACTGCTTTGCTCCCCGAAAAAATAATGTTTTTCTTCAATAAAACGTAGAGGACCGGGCCTGTGATTAAATCTGAAAGGAAAGAGTTTTAATGTCCACCATATGTTTGCAAAGTACATGGCGAGGAAAAGAGAGAATTCCACTGAAAAGCAAACAGCATTTCCTCCTACAAAATATGTTGTTAAAATTGCCTTTTTTTTTTTTTTTTTTGCATAGAGGGTTATTTTAAAACACGTCCTGGCCCCAAGGTGGGATTTATAGCAAACGTGAGATGGAAAAAATATATATGCATATATATACATTTTGGGGTGTGTGTCTTTGGCAGCTCAGAGGCAGCCCACACTCCAAATGGGAGCCGGAAACCCACCCTGCTCCCTCTTGGCCTTTATTAATATTATAGATGTCGAATTTGTCGACAGGATCAATCTTATCCATTCACGAGCTGGATTAACAGAGCCCCGTTGTAATGAAAATCTATTAGCCTCCGGTTTGCAACACGGATGTTTGCGTCAATCAATAAACAGCCTACTGGAGAATACAAAAGCAGGTTTCTAAATTTGAAAGAGGTGGGGGGAGGAGGGAGATCCAGCTAAGAAAAGTGTGAAGACCTCTGTAAAATCAAGCCTCTCTGATCGATACTTATAAATAGTTAATGTGTGGGGAGGGGTCGGTTGTTGTTAAAAAAAGGAAAAAAGAAAAAAAAAAAAACCCTCACTCTTGGGTGAAAACCATCAACACCTCCACTTTGATAGAAATTGTCTTTTGAATTAGGGGCTGAGAAAGTGGGCCACGGAAGGGGCATTCCTTGAAAATTCCTGTTTCCGTGGGCAGCAAAGATGACCCTGGGGGTGGCCGGTGGGTCTGAAAGTTGCTGGGCTTTGGGGAGATGGAAGTGAGTGGGTGACTCCCACCGACCCTTCCGGGGGCGTGGAGGCCCCCCGCCCCCCCACCAGATGGCGGCCTCTTCTACTCCGCTCTTGAGAAGCTCACCACAGAAATTTCATTTCAAGTCAATCGGTTGGGGTCACAGGAGCTTCGTGTCCCTGGGCTGAACGTGAATACTCGGAGCCCTGCCCTGGAAGCCTCAGATAAACCAAATATGAAACGTCTGAATATTCATCACCTTCCCCCGCCCCACTGGCCTCCCAAATACAGGGAAACGGGCAGCTGTAGTTCATTAAGATCTACCTAATTCACATCGGGGAAAGTCAGATTATTCCCCAAGATCGAACGTGGTCAGGGTCCAGCTCCCGCAGTCCGCAGTCTGTCCCCGGGTCCACAGTGGTTGTAGGGGTGTTGGGGGGGTGGTCAGCCGTGTCCACGGACTCTTTCCCCAGATATCCTAGGGGAATGTAGGGGCTCGGGGCTGGGTGCAGGAGCCTGGATGATCATGTGGAAGTTCAAAGGAATGTAGGGAAGCGCCACTGAGAAGTCATTTCTTTTCTGTGGGTGACGGGAGCACGGAGAGTGGTGCTCCCCAGCCCCCCCTTCCCGTCCCCCCCGCCCCGCCCGCACCTTGCCTGCCCTGCTCCAAGGGTCCAGGACGCACACAGGAGGCTGAATCTAGCAGTTTCTGCCCCTGGGGACCAGGGTGTCTGAGCTCTCTAGCTCAGCCTGGGTTCGGAGAGGAAGCCTGGGTGGGCTGGCTGACTGAGGTAACTCGGGGTGCGTGACGGGGTACAGCGTTCTAGCTCTGCACCACGCCGGTGTGGCCTCGGCCTGCGTTGGGGGGGTGGTCCTCAGGAATTCAGGAAATCTGATCTGAAAGGACAGGGCCCATGTGTAACGGTGCAGGTTGGGGGCGAGGAGGCTCCCTCCCAGCCAGGGCCTCCCGGCTAGCTCCTGCCAACAGTGGGGGGGACCCCCTGGCAGGCTGGCTGTGAACTGTTCACGGGATGTTCACCTCCCCCAGCCTACCAAGCAGGGGCCTGGGTCTGTGGGCACGCCTAGACCAACACAGGCCTGGGGACGTCTCCAAGCTGCAGAAAGACCCCCGGTCCTCCTGCCTTCAGTCAGAGACCCTGCCCTCCGCCGCAGCAGAAGGCATCCCTGCAATTATTACTTCGTTCGATTGCATCTGTGTCTGCGCCTCTTCCCAGGTGGACCGAGGGCAGGGGTCGGACCCCGGGACCCATATTAGCACATCGTGTTCGCCGGGGGGGTTTCTGAGCAGCCGGCCTCGGATCCACAACCCCGGAGAGCCCCGGGGTGTGTTCCCAGCTTCTGGTGAAATCCACGTTGGAACTTCCGTCTTCTCCCAGAAACTAGATCCCTGGTCTCTCGCTCCCCGGCCCAGCCCAGCCCAGCCCAGCCCAGCCCAGCCCAGCCCAGCCCAGGGCATCTTTTTCATTTTTTTTTTTTTTAAGAAAGCAGCTATGCTTTCGTTTCTATCCACAAACTTTTCTGAAGCCTCTTTCAGAGCTGGCAGAATGCACTGGACACATAAAAGCATCCCCAACTTCCCAAGAGTAGCTGATATTTTTAAAAAGGTCTCTCTTTTTGGGCCCCTTCTTCTCTGGGGGAAGGTGCGGGGGTTGGTGGAGAGTCTGCAGAACCTGGAAACAAGAGCCCCTTATGCCCGGGAGGGTCTGAGCTCCCGGCAAACCGCCCCCCCCCCCGAACCTTGCCCCGGCGGAAATGTAAATGTAACATTTCATAAACCATACCCACCCTGCGGCCTTGGGCACCGACTTGAATTAGCAGAAATATGTGTTCGAAAAAGTCCTTGCCCAGGCTGAAATATGAAAAATAACTCTGAGGGTGGGTTTGGCCGCCTCTGGTTGAAAGGTGACAAAGGTTAGGGAGCTGTGTGTGTGCGTGTGTGTGTGTGTGTGTGCACACGTGTGTGTGTGTGTGTGTGTGTGTGTGTGTGTGTGTGCGCGCGCGTGCGTGCCCCTGGCTAGGGACAGACGGGGAGGGGTTCAGGGGACATCTGGCTCCTCACTCCGGAAAAGTGAGAGCAGAGAGGGTTTGCTCATCAGGAGAAACTGATTTTGTGAAAATCTTATCATAGGCACGGCCTCGGGAGTGACGGAAGAAGCTGGTTGGACGGCTTCCTTCCTCCCAGGATGGGTTATTATTTAGGAACCAAGTGTCTACTGGGAATCAAATATGGGAATCAAAATTGGGAAGGGGGTGACTTTCATTCTCTCTTGGGCTTGAGGTTTTTGGATGCCCAGCTGGAGGACACCCCTGGGAGCTGCCTGACCCTAACTCCCAGCGTGTTCCCTTTAGGGTGGGGTTCAAGGTCCCAGGGATGGGGGGCGGCCGGCTTGGGGGCCTGGAACTTCTCACCCCCTGTTCCCTGCAGTTGAAACTCAGGCCCTGTAAGACCCAGGTACCACGTGCCCCCAGGGGAGGCTGGGTCCCCGGGCTGGCCGGGAGGGTCAGGGAGGAGGGGGCGCAGGCTGCAGGCCGGCAGTCCCTGGGGATCCGGCCTCCTCACCTGAGGCCTGGAAGAGCTACCGTCCCTCCGAGGACTCCAGAAAGTGGCTCAAGCTTAGGGCCCCGTCCGCTTTCATCCCCTTCCGCTCCTGTCAGTCCACTGTTTCTTGCAAACACCGCGTTCCCTGGGGGGCGGGCCGGGCCCCCTGACTGCGTAGACCTGGAAGACGCGCGCAGTGGACCCGGTGACCGCGGGGGCAGACTCGGGGCGCGCGGCGCGCCCGAGGCCAGGACTGGGAGCTGCTGGGGCCGCCCCGCACCCCCACCCCGCGCGCCCCCTCCAGCTCTGGCCGCGGCCCTCGGCGTCTCCCCCAACCCAGCGCAGACCCGCAAGGCGGCTGCATGTTTAATACATGACGGGCTATTTGTACTTCTGTGTGATAGGCGCGCGCCTCCGCTTTGATGAGAGCAGCGGCGGTGACAAAGCCCTGTTTGTCAAGCTGCGAGCGCCTCTTTGCCTTTTCGCTTTTGAAGTCCGCGGGGGAGCAGGCCACGGGCCCCCGCTCCCGCCCCGACTCCCCCCAAGTCCTCCCCACCCCCCTCCCCAGCTCCGTCCGCCGCACGCGGGGCCGAGCCGACCCGGGGCCGCGCTCACGAGCGCCGGGCTCAGCGATCCTGCAGTGTGGACGGAGGGCGCAGAGGACCGGACGGAAACCCGGGGGAGAGACGGAGGGGGCGAGGGAGGGCGGCGGGGAGGCAGGAACGCGGAAGGACGGGAGGAAGGAAAGAAGGAAGCTCTGCTGTGTCTGCATCCCGTGCCCCTCTTCCCCTCCTTCCTGGCGTCCCACCCCCCAGATCTAGGTGCTCCCCGTGTGAACCCGACCTTGGCCCTGGGGCTTCACTTTCTTTCCCACGGAAGGAGACGCTGGAAGCCCAGGGCGCCCCGGATCCTGGGTTCTGGCTCACCGGCGCTTCGCAGGATGAGGAATTGACTCCAGAAAAATTGCAAAACGAACTCCTCCAAAACCCTGTAACACTCCTCCACCCCGCCTTCCACCCCCCCGTTACCCCTCGTCCCAACTCCCTGGCGGAGGGGAAGGGCAGGTGGAAGGGGCCACGAGGAGAGATGACAGAAAGCAAAAATAAAAGCGGGGAGGGGGCAGGAGAGTCACTTTATTTGCGGACGGGATTTTGCATTTTGCAGAGTGCATAGGTTGTGTCGCTGCCGGGATTGCCAAGTGCATTTCGGATTGCACTTGAGGAAAAGTGGATCTTTTTAAAGCACGTTATAGCGTTCCGAGAGAGGTAGGGTCTCGTCAGGAGAACCACGGCACAAGCAAAAAAAGAAAAAATATATGGATGTCTCCCCCCGCCCCCAATAAATCTCTCAGACACCAGGCTGACAGAACGGCTCGAACAAGAAGGCTGCGTCGGTCCGGCGCCCCCAAGGACCGCTGTGTACGAACCGGTTCTCCCAGCGAGGGAGCCGCCGGCTTCTCCGCGTCTGGACTCGCTCGCCCAGGGCAGTCGAGGGCCGCAGGGTCCGTGTCTCCGGCCCCTCCGAGGTCTCCGAGCCGCTCTGCCCAGCCGCCGCCGCCGCCGCGGAGACTCGGGCGCCTACGTTCGCCCTTCCTCGCGCTTTCGGGATTCTCCAACTGTTCCCCGGATCAGGCCGCGCGCGCGCGCACACCCGCTCCGGGGGGCGCTCCGGCGGGTCCAGCCACGCCGTGCCCAAGCGCATCGCCAACTTGGGGGTCAATTCTTCCCCGTGGGATGGCTCATCAAGCCGCCGCCCCGGGGTCCCCTCAGCGGCGTCTCCGTGCGGCCACGCCCAGACGCCGCATCCCGCGGGGAACAGATTCGAGGAGCGAGGCTGCGGCGCTCCTCCCGGTGCCGGGCCGCCAAGGACGTCCTCGCCATCCCTAAACTCCTCCTGAGTTTCCTTTCCGCCGGCCATTGAGAGAACGCGGATACCTGTTCGCGGCGCTGGCGCTTAGCGCCCCTGCGCGCGCGCGCGCTCCCTCTCTCTCTCCATATCCGTCTCTCTCTCTCTCCCTTCAAAAACTTGATCTTTACCGCTCCTCACCAAGGTGCCACAGACGCCAAACAGTGATGAAATCAAAAGAAAACCAATTGCCGGACTGGAGGTGGGGGAGAGATAGCGCCTCCGCGTGCGCCCGCCGCGGAGCCGCGAGGTGTAATTGCTGCCGACAGAGAGCGTTGGGGGTTGGGCGCAGAGGTAGCCGCGTATAAATAGTGAGATCTCAAATTGAAAGGCATAAATAACAGCAGGAGGGACCTGCCTTCACACGGACGGTCCTCTCCGCGCGCGGGAGGCGTGCGGACCACAGCCCGGCTCCTCGCCAGCCCCGCGGACCCCCGCGGCCCCCCCCCCCCGTTCCCACCCCCACACCCCCAGGCAGCCATGGAAGAACTCACGGCTTTTGTATCCAAATCTTTTGACCAGAAAAGCAAAGACGGCGGCGGCGGCGGCGGCGGCGGCGGCGGCAAGAAAGAGTCCATCACGTACAGGGAAGTTTTGGAGAGCGGACTGGCGCGCTCGCGGGAGCTGGGGGTCTCGGAGTCCAACCTCCAGGACATAACGGAGGCCGGCGGCCCCTGCCCGCTGCATCTCTTTAAGGACCACGTGGACACCGACAAGGACAAACTCAAAGAGTTCGGTTCGGGGAGGGCGGCGGAAGGTAAGCCGGGCCGGACGCAGGCTCCGGGCCCCTCCCGGGCACGGCGCTTCCCGTGGCCACCGAGCCCGGCCGCCCGGCGTCTCGCTCGGCGCCGCGGTGGGCCCTCCGTTTCGCCCCCAAAACGCTGAACACTTGACAGCACAGGCTCGGACGCAGAAGGGCCCCGGCCGCCACCCGTCGCCAGGCTTTTTCGTAAGAAAGAAACCGGCCGGAGAACCGAGGAGGCAGGGGCGGATGGAGGCGCCGGATCGAGGGCGGGCAGCGGCGCGGGGCCTGCGCGCATCGCTTCCCCGGGGGTGGGGAGGTTGGCATTGGGTGCCAGCGGCAGGCCTTTTCCCCGGATGGAGAGCGAGCCGGGTGTTTGGGCGAGGGTAAGGCTGGCGGCTGCGCGCCCGTGTGCCCGCCGGGATGTCTGTGTGCCCCGGGACGAACCCCGGAGCTCTTTCCAGGCGCCCCTCGCCTGCCCGCTTCCCCCGCTAGAAATGGGTCGCGTGGGGGAAAGCGCCGGCCGGCAGGCGTCGGCCCCCTCCCTCGCCTCTCTGCCCCGAGCCCTCTTAGGGAGAACTTCCCCTTGATGCTGGCTGCCGCGGGGCCCGTGAAATTAAGACCAGCCCTGTGTCCGCAGCGGTCAGGGTCTGCGCGGGGCAGGAGGGCCCGGGCAGGCTCGGGAACCCCTTGCACGCGCGGGCGCGGCGGCCCAGACCCCAGCCGGCAGGGCGCAGCGGGCCCTCCTGCAGGACCCCCATCCTGCGGCTTTTGCTGAAATCTCCGAAGCGTTTTGGCGCTGTCGTTGGCTTCAGAGGCGGCTAGGAGGGGAGGCTTGTTTACAAGGGTTCTCTTAGCGGGCCGAGATGGTCCCCACCCGGGGCGGATTTCCATGCACACAGGGCAGCCGGCAGGTATAAATCAGAGGAATAAAACTGGCTGGATTTCTCAGCGGGGAGCGTTTGAAAGCGTCCGAAGGTCTATATTTCTCATGACAAAGCGAGGAGAAACAGAGGCTTGCCATGTGGGGCGTGGGTCCCTGTGTTTTCCTCTTGCAGTGTTGAGAGGGGTCGGCATTGGCGACCCCTGGAAGGCTGTGCCCCCCACACGTCACTGGGGGAGTCCCGGCAGGAGGGCTTCAAGGCTGGCCTTTGGAAACCTTGACCTTAGCGGAGGCAGAAGGCTGGCGGAGGCTTAGTTAGGATAAGCCCCAGACCCCTGAGAGTCCCCCAGCCTGGGTTCGGATCGTCTTACCTCTGGGGCTCACCCTCTGGCGAGGCCTAGCGCACCTGGCCCTGTAATTCCCACAAAGATGGTGTGCTTTGATGGAGACGCGACTGTCTGCCGGCCGGAGCCCCGGTCAAGGCCTACTTTTAATTTACAGCGCCTGGCGAGTGACCTCCTGGGCCCCTTCATGGCTTCCCCCATCCTCCTTAAAGGCTGAATTCCCCCTCTGCCTGCCTCCTCTCACCCCTGGACAGTCAGGACGGCAGAACCCTGGCAATCGGCACCTGGAGAGACGGCGGAGCACAATCGAGGCCTTTTTATTTTCTATTTTAAATAGGCAGGAAGAGAAAGGGCTGTAAAAAGTAGAAGCAAGAAACATCACAGTGGCTCCTCTCTTGTCTGGCTCTGCAGACCACCCCCTGACCCCCCAGAAGGGCCGAGCCCCCCCCCCCCCCCGGCCGAACTGGCAGAATGGAGAGGTGGGAGACACCGGGGGTCTGGAGAGACACGGAGATGTCGAGCACCCGGATCGCGTGTGACCGCTGAGCCTGTGGTTTCTGCAGAGCCTGCCCTGGGTTCTGCAGAACTTTCAAGGCCAGCCTCTCATTCTGGGGTCACGTCCCTGGGGTTCAGTTAAGACACCTGCACGACGAAGTCAAGGTGGGGCTGCCTCTGGGAAAGGATTTGTTTCCCCCGGTGGTGGAGGAGTAGGGCATCCTTGGCAAGGTATCCGTCTCAGGGGGTGAGAGGGCCTTGGGTGCCCAGGAGCCTTGAGGAGAGATGTTTCAGGACCTCAGTGCTAGTGAGCATCTTAGGAACCCCCGCTGGGGGACAGGCTGGTTTCACTGATTTTCCCCTGGCCCCAGGGAGAATTTGAGTCTTTCCCCCTTTGCAGGCTTCCGGGCTCAAGGCTGAGGACTTCTCCAGCGCGCTTCTGGACTCTTTTCAGAAGTCGTGGGAGCCCAGACTCTTTGGAGAGAGTTTACGGAAGGCCACTGTCTTCTCCTTGACCCAGAGGGGACATCTAATGAGGGCGTTGGGAGACCGTTCTGCCTGTACCCCCGTAGCCCCTATGATCAGAGAAAAAAGCACACGGGCTGCTAAAATGTTGTTGTTCACTCTTTACAACCCCATGGACTGCAGCACGCCAGGCCTCCCTGTCCATCAGCATCTCCCGGAGCTTACTCAAACATGTACATCGAGTCGGTGATGCCATCCGACCATCTCATCCTCTGTCGTCCCCTTCTCCTCCTGCCTTCAGTCTTTCCCAGCATCAGGGGCTTTTGGCTTCCACCAACTCCGAGACTGGGGAACCAACTTTTATTTTCAATCCCTGAGTTTGGTGTGGGCCTGCATTTCCGGGAGGTGGAAAGGAGAGGTGTCTGGGTTAGAGTCTGGTTGATCCTGACCTTACTGCCCCCTCCCCCAGCAAATACAGGTGCTCCTGTAATTTTTGGACCGAAGAGAGTTTGCACTCCTGGCGTCCTGTTGGGGCGTGAGAATGCTTCCAGGAGACCGAGGGGCAAAACAGGAAGTCAGGAAACTGTGCTCTTGGGGGCACCCCTAGACGCCTTCCTGCGTCCCTTAAGATATGGCTTTGCCTTCTTGGGAGGGCTTCCCTGCTGGCTCAGACATTAAAGAATCCACCTTCACTGCTGGAGACCTCGGTTTGATCCCTGGGTGGGGGAGATCCCCTGGAGGAGGGCATGGCAACCCACTCCAGCATTCCTGCCTGGAGAATCCCATGGACAGAGGAGCCTGGCGGGCTACAGTCCACGGGCCGCAAAGCCAGACACGACTGAGCCACTAACACTTCTTTGCTTTCTTGATCGGAGGGAGATGAGGTCTGCCGATCGCCCAGCTCTGTGGCGATCTGAAGGCAGCTCTGGCCCGGCCGGAGCTGCCCCTGTCCTGCTGGGGTTGGTGGGGGACAAGGGTTCTCTCGGGCCTGGAGCCCCCAGCCAGGCTGGGCTCGCCCTGAGTTGTTTGCGGGAGCCCCCGCCAGGGACCCCGTACTTGGGCGACTCTGCCTTTGTGTGTTTTAACTTCATAATATTTAACACCCCATTCCGTTTCCAAAAAAAGAGAGGAAGGGGGTGTGTGTTAGGTTCTGTCAGTATGTCAACAGAGGCGAAGTGGATAATTGAGGAAACTATTCGGAGATTAGGCCAAAATACACCAGCCGGGCCGGGGTTCGGAGTCAGTTACAAAAGAGCGCGTCTTGCCTGCGAGTTTGCTTTATCTGCTCCACGCAGCTTTGCGTCAGGGCGCGCTGTCCGCCGAGGCCCCGCGCCCCGTGGGCCCAGCCAGCGTTCGGCCACGTCGAGCCAAAGCTTCCCGGCGCGCGGCCTGTTCGCAGCGCGCGGGGCCGGTGTTCCCAGTGCGCGGGGTCGGCGGGGGCCGGAGGAGGGGCTCTGCGGGGGACCCGGGGATCTCGGGCCGGGGCGCGCGGGGGGCCTCAGCGCTGAGCCCTCGGCCCGCCCGTAGGTCTCTACGACTGCAAGGACAAGCGCGACGACGTGAAGTCGGAGGACGAGGACGGGCAGACGAAGCTGAAGCAGCGGCGCAGCCGCACCAACTTCACGCTGGAGCAGCTCAACGAGCTGGAACGGCTCTTCGACGAGACGCACTACCCCGACGCCTTCATGCGCGAGGAGCTCAGCCAGCGCCTCGGGCTCTCCGAGGCGCGCGTGCAGGTGAGACCCCGGCCCCCGGAGCGGCGCGCGCCCCCTCGGCACGGGGCCGCCGGCGCCTTCCCAGGAGCGCGCGGGACCCCGGAGCTGCGGTGGGCGTTCGGAGGCTTCCCCGAGGCCTGGCGCGCGCCTGGCCTGGCACGCTCGCCTTCCACGTCGAGCGCACAGGGTGGGTGGCTGGGGGGCGGAGGCTGGAGCTGGGCGTTCGGGGGCTTCCCCGGGGTCTCGCGCGCGCCCTGCCTGGCAGCCTCGCCCTTCGCGTCTCGGTGACTGAGGCTTCTGCCCCGCGCGGGGCCGGATTAGCCGGGGCGCCGGGCGGGGACCGGGGAGGGGGCGCGCAGGGGCGGCGACGCGGGCGCATGGAATTGGTGATGTCCCCATCTGGCGAGCCACCGGCTGCTGGGGGCGGGGGGCTGGGGGTGGTCGTGCGCACGTGCGCGGGGGAGGGGGCGCTCCCGGATAGTTTTGTTGTTTGTTTCTGGTTTCTTTTTTTTTAACCTCGGGGTTGTTGGAAACGTGGAAGTGAAGCGGACGACTTTATTGACGGGGGAGGGTGGTAGAGACCCCCGGGCAGACAGCCCCCCTCTGCGAAAAAAAGGTCGGGCCTGCCAGCCGTGCTGGGCTTTTCCGTCGGCGCTGACGGTTCCGGGCAGGACAGCAGAGCCCGCGAAGAGGAAAGGAGGGTCACGGTCCCTGGGCTCCGGGGACTGGTTATTTAAATAAATGGAATTAATGCAGCCAACGGGGGGAGGGGACCGCGTACAGCCGGGGCTTTGAAAGAACGGCTTTCTTGTTGCTGTAGGATCAACGTCTTTAAACACGACTGGGCTGAGATTGTACGCATGAAACGAAAACACGGAAGGGTTTTAGAGACGGTGTTTTACAAAAGCTTTCATTTGGGGAGCGGGGGGCGGGGTGGGGGGGAAGGTGTTTGCATTCTATCTCCATTCCCTTTTCCTCTCTGCCGCCGCGGTAACTGGGATTGCGTAGGCGGAGATGCCGAAGCCCCCCCCCCCAGCGTGTCCAGGTTTCTCCGTGTCCCGACGCGGTGATGCTGCCCGCATCCCTGGGACCGCGGGCGGGCTGGCTGGGGGACCGCGTCCCCGAGCCAATTTGTCCCGGCGTCTGTGGCCGAGGCGAGGAGGGGCGCGCGGCGGTGAGGGGGCGGGGGGGGGGGCTCCTGGCCACCTTTCTCCGTCAAGATGGATGGGGCTGCCCTATATAAATTAATGAAAAGATTAAACTTTTGCTGAAGGGGACATCAACTTTTATGTCATTTCACAGCCTTTCTGCCCGGGATCCGTAATATCTCCTAGGCCTTGATGTACTGTTTCTATAAAAATAAATTACTTGTAATTTAATTCCACACTATTTCTTTCAGTAGTCTATTACTGAATAGCACCTTCGCAGGAGAGACCGAGTTGGCAGAAAATTGCTTCTTGGGTGGCTACAGATCTTGAGAGAAGCCCTAAAAAAAAAGAAAAAAAAAAGAAAAAAAAAAGGTTGGGGGGGCGGGAGGTGGGAAAATGGGAAAAGTGAGGCGCGCAGGCCTATTGATCCAGAGTTGGATTAAAATTTAACGATTGTAAATAATAATAAAAATAAACATGGGAATAGAAGAAGAGAAATAATTTCCACTTGGCCACGGGGAAAAGCATCGTGTAATAAAGAGAAGGCAGAAAGTGGTCATAAAAACCAATTAGTTAAAACTCGGACCCTGCTGTGCCGAAGCCAGGGAAGGGGGCGGGGGGAAGGTGGACTCAAAGAGGAAGAGCCGAAAATGCACTATATTTTAATCCTGAGTCTGAACTGTTGGGTAATCTTTTTCTGTACAGGCCGTCCTGTGTTGTTCGAGGATAGTGTTTCAATTTAGAGTGGAAATTTGCTGTAAATAAATTGAAGACCCTTTGGAAGCTGGTCCTTATTAACCTTTTATTTTTAGCGTTGTACTGGAAAACCCATATCACCCAGCTGTCAGGGTTATAATCGAAAGTTATGAGACCACGGTGAGGCGCGGGCGGTAATTTAATTACGACAAATATCTTTGGGTTTATGGCGCAGAGCTAAATTAAATGTCATTATTCACTGTCTGTAATGGAAATCAAAAGGAAATCAGATTACAGCATTTGTGAGAGAAATCAGCCAGTGATCCTTAATGAAGAAATAACTGTCTAAAGCACTCTTGTGTGCTTTACTTAGCATATTCAGGACTAATTGGAATTGATCGTGAATCACCCCAAGACTGATTTATTATCGCCGAACGCAGTGGCTAATTCATCACTTTTATTCTCCAGTAATCTTATTTTTTTTCTTCTTCTTCTTTCCTCGTGCTGAAGGGAAAGTGAGTTTTCTTCCTTAGATTTAAATAGGATTCTGTTTTCGGGAAAAAATGCCCTTGGTGGTGGTGGGGGGTGGTGGTGGTGCAGAATTCTCCGGTCTGGCTCCGAATTTTCACATCCTTTCCTGAAGATGGGTGGGTTCCGGACCTCAAGGAGACCGCGGTGTCCAGGAAGGGTCGGAAATGGAGAGAGGTCCAGTCCCAAGCTGAGTGCAAGGCAGCGGAGATTCAGGGCGGTTCGCGGGTGGGGAAGGAATCGGAGTGCAGGCTTTGGAAATGCAATCTGGATTTGGGAATCTCCACGTCTTGAGAGGGGGCACATTTTTGGAAAATTCTTTTTGGAGCAACGGGGCATCCAAATTTGCCAGGCTCCCTGCAGCGTGGCGGGGTGAGATTTCCCACGCTTGGGGGCGGGGGGAAGTCAGTTCTGTTAGGACAGGCCGGTCCTAGAGGATGGAAAACAGGCCCTTAAGAGGCTGCGAGGGAAAAGTTCTGGTGTCCTGCAGTCCAGGCTGTTTGCAGCCTCCGTGGGAGCTGAGGTTTTCCTGGGCAGGGTGGGAGACAGGAGCGGCCCCAGGCCCTGGGCTTGGACCATCGCAGGATACCCGAGTTCCACCCAGAGGTGGGGCATGGCCCAGTTATCCTGGGAGATCCAGGAGCACCCCAGAGGGGGCAGGGTGAGAGAGGCTGGAGGGGAGTTTGGGAGAAAGTCAGGAAGGAAGACTGAAGTGCTGAAGAACCTAGACGGAGGGAAGGCCCTGGATGCCATCTGCATGGGGCTGTTTGGAGGAAGGGGGACAGTCAGTGTGGGGGAGGGCTGGACAGGGCATGGGGTGGCATGGGGCTTTACACCCCAGTCTTGTCAGGCCTGTGATGCTCCTCGGCCTGGGAAGGGTCTCAGCACCCTTTCAAGAGATTAGGAGCCCCTCAAGTTGACATTTCTTGTACCCGAAGTCCGGGCCTGCGTTTTGTGGGAGGGGCGTGTGTGCACGCAGTCTTTGGGAATCAAGGATGGTCATGACTCGGGGATGTGTAGCTGGGACCCTCCAGGCTTCCAAGGAGGGGGAGGGTGCCTTGGAGGACATGGAGGTTCCTGGACCCCAGAGCTTGATTAGGGAGGAGGCTGGTCAGGAGGAGGTGGAAGGTCGGGGTGGAAGGTCAAGTTGGACCAGTGGGCTGACCGGCTGGAGTGGGGGCGGCCGGCACAAAACGATGGACAGTTCTCCACGGCACCTGAGGACCCTCTTGGGCTTCCCTGGTGACTGAGATGGTAAAGAACCCGCCTGCCAATGCAGGAGACCCGGGTTCGATGCCTGGGTGGGGAAGATCCCCTAGAGGAGGGCATGGCAACCCACTCCAGTATCTGTGCCTGGAGAATCCCACGGACAGAGGAGCCTAGCGGGCTGCAGTCCATGGGGTCACAGAGTCAGACAGGACTGAGCAGCTCAGCACAGCGGAGGACCCACCTGCCCGCCTTCCGTTCATGGATGCTAACCCTCTAGTCCCACTTAGCTGAGGACAGGTAGCAGCTGCAGGGGCCCCGTTGCGCTGGGACTGGGGAGACAGGGGCAGCGGAGGAAGGCCTTGAGGGGGCCGACAGGCAGCTTTTGGATGGGGGGCGGGGGCAGGAACCCCAGGCGCCTTGCACAGCCTCCGGCGTCCTCTGGAAAGCAGGCTTAGCCTGCGCTCACGACGGGGGTGCACGTGTGTCCGCCCCGCCCCCAGGTGTGGTTCCAGAACCGGAGAGCCAAATGCCGCAAGCAGGAGAACCAAATGCACAAAGGTGGGTGCGGGGGAGGGGGGCGGGGGCAGGGCGGAGGATGGAGGTGGGGGCGGCGGGGAGGCCGCCGGGCGCGGAGGGCTCACTTCTCGTGTGCTTGCTCGCAGGCGTGATCCTGGGCACGGCCAGCCACTTGGACGCCTGCAGGGTGGCCCCCTACGTGAACATGGGCGCACTGAGGATGCCTTTCCAACAGGTAGCGCGGTTTTGTGTTTATTTCTCCCCCCAGGGGCGCCGCCGCCGCCTCTAACCCGCCCCGGGGGAAGGAAAGGGAACCACTTTTTGTGCCGTGAATCCATTGTGCTGCGCCCTGTGCGTGGTTACATGGTCCTGTCCGGCCCTTTGCAGCCCTACGGACTGCAGCACGCCAGGCTCCTCTGTCCGTGGGATTTTTCCCAGGCAAGAACACTGGAGTGGGTTGCCATGCCCTCCTCCAGGGGATCTTCCCCCGCCAAGAATCGAACCCGGGTCTCCTGCATTGCAGGCGGATTCTTTACCACTGAGCCACCAGGGAAGCCCTGTAAACCCGTTGGTGCATATTAACACCACGCTATAAAACTCCCGAGAGTTCCCTTTGGGGGACGACAAGGACAGAAAGCCAGACACAATTGTTTTTTTTTTTCTTTTTTTAACGAAGGTCAGAGGGGAAAATAAAAAATGCTACCCACCCCGGAAGCGCCCACTCGCTCGGTGCCTGGTCGGGGACGGAGCGGGTCTGTGGCTCCCACTCCTGCGCGAGGACCTTTTCCTGCAGCCAGCCCGGCCTCTCTGCATCTCAGAGTCGGGGGGCGGAGGGCGGAGTGGTCTTTGCCCCCTGCACCTCAGAGTTGTGGGGGGGGGCGCGGAGGGGGGAGTTTGCCCAGCTCCCAGCAGCGCAGGCGGTCCTGTGCAAGGAGGGGGGCAGCCGGGAGGCCGGAGGACAGAGGCCTTCGGAGTCCAGGTGTCCCAGGGGCCGCGCCACCGCCCCTGGCCTGGAGCAGCCTCGGGTGGGTGGCGGGAGCCGCGTGGCCGGATCTGCAGGGGGAGCTGGACTAGAGCGGGCGTCCCCGCTGCTGCGGGAGGGGGCGGGGCCCAGCGTGGGGGTGGGGGCGTGCACGCTGGTGGGGGGTGGGCGTCGGCGGGCGGGGACTCAGCGTGGGGGGGGGAGTGCACGCTGGTGGGGGGGTGGGGGCCCAGCGTGGGTGGGGCGTGCACGCTGGGGGGCGGGCGTGGGGGGATTACCTACCGTGTGGGGAGGTAGCGTGCACGCTGGGGGGCCGGGCCCAGCGTGGGGGTGGTAGTGTGCACTCAGGTGGGCGGGCATCGGGGGTCCTCGGGCCATGGGAGCAAGCAGGACACGCCTAGGGGTTGTCTCTGCGCCCCTGGGTGCTGAGGGGCGCGAGGTCTGTGGGTCTGACCTGGCTGCAGGGTCGTCTAGGCGTGACAGCGTGGGAGGCCGTCCCACTAAGGAGGGTCGTCCAGGGGTGACACCGGGGGGGGCCGCCTCGCCATGGAGGGTTATCTTGGGGTAACACGGCAGGGGGTCATCCAGGGGTGACCCGGGGGGGCCATCTAGGCGTGAGAACATGGAGGACCGTCTCACTATGGAGGGTCGTCCAGGGGTGACACCGTGGTTTCGGCTGGGTACTCCCGTGGGGCTGAAGGCAGGTAGGGATTCGGGGTTGTGGGCCCGGGAGGGGTCGGCACCTTGCTCGCTCAGACCCCGCCCCCAACCTCCAGGGCGGGGCCCATCGCCCCCCCAGCCCCAGGCCTGTAACGGCCCCTGGCTATTACAGGGGCAGCTGCCCAGACGTGGGGTCAGCGTTGGGCCCTCTGAAATGAGGTCATGGCAGATCGAAGTCTTGGCTCTGCTCTTCTTGGAAGTGGGTGGCCATCCCCTATTTCAGGGCGTCTTCCCGGCCCAGGGAATCTTTGCGACCCAGGGATCGAGCCCGGGTCTTCGGTATTGCAGGCACATTCTTTAGCATCCCAGCCACCAGGGAAGCCCATATAAGTTGGAACTTTGCTTGGCATTTTTTACAAAATGCCATGGCTCAGATGGTAAACATTCCTTTGGAAGATTCTGATACTGGTCTGTGGGAAGGGGTGTGTGTGTTTGGATGGGGGAGGCCCGAGCTATAGGCGGGACCCTGAGTCCAGGGGCACCTCAGACAATCAGCTAGAGTCGGGTGAGGAGGGGGTATCAGCTGCGGTGGGCCAGGGGAACAGTGCAGATCCCCCAGCTCCTTGGGGTGGGAAAGCCCCCCTCCCCAAAACATCCAGTGACTCCCATCCAGACATCAGGTGTCCAGAGGAGAGTGGGTGGTGGTCCCCTGGTGGGGGGGGGGTGTCCCCTGGTCTGGGAGGTGGTCCTCCTGGTGGGAAAGCCCCCCCAAGAACAGGCAATGACTCCCATCCAGACAGCGGGTGTCCACAAGACAGAGGGTGGTGGTCCCCTAGTGGGGGGAAGTGTCCTTAGGGCAGGAAAGCCCCCCTCCCCAAAACAGCCAATGACCCACATCCGGACATCGGGTGTCCAGAGGACAGTGGGTGGTGCTCCCCTGGTCTGGGGGGTGGTCCCCTGGTGGGTGGTCCCTTGGTTAGGGGTGGTCCCCTTGTCTGGGGGGCGTCCTCGGGGCAGGAAGGCACCCCTTAGAACAGGCAATGACCTCCATCCGGACACCGGGTGTCCACAGGACAGTTGGGTGGTGGTCCCCTGGTGGATGGTGGTCCCTGGTGGGTGGTCCCTGGTGGGTGGTCACTTGGTTAGGGGTGGTCCCCTGGTCTGGGGAGGGGTCCTCCGGGCAGGAAAGCGCCCCCCTCCCCAGAACACGCAGTGACCCCCATCCTGACAGTGCGTATCCGGAGGACAGTGGGAGGTGGTCCCCTGGTCTGGGGGGTCCTCGGTGCGGGAGAGCCCGCCCCCCACAAGTCTTGACTGCGCGTGGTCTCCCATCCCAGGTCCAGGCGCAGCTGCAGCTGGAAGGCGTGGCGCACGCGCACCCGCACCTCCACCCGCATCTGGCGGCGCACGCGCCCTACTTGATGTTCCCGCCGCCGCCCTTCGGGCTGCCCATCGCCTCGCTGGCCGAGTCGGCCTCGGCCGCCGCCGTCGTGGCCGCCGCGGCGAAGAGCAACAGCAAAAACTCCAGTATCGCCGACCTGCGGCTGAAGGCACGCAAGCACGCGGAGGCCCTGGGGCTCTGACCCGCCGGCCCGCCGGCCCCGCGCGCGCCCCGGGCCCCGCCACCCCGTGCGTCCGTCCGTCCATCCGTCCGCGGCGACCTGCACTCGACCCCTCCGCTCCCCGCACCGCCCCCCACCCTCCGCCTCGACGGGCAGCACGGACACCCCGGAGCCGGGGCGCAGCGAGCTCCCCGCCCCGGGGCCGCCCTGGGAGATGCCTCTCCACCCCCTGCAGGCCTCGGGAGGGGACGTCGGGGAGCGCACGGCACCTCCAGGGCCTCGCGGAGACCGTCGCGGGGGCGGGAAGAGCGAGCAGGGGACGGGTGGACCAGCCCACCTCGGCCCCCTCTTCGGGCGGTCCGAGCGTCCTGGGACGACCCTCGGCCACGTGGAGCTGCCCTGCGCCCTCGCCTGCGGCTGCCACTTCCCACCCTGTGCATGCGGCCTCCGCCACGCGCCTTTCCAAGATCTCACAGTCTAGGAAACAAAAAGATCTGGGGCTGGTCTCCTCTGAAGATGCCAACGTTTGGATGCGTGCGGCTTTATTCACTGCCACGGACGGAAAAGTTTCATCGGAGAAGGAGCTACGGGACGCCCACCCCCCCGCCGCAACCCCCAGTGTGGATTTCAGTGTGGACTCGGGCATTCGGAAGCAGGGACTCCCTCCTGGGCCGGCCCGCGCACCCACCGTCCCCCTACCCTTCGCCTGAAAGGTAGCAATAACGAAGCGCATTTGACACGACCTGGCCAAGGTGATGCTGGTCACCGGGGACCTCAGGATGTCACGCTGGGACGGTTCCGGGGAGGGCCGGCGGCCTGACCGCCCCCCCCCCCCCCATCGTCCTGCCCGCGTTTGGCCCCGGCGCGCCAGATTCAGGATTCCTTGGGCCGCACAACAGGCGAATTGATAACTTTCCCCCCAGTCTTTTCAATTCCCCCTCGAATGGACACTCTGGCTGTTCTGCAGAATTCAGATGCGGAAAGAGGACTTGCAATCGGGACAGAGGGGCGCGGTGGTTTAAGGTATAATAATAATAACTGGTGAAGCATCCACGCTAGTGACATGCAATGACCTGCAGGAAAGTGCAATATTGTAAATATGATAGATTTTAAAAAAAAAAAGAAAGAAAGCTGTCCACTCGACCCTGTCAGCTCCGGACTTTGAAGGGCATTACCTCCGCGCCCCCCACCACCACCTCTGCATGCTGCGGGCCCAGTGCCAGGATGGCCGGGGTAGCAGGGGAGCGCTTCCCGGTGGTGGGAGTGAGCTGGGTGTGGCTTGAGACGAGAACCAGGATGGGGGTGGGGGGTGGGGGCGCCAGGAAGTGAGGGCGGGGGAGGGGCCGAGCTGTTTTCTGGGAAGCCGCCTCCAGGCAGGCAGTTTTAAGAGCATTTTTTTTTTTTTTTTTAAGGTGTGGGGCTTCCCTGATGGCTCAGTTGGTAAAGAACCTGTCTGCCAGTGCAGGAGACCGGGTTCGATCCCTGGGTGGGGACGATCCCCTGGAGAAGGGCGTGGCAACCCACTCCAGTGTTCTTGCCTGGAGAATCCCACTGGACAGAGGAGCCTGGCGGGCTACATACAGTCCATGAGGTCACACAGAGTCCAAGATGACACTGTGACTTTCACTTTCACTTTTCTAGGGGTAGCCAGGTCTAGCCTTTCTTTTCTTCTTTTTTTTTTTCTCCTGTCCATGGATTTCCCCTCTCTGCCTGTTGTGTGAACATCAGACAGCTATCTGTCTTGGAAGTGGGTCAGGGGCGTGGGGCGTAGTCGACGTATCCAAACCCAAAGTGTTGAGGTTCCCAGGTTGAGTTGGAGGCGATGGGCTTTGCAAATGCTGCGTGAGATTGGGTTGAGGGGAGCGTGGTGGTGGCCATGCATGGTTGCTGGGCTTGTCTACCTCGAAAATGTGCATTTCTGTCTTTTTTTTTTTTTTTTTGGTCTGTTTGTTTGCCTTAGTCAACCCAGGCGTGCCCAGACAGAACTTGCTACCTAGTTCCCCAAAGCCCAGCTGGCCCACTCTGATTCTAAAACAGCTTAACGGCTTTTTAGTCTTGCCGGCTGTTTTCCCTTACCCCTCCATTTGGGTACATTTCTGTAAGGAAAAAAAAAAATTATTTTTTTTTCTCTTCCGTGTAAGGGAATACATTCTACCTTTGCACTGACCTGAAATGTAGATGCATTTACAACATCTGAAACTCTTTTAATCAAAAGGCCCCTTCAACATAGTATTTTTTTTTTCCTTCTAATTTTGAAATTTCAACAAATCTCTGAGATGATGAAGAGAGAGACGGGGTAAAAAAAAAATGTGTATTTTTAAATCACTTGGACGCTTCGCTCCCAGCATTCATGGCATTATGGAATTTGCCTTGTATGTGCAGCTCTTCTGAAAGGTTGTGAATTAAAAAAAAAAAAAAAAAAGTCCTCCATGGGATTTTTCCAGCAAGAATACTGGAGTGGGTTGCCATTTCCTTCTCCAGGGGATCAATCCCAACCCAGGGATTGAACCTGGGTCTCTTGCATGGCAGGTGATTTCTTTACCAATTGAGCCACCAAGAAAGCCCATATAAGTTGAAACTTTGCGTTACGTTGTTTACAAAATGCAGTGGCTCAGACATAAACAACCTGCCTACCAGTGCAGGAGACCCGGATCCCTGGGTGGGGATGAGCCCCTGGAGAAGGGCGTGGCAACCCACTTCAGGATTCTTGCCTGGAGAATCCCAGGGACAGAGGAGCCTGATGGGCTACAGTCCATAGGTGACAGAGAGTGGGACACGCCTGAGCGACTGACACTTTCAAATGAACCTCATCCATCCTAGAATCAAAGGCAAAGCTTGGAGGTGAAATGTGTTCGTGCAATTAGTTTTGGTTTTTTTTGGAAGGTTTACCATCCATCCATTGTAGTTAAACGTTGACTCTCCCTACACACGTGAGGTCTGGTCTGGCAGAAACTGACGTTTATTAAAATAGAGGCTGGTAGGCCTGCCGGATGAGGCGTCATCTCGTCCTTGTGTCTGGCTTAAATGGGGTGAGCAGGGTGCGCCCCTCTTGGACGGGGGGCCCCCCCATAACTGAACGGAGCCTGAGCTGTGTGAGGGGGCGGGGTGCTGTGAGAGGAGCTGGCCGGGCCTCTCTCTGGGCAGGAAGAAAGTCTGGGGGTGGAGGCAGATGACAGTTGAGGGCGCCCAGGGTGGACGGCGGCTCCTGGCCTCCTTTGTCTCCCAGGAATTCCAGGTCAGAAGCGAGCTAGGAGCCCCACTGGTGGTCCGTTCTTCCCAGTCCAGATCTGGTCTCTGCTTTCTGTCTGTCCGGCAGTCAGCAGGGCGTGCTGGGGTGAGTGGAGGCTCTGGGTAGGTCCTGGTCTCCCCGGGACCATCCTGGTCTCTTTCCAGCGGCCGTGAGACAGGAAATGTACCGAGGTGGACGTAGTTTGGGTGTCCTCGATGTTTTCTGAGTAGAGACAAGACCCCTTTCTCCAAGTCCTTCATGGCCAGTTCCACAGCGAGCAGACCCAGTGAGGAATATCGCCTAGAAAGCAAAGTGGACGGGTTTCCTCCGAACAGCACCAGACCGGATGTGGGATTTTTGGTTGTGAAACCCACGTGCAAGTGGGCCTGTGTGTGCAGACGTGCTACCAGATCTCTGCGGTGTCCAGCCCAGGGGCCGTGGGGCTGTCTTCTCCAGGACAGGTCCAGGCCCACGGAACCGGTTTCGTTTCCTGAGACCCTGGTCGGAGAAGCCTTCCACGATGGGGACTCCCAGTTTAGCAAAAACTTGTTCTTCTCAGCTGGGTTGTTGCAGTTTCATGTCTTACTTAAAGATTCACTCTCTCTCTCTTTTTTTTTTCCTTCTGTTGTGAGGCTGGGAAACTTGCAATTTTATCTCAGCGGGGATGGGGTTGCATTGATGGGTCTTAGCATCAGATGTTGGGCTTGCCTGGTGGCTCAGACGGTAAATGATCTGCCTGCAGTGTGGTTCGATCCCTGGGTCGGGAAGATCCCCTGGAGAAGGACATGGCAGCCCACTCCAGTGTTCTTGCCTGGAGAATTGCCATGGACGGAGGAGCCTGGCAGGCTACAGTCCATGGGGCCACGAAGCGTCAGACGTGGCAGAACCACTGACACTTTCACTTTCACCGCACGTAGTTGAGGTGATGAAGAGTCTGCCTTGGAGACGTTTTGCTCGCTCGGCAGAGAGGTGCAGAGATCTCAGCAGTGGCTCTTCTCTAGAGGGACCACGGAGGTCATTTTGCAGTCGTGTTTTCTGGGGTGACTTTGTACCCCGTGGCCGAGGCCGAGTGCAGGCTGGGTGAGGTCGCGGTCCAGGCTAGCTGCAGACAGAAGGAAGCGGCCATGCGTGTGTTTCCAACCTTTGCAGAGTCGCGCATGCGGTGAGGTTAGCGTCTCCCACCTGGGAAGCGGATCTTCAGAGCCTCACACATCCCTGGGGATCCAGGGACGCCCCCCCCCCCCGCCCACCGCCCACTTTGCTTCCATCCGAGCTGGGACCCCTGACCAGCTGCCCCTGATTGCAGGCACTTGCATGCTCGGCCTTAAAGTCTGTTCCCTGTGGGGCCATCTGGATTCTGAAATGGGAAGGGGCTGGTGTCAAAGCTCACGGCCACCCCCGCCCTGCTGGTAACTCCCCCAGCCCAGCGTTTGCACCGCTGGGTTTCACTTAACCCTGTTAATGCTCCCCGAATTCAAGGGGGTACCCCAAGCCCTGAGTCCCAGCGTCGCGTACAGAGAAGCCGACTTCCATGACAAACATATGTTTGAGGCACTTTGCTCTTTTTTTTTCTGCCCCCCACCCCCAAGTTTGGGAGGTTGGGTTGGCGGAGGGGTTATCCGTGGACAAGCTCGACATTAAAAAAAGAAAAAAAAAAAACTGGTGCCTAATTTATTAAAAATTAGCTTAGGAATACGCTGACTTTTCAATACACGTGAACACGATGCAATTTATAAATGTTTTATTGAAATTTGATATTTAACGAGAAACCGGTTGAGGAATGTAGAAGAAAAATGTTCAAGTTGCAAAGCTATTAAAAACGCGCTATTTATTGAGAGGCGATGGTTTCCCCAAGACAGCCCCGCGGGACGCAGAGCTCCCGTGTCCCAGAGGGGCGCACTCCTTTGGTCCCTGGTAGGAGGTGTATGTGGATGTTATTTATTTCCCCCCTCCCCACCCCCTTTGGTTGAAAGTTCTTAAATATGTGCTATCTTAATTATGTTGAGTGTAAATTTGACGTTGCCTTGCCTTTATTTTTATATATTTTTTAAGCCTGTTGCTCTCCCCCCCCCCCCCCCCCCCCGCCTTCTCGCCTTTCTTCCCTGAATTTACGAGCAGTGATGGTTATTTACGACACAGTGCCCGGGTTTGGGTTATGCATACAAGGTGTGTCTGGACCTACGCAGGTTTTCAGGGATCACGCAAATGAAATCACGCAGCACGCCCCCCAACCCTGCCGCAACCCCGCTGTTGTGGGGTGGGAAAAAAAAAAAAAACACGCCAAAGGTTTTATTGGCTGTGCTTGCCGGCAACCCAACCCACCCGCCCCCCGACCACCGACCCCACACACAAAATGCCCTCAAGTTTAGTTCGTCTTACAAACTGTATTTTGTCAAACCATATAGTTATGAATGTACATCTTGTAAAACGGAGATATAAATAAACTTATAAATATTTGTATTCAAGTGTTAAAAAAAAATTCACACCTCTCCCCAGAGGAGACTGGTGTGGGTGGGTAGGGAGGTTGGGGGGCGGTGGTGAATATCCGAGTAGGAGGCAGCTGAAAGTTTTGTTTGCAAGGGGACAGCAGAGAGAGAGAGAGAGACAGAGAGAGAGAGAGAGAGAGAGTGTGTGTGTGTGTGTGTGTGTGGCTTTCCCTTCACGATTGCTCCTATAACCCTGACCTCGAGGAAAGGTACGTTACACCCCCTCCTCCACCCTCCAGAAAAGTGGGGAAAGAAGAGAGAGAGAAAAAAAAAAAATCCCCACTTGCAATCAAGTCCAGATTGGAGGCTGAGCAGCCAGGGGACTTGAGCAAAACCCACCTGCTTTGGTTTCCAGTTTAAAATGATCCTTTTGTGTGATTTCTTGGGGGACTGTGCGCAAGTCCTTTTGGGGGGAAAAAAAAAAGAATAAATGGAAAAGAAAAAGCAACACTTAAAAAAAAGAGAGAGAGACTTTTTATTTTTTTTCTTTTTTGGACTGTGTTTTTTATCTTGTTCCGGAGAGGAAGGTTAACAAGGTGATGTCACTTTCTGTGTCGATAAAAACCACATGTGGGGAGGAAAAGACAGGCAGACGTGGGGTGGGGGGAGCCCTCTGGGGGTCCAGGGAGGCTGTGTGACCTGAAGCTGAGAGGCCGGGGCCTGCTCTTTCGGGGGGCCGTGGGGGAGCGGGGGTGACCCTCCCAAGGGAGTATCCATCACCACCAAGGTGTGCCCAGAGCAACCTGGATCCTCTCCTCTCGTTCTTGGCCCTGGAAACCTTCTCAGCCAAGGAAGGAGGTTCTAAAGGACCTTGTTGTTGGATGCTGAGCATCGATTGAATAACTTGGGAGATTTCATTTTCGTTTCTGACTTGGGCGCTGCAAAAGCGGCCCATTCCCAGAGCCCTTTCCCGAAAGCCTGTTTGTGTCCTGGCTGTGGGAGGCAGGGGGCCCGGGGCGCGGCCTTGGACGGGTTGGATGGCCCCGTTCAGCATCTGGATCCCAGGCTTCCGGGTGAATCTGCCCTTTTTGGGGGGCAGATGCAGACAGCTTTGCCCAGGTTCTGCTGAGTGGCTTCAGTCGTGTCTGACTCTCTGCGACCCCACGGACCGCAGCCCACCGGGCTCCTCTGACCGTGGGATTCTCCAGGCTCCAATAGCGGAGTGGGTCGCCACGCCCTCCTCTGGGGGACAGGCTAGTCGCCACGAAATGTAATCGGCACCGTTGTTTGGTCACTCAGAGAGCCATGAACGTCCAGCTCTGCTCAGCAAACACCTTCATGGTGTTTTGCATTAAGAGACCAGCCTCTCTTCCACACAGACTCACTCACTCTGCTGCCAGATGGAAGCTATCTGAGATGGAGCCGGCTCTGTCCTTGAGTCATTCTTGACATAGCTGAGCCTGAAATGTCAGTTGGTTGGCCCTGAATTTCTTCTTCTTCTTCTTTTTTTTTTTCCTTCTCCCCACTGTGGACTGTGCTGAGCCTGTTCCTTGGATTCAAACTGAGTTTTGTTTTCCTTTTTAAATGATTTTGAGTCGCCCACACGGACACACCCCGCAGAAAGATGGGGCTGGGGGTTTCTGGATGGCCGGACAGCCGCTTCTTACGACCCAGTCCTCAGATCCGAAAATTGAACACGAAGGCTCGTTTCCCTGTGTTTTCTGTATCCAGGTTTCTGAGGCTTCTGCTGGGGGGTTGTGGGGGGGTGGGGCCTGCCTCTCGTCGCCAGTCATAGGAAGGAAAAACCACGGACTGGCCGGCAGACACAGCCTGGTGCTTGCCAAAGGGCTCTCGGAGCAGTTGTTGGAAAAAAAAAAAGTCGTTTTCGATTTCACCAGCGTGTCTCTCGCTTCACACGGAGACAGAACGCAGATGAGAAATGGTGCTTCTCTGCCTCCAAACCCGTGGCCCTTTTCCGATTTTATGGGTTTAAAAAAAAAAAAGACTCCATTCTTTTTTGTTGGAACGCTGACTTTCTTTGAAGAAAGGCAGATAAAGAGTGCCTTACTTGTTTGCACTACAATATTTTGGAATTTTTTTTTTTTCAATCAACATGACGGATTTTTTTTTTTTAGCTGTTGATTGAAATGATGAGGTTTTTCTTCTCAGTGTATATTTGCTTCTGTTGTTTACCTGAAATCACAGAGAATGAGCTTAAAGTTCTGAAAGGGTCTAGCTTCTGTTGGTCCGTGGGTGTGTTGGGATAAATGCACAGTTATTTCAGCAGAGACGTGGGAGGGCGTGGACACCCCGTGGGCGTCTGTCGTGACGTTCCGTCCTGGACCATCTCTTGGCCTCTGTCCTCGGAGATGTGAGTGTTACCCTGTGCCCAAGAGATGCAGAGAAGTCGGGCGGAACCACCTTGCTAGGTTGTCCCAGTCGAAGGAGGCAGGTCACCGACCCACGCTGTCGATGTCTGAAGAGACACAGTGTTTGCGATATTTAGTGAACGCGCCCTACCACAGGAGGATGTTTTCAGAGTGGGCTGGAGGGGGACAGAGGTCCTGTGGTCCAGACACGGGGAAGCAGTTGAGACAAGAGAGCCCTTCCAGAGGGTCTGTCTGAATGGACCGCCTCAGGCAGGGAACGTGTGCAAGTGTGCTTCTGACTTAAATCGAGGGCAGCTGGTCCTGACTCAACTCTGGGGTCTCCAGGCCCAGCACACCGTCCGCTCTTCCTCTTATTCCGTTTTCCTAGGATGAGGACCCCACTGTGGGCAGCAGAGCGTCGGCTCTCACGGGGACCCTCTGCGGTGATGGGCAGGTCGCCCTCCATCCTACGGACTTTGGTGATGCAGCAAGCCGATCGCCTTCCGGAAGGACTGTGAGATTTCCAAACGGGTGACTTGAAATGATGTTTCATCGTCAGAACTACTTACGCAACATCTAGAGGAGGAAATGGCAACCCACTCCAGTATTCTTGCCTGGCGAACCCCATGGACAGAGGAGCCTGGTGGGCTACCGTCCAGGGGGTGACAAAGAGCTGGACACGACTGAGAGACTAATGAACACCAGAGACAGAATCGGGCTTCCGTGGCGGCTCAGCTGGTAAAGAATCTGCCTGCAGTGCGGGAGACCCAGGTTTAATTCCTGGGTCCTGGGTCGGGAAGATCCCCTGGAGGAGGGCACAGCAGCCCACTCCAGCATTCCTGCCTGGAGAATCCCATGGACAGAAGAGCCTGGGGGGGCCTAAGTCCATGGGGTCGCAAAGAGTCAGACAGGACTTAGTGATGGAACAAAACCAAGAAGCTTTTAACAGCTGTTGGAGAAATACCTTATCATGCACGCGTGCACACACCCACGGACACACACACACAGTACAGAAAGGAATTGGAGTAGGATTATGTTATGTGTTCAGCAAGTTCAGTGAGGGATGACCACGCAGACTGGCGGGCGTATTTGACGCGGACGTTGGTGGATGGACGTGGCTTTGGAAAACGAACCATGCAGGGACCACACCAGCTACTCAGGAAGTCTGCGCGTCCGGGGCTCCAGGGGACCGAGTATCAGAGCGGACACGTCGATGCCCAACTGCGAATGAAGGGCAGGGGTGAGAGCCTCGGGCGGACCCAAGGCTGCAGTGGGTTGGACAGATGTGTGAAGTCTTCTCAACACGTTTTGGAGAGTGTTTGGTTGTTTGGGTCATTTTCTAGGGAAACTAGGACGTGCGTTGTGTCTGCGCCTTGACGGAGGGTGAAGGAAGACTTCTACAGAGGAGCGCAAGAGAGGGAGCCCGGTGTCTGGGAGGAGCCACGTGCCTCCTGCCGTCCCTCGGTCGCCGAGGGGCCTTGTGTGGTGACCGAGGTCAGGCGGTCACCAGCGTGTCCGGCCGTGCGGGGCCACAGGGCGTGTCCTCTGTTTTCTCCCGTTCGTGGGGAAGCTTTCTGCCTCTGCAGACAGGGCTCTGGAAGGACCAGTCAGCGCCGATACGCTGTAGATGCCCCGAGCCTCTCTCTCAGGTTCTTGACAAAGCTTGTCCGAGATGCAAGGCTACCTAAGAAACCGCTGGATATTTACGCTTAAGTCTCAGGGAACCATTAGGCACAGGACTCTTAAGTGGAGACACTGTACTGGCCACGTCTGTACAGACGACACCAACGGATCCCTCTTCTCCCAGCAGTTCGGCTAGAGATTCCTTCTTCTCCTCTGACAGAGATGCCGGCAACCCTCATCTGAGTTGAAGGTGATACTGTGTCCCGTTGCTGACTTGCATCAGATTCAGGCTTGCTTTCTGCTGGGACAGTGTGTGGGGTCCCCGGGACCAAGGATCACAGACCAGTGACTTCAAACCAGAAGCATCTGTCCTCCCCCAGCCCTGGGGACCAGACGTCTGAGGTCAAGGGGTCCCAGGGCCGAGCTCTGCCAGAGGCTCCAGGGGAGGGTCCTTCCCGCCTGTTGCAGCTTCCGGGAGCTCCAGGCGTCCGTCCCTGGGCTGGTGGCCGCCTCCCTCCCTTCTCCGCCTCCGTCTCCACGTGGCTTCTCCTCTGTGTCCCTGTCTCTCCTCTTCTGTGTCTTATGAGGACCCTGTCCTTGGATTTAGGGCCCTTCCAGGAGGGCCTTATCTCAGACCCTTCATTCCATCACGTTTGCAGAGACCCTGATTCCACATAAGGTCCCATCTGCAGGCTCCAGCCCCCTCATTTCATGGGGTTCCTGTCTGGGGCGTGTGTAGGTGATCCCGGGTCCCCAGTATCGTGAGCATACCTCTGTGCTGCTTCTCTGACCTGGGTGAACCTTCACAGAGGTTGAAGGGAGGAGGGAACAAGTCACTTATTTCTGAGACTTTCAAACACCCGGATTTCTGGACCAAACACACAGCAGGGCTGAGGCTGAGAGATGGGGCTCAGCGGAAAGGTTTTGAGCCACAGGGAAGCGGGGTCTTGGGCCTTATTGCCTGGGAAATTCGCTGGGACTTTGAGCTCCTCATCAAAAGGAAGGGACAGACAGAATCAGCACATGGTATGCACGGAGAGTTTCTGCATCTTGGCTTAGAACACAAGGGCTCATTTCTGCTTCATACGTGATATATATGTGTGTGTATAATGGCTCAGTCATTCCTGCTTAATGTGTACTTCAGAGAAAGGCATAGAGACAGAGGAACCATGTTGTGTGTGTGTATGTGTATATATATGTGTGTGTATACATACATATATATAGTTGTTTTTCACTTGCTAAGTCATCTCCGATTCTGTGAGACCCCATGGACTGTAGCCCAACAGGCTCTTCTGTCCATGGGATTCTCCAGGCCAGAATACTGGAGTGGGTTGCCGTTTCCTTTCTTTGGGGGATCTTCCTGCCCGAGGGATCGAACCCCGGTCTCCTGCATTCCAGGCGAATTCTTTACCGCTGAGCTGTTGTATGTATATATGGGCTTCCCGATGGCTCAGACAGTAAAGAATCTGCCTGCAGTGAAGGAGTCGTGGAAGATGGAGGTTCAGTCCCTGAGTTGGGACGATGCCCTGAAGGAGGGCATGGCAACCCACTCCAGGATCCTTGCCCGGAGAATCCCATGGACAGAGGAGCCTGCTGGGCTACAGTCCATGGGGTCGAAAAGAGTCGGACCCGACTGAGGCAACTTTGCAGCTTATATATGTTTTTATATGTGTGTGTGTGTGTATATATACACATATATATATGACTCTTCAAAAATCAAAGTTAAAATGCTGTTGGGGGCACACTTTTTGGGTCTAGGACTTTAACTATAGCTCTGTCCATGGGATTCTCCAGGCAAGAACACTGGAGTGGGTTGACATTCATTCCCTTCTTCCAGGGGATCTTCCCGACCCAGGGCTCGAACCGGGGTCCCCTGCGTTGCAGGCAGATTCTTTACCGTCTGAGCCGCCAGGGAAGCCCGTCACATATGTAGGTGAATTTTCAAAAAGCCAAGTGAAAATGCTCACAGCGGACATAGCTCATTCTGGGTCGGGCGTTTCATGGGTACAGACATTTGCAGTCTACATGCAGCTCTTCCAAAGGCGCGGCCACAGGTGGAAATGTGCGTCCTGGGTATTTATTTTCAATATCCAGGCAGTGAGCCCCCGAGAGGGGGCGTACAGCTGCTTCCGGGCTTCTGCCGACCCCAGGCCACGGGGGCCCTTGTGTTGACACCTTCCCCATGCCTGGTGCTGACACGGGGGTCTGGGTGGGCGTTGGGAGCGCATCTGTTCACGAACCTCACAGCGCTGTGTTTGCCTCGTGGGGTGTCCCGTTTCTGCATACGGACTGAGGAGCCAGACAGGTGTCTTCTCAGTTCCAGAGTCGTCACGGCCCTGATGTGCGCTAAGGACCACATTAGTCATGCCCTCTGGCAGGCAGGCCTGCACCATCCTTTAAATCTTGTTTTTTATCCCTTCAAAATGTATTTTTTATTGGAACATAATTCCCTAAAATTCACCCGAGTGTGCAATTCAGTATTTTTTTTTAAAACACATTCACAGTGTACTGTAGTCATCACCACTATCAAATTTCCGGAGCTTTTCGTCATCTGCAGAAAGAAAAGTCTGTACCCATTAAGCGCTCATTCTCCAACCCCCTCCCACATTCTCTTCACTGCTAGGCAGCCACAAATCTCCCTCCTGTCTCTACCGGCCTCTTCTGGATGTTTCCTCTGAACAGAATCACATGCTGGGTGTCTGCTTCTCTCACCGACCATCGTGTGTTCAAGGTCCATCCACATTGCAGCCTGTGTCAGAGCTTCCCTCCTTTTCCTGGCTGCGTAATATTCCACTGTGTGCATGGACTCCATGCTGTCTATCCATCCACCCACTGATCCATCCATCCACCCACCCATCAGTCTCTCCATCCACCCACTGATCCATCTATCCATCCATCCCCCATCCATCCACCCACCCATCCATCATCCATCCATCCACCCACCCATCCATCATCCATCCATCCATCCACCCATCCATCATCCATCCATCATCTGTCATCCATCCATCCATCCACCCATCCATCATCCATCCACCCATCCATCATCCATCCACCCATCCATCATCCATCCACCCAGCCATCCATCCACCCACCCATCCATCCATCTACCCACCCACTGATCCATCCACCCACCCACCCATCCACCCATCCACCCACCCATCCATCATTCATCCATCACCCATCATCCATCCATCCATACATCATCCATCCATCCATACATCATCCATCCATCCACCCACCCACTGATCCATCCATACATCCACCTAGCCATGAGTCTATCCATCCACCCACTGATCTATCTATCCATCCATCCACCATCCACCCACCCACCCACCCATCCACCCACCCATCCATCATCCATCCACCCATCCATCCATCCATCCATCCATCATCCATCCACCCACCCATCCATCCATCCATCCATTCACCCACTCACCCATCCATCACCCACCCATCCATCCATCCACCCACCCATCCATCCATCCATCCATCCACCCACTCGTCATCCATCCAATGACATTTCTGTTGTTTCCACTTTTTGGCTATTTTGAAAATACTTCTGCATACCACTTATTGCATGGATATATCATTTCTGCTATTTTTCTTCTGAGTTCCATAGAATGTGTTACAATATAGCTTCAATTTTATGTTTTTTTTTTGTTGTTGTTGTTGTTTTTCTTTCTTTGGCCGAGAGGCATGTGGGATCTCAGCTCCCAGACCAGGGAGCAAACCCGCACCCCCTGCATTGGAAGGTGAATTCTCAGCCGCTGAACCACCAGGGAAGTCCCGGTAATTGTTTTTAGGCCCAGTGCTACCGCACACTTAATGGACTACAATCTCATGTAAACATAAGCTGCAGAAGCCCTGGGAAGCCAAAAAACTCGAGTGACTCACTTCATCACGATATTCGCTTCATTGAGGTGATTTGGAACTGAACTGGAGGTATTTCGGAGGTCTCCCTATATTAACGACGGTGGAAAAATACACCCCCCTCCCACTGCGTCTTACCCTTCTAGTGAACCATCTGTTTCAATATGCCTATGTTTTTTTCCAGGCTTTGAGCATAATTTTTACATAGTTATAATAATACTTCATGCAATTTTGGACTTTTCCCACCCAGCACACATGCGTGAGGTCGGGCGCGTTAATTTATATGAAGAAATACGACTGCCACATGGAGCCAGGGCTGTGGGCCAGCCAACACAAACATTCATTCTTTCACAGGGAACATCTACTAGGCAAAAAAAAAAAAAAAAAGTCAATTTAAAAAAAAAAATCACTTAATGTGAGTGGAAAATTGAGTTAAGTTGCATGATACCACCCAGGCTGAAATCCTCAAAGAAATCGACCCTGAATGTTCACTGGAAGGACTGATGCTCAAGCTGAAGCTCCAATCCTCTGGCCACCTGATGCGAAGAGCTGACTCAGGGGAAAAGCCCCTGATGCTGGGAAAGATTGAGGGCGGGAGGAGAAGGGGGCGACGGAGGATGAGACGGCTGGATGGCATCACCGACTCGATGGGCAGGGGTTTGAGCAAACTCCAGGAGATGGTGACGGACAGGGAGGCCTGGAGTGGGGTCACACCGTGGGGTCACAAAGAGTCGGACAGGACTGAAGCGACTTAGTACACACAGCGCGTGGCTGTCTGTAGTTAGTATATCATCTTACAGGTTTCCGTTGGGAGCTGGCTTTTCCACATAAGGAAGTCCATCTTGACCCATTGATGCCAGGTTGAAGATAAATAGATGTTTTCAGGCTTCCAGCGTTACGTATTTCGTGTTTCGAGTGCCGCCCAGGTGGTCATCACACGGGAGGGAAAAGCGAGGCGTTTATGCAGAAGTCGAAAGTGATGCTTATTTGTTAAATTTTTAGAACTCTTTTTCTCTTTTAATGGTTCCTATCACACAGGCCAGTGACAAAATGCTTGGCTCTCACTGTTGTTACGATGGAACAAAATGCTGCCCTTCTTTCCCTCTGCGTTTCATTTCCATCAACCGTCACTGGCCGTTTTCAGGGAATGTGTTGCTGACGGACGCTGTGGTGCAGACAGGTCAAAGCTGATGGTGGATTCTGGGATTGGCCATTTTGTTTTCCGGGGGAGGCGGGGGGAGTGCTTGAAAGTGAGCACCAGTTGCTCAGGGTCACTCTCTGTGACCCCCTGGACGGGAGCCCCGCCAGGCTCCTCTGTCCATGGGATTCTCCAAGGCAGGCATCCCGGAGTGGGTTGCCATGCCCTCCTCCAGGGGATCTTCCCGACCCAGGGATGAAGCCCAGGTCTCCTGCGTTGCAGACAGATTGCTAACCGCTGAGCCAGCGGGGCAGCCTGAGCAGCAGTGATTATGTGCTGAAATAAACGGGTGTGAGATTCTGCCGCGTTGAGCATCGTGGGGTGGGACTGAAGGACCGACACTGTGGTTTAAAAAGAGCCCCTGGACCGTCTGTTCAAGGCTCCTCTGAGCATCTTTGTGCTTCCGAGGAAGATACAGCAAAATTGCGTCTGGATAGATGCATGCTGAGCACCAGGAACCTGTCTGCTGCCTCTTCCATGGGTCCATTTATCAGTGTTTGTGGAGCAAGCACTCTGGGTCGGTGATGGCGGGCACACAGCTCCTGGCCTGCAGGTGAGCATGATCCCGCAAGTGCCTGGAGTTACAGGTGGGGACGTGTGGGGCTCAAAGACGGCCTGAGCGAATGTGGTGATGCCCAAATGCCTACGTGGTCCAGGGTCTACGTGAGACGACGCGCCACGGGATGCAAGGGTCTGTGCTTGGGGTGTGAGTAAGGGGGACTCCTCTACCCGTTGACTTACAAATACGCATAGCGAGAGAGTTGTGACTTGAGTTTTATTTGGGGTACAATGAGGTCCGCAGCTCAGGAGACAGCACCTCATATAGCTCTGAGAGGCTGCTCCAAAAACTCAGGAGGGGAAGGTCAGTGTGCATGGGATTTTGGTGAAGGCAGAATGCATGCAATCACACACATATCTTTGCAGAGGGTTTCTGCTAGTTGTGAGGAAACCGTCATCACCATGAAGGAATTTAGTGCTTGTCTAGATATGAGGCTTTCCAGGGGGCGCTAGTGGTAAAGAACCTGTCTACCAATGCACGTAGATGTGAGATACCCAGGTTCGATCCCTGGGTGGGGAAGATCCCCTGGAGGAGGGCACGGCAACCCACTCCAGGATCCTTACCTGGAGAATCCCAGGGTCAGAGGAGCCTGGCGGGCTGCAGTCCAGGGGGTCACAGAGAGTTTGAAGACCAAAGCAATTTAGCATGCACCCACACACTAGACATGAGCAGATCCAAGAGTTGGGCTCCTGTAACTGCCTCCTGAAAATATCCAACTATCTGAAGACCTGTCCTGCCAGTTCTTCCCAGAGGACAGGAAGTCTGATGTCTGATCTCCACCCTGAGCCCCTTTCGGGGGGGTGTTGAAGGTCACCCCTGCTGTAGCAGCTCTTGATCTAATCCTCGTCGAGGTGGATGACGTGCCCGTGGCAATGGGTAGTGGGCGCTTTACCCCAGAGAGACTTGTCCTCAAGGGGCCAAGGCACGTGCAGATAAGGGAACTTCTTGGGGCCAGGGGGCTGGAACCCTCCTCAGACCAGCCTTCCCTCCTTGGAGGGAAAAGCAGGAATGTGCAAAAGCCAGAGGCAGGGGGTCCCGTTTCACTCACCTGGGACGAGCCCGGGGGAGCGTCTCGAAGCCCACTCTGAGTTCACGGCCTGGGAGCTTTCCCAACTCCGAGGAATCTCACTTTTAGCCACGCCTGGTGTAACCTAGGGCCAGTGGCCAAGAACCCGGCTGCCGATGCAGGAGATGTAAGAGCCGTGGGTTCGATCCCTGGGTGGGGAAGATCCCCTGGAGGAGGGCATGGCAACCCACTCCAGTGTTCTTGCCTGGAGAATCCCAGGGAGAGAGGAGCCTGGCGGGCTGCATGCAGTCCATGCAGTTGCAAAGAGTCAGATACAAGGGCCGTGAGTTAGCAGGCACATAGCCAGCAGCATCTTAGTTCTCCTTCCAGGGATTGAACTCACACCCCCCTGTGCTGGGAGCGTGGAGCCTTAACCAGAGGACCCCCAGGGAACTCCCCATCTCTGGGTCTTTTGACATTTCCTGCAGGGAAACTGCACACACACACACACACACACACACACATGCAGAATAGAAGTAATTTCAGAAGAAGAGGAGCTAGGCTGCTGTTGACCACCTCCTGGTCTCTCTGCTCCCCTCCCCTGGAGGCCGGAGGGCACAGGGGACAGGGGTCAGAAATGCAGACGACTGGGTGGGTGTGGGGCCTTGGGAAGCAAGAGCTGATTTCCTGAGCTCACTTCAAAGGGGGCTGCTCTCCGCCCCCATCATCTTCCTGAATTCCTCTCCCCCTCGGAGAGTCTCTCTGTTGCCTTTTGATTCCTGCGTGAACTCCCGGCCGCACACCCGATATTAAAAAACAGAGACGCCACAGCCGGGGAAAACACACACACACACACGTCTGCCCCCTCCCTCCTGGTTTCAGAGGACCAAAAAAAAAAAAAATTCATAAGCAGAGCCATGCTTTTCTAATAAAAATTCATTAAATAATGGTTATAAGGGATGAAGCTCGGGCGGAAACAAAAGCACAGGATGAGGGGACTCGCTTTGAACTTTTTCCAAAAGACAAAGCAAACACGGGGTCTGCCTGGAGCTGTCCCCCACCCCCAGTGAGAACCAGCCCCCAGCACCCCGCCCCCTGGTATCTGCGGGTGAAGAGGAGGCTTGGCTAGAAGCTGACGCAAAGCTGGCTTTCTCTCACGTTCCCTCCTTCGATGCCCACAGGTGAGACTCCAAGAAGTACAGTTACCCAATTATGATTCTCTCTCTTTTTAAAAAAAAAATTTTTTTTTTTTAAATTAGAGGATGATTACAATGCCGTGTTAGTTTCTGCCATATAGCAACGTAAATCAAGCTTGTGCTCGGTCGTGTCCGGCTGTTTGCGACCCCGTGGACTGCCGCACGCCAGGCCTCCCTGTCCATCACCAGCTCCCGGAGCTTGCTCAAAGTCATGTCCATTGAGTCAGTGATGCCATCCAACCGTCTCATCCTCTGTCATCCCCTTCTCCTCCTACCTTCAGTCTTTCCCAGCGTCAGGGGCTTTTCCAGTGAGTCAGCTCTTTGCATCAGGTGGCCAAAGTACTGGAGTTTAGCTTTAGCATCAGTCCTTCCAATGAACACCCAGGACTGATCTCCTTTAGGATGGACGGGTTTGATCTCCTTGCAGTCCAAGGGACTCTCAAGAGTCTTCCCCAACACCACAGTTCAAAAGCATCCATTCTTCGGCACTCAGCTTTCTTTACAGTCCAGCTCTCACATCCGTACATGACCACTGGAAAAACCATAGCCTTGACTAGACAGACCTTGGTCAGCAAAGTGATGTCTCTGCTTTTTAATGCACTGCCTAGGCTGGTCACAGCTTTCTGACGTGATGGATCCCAAGCACGCAATGAGACCCAGAGGGGCTTGCTGCGGTCTGGCCTCGCTGTCCCCTGCGTGGTGACGCCTGTGGTTATAGAAAAAGCCTGTGTGCGTTCCCCGCCACACAGCTGTTCTCAGCTCTGACTCAACAGCAGGGCCAGGCTCAGGGACCCCGGCGGGTCACCTGCCCTCCGTGGACCCGGGGCCTCAGCTCACGGGCTTGACTGTGTCTTCTCCGCCCCTCTCACCGCCCACAGGCCACCAGCTCCAGGAGGAGCAGAAAATCCATAGAAAATAACCAGGTCCAGGCGCTGGCTGCTTTTCCTGCCCTTCCTTTGATTGCCAAGTACGAGCGGCTGACTAAAGCTGACGACTCTTGGCAAAATGGATCCTGTTAATCGCGTCTTCGAGAGGACCCATCCGTCTGGAGGACACTTCCTCGGAACTGAAGTCCAAGTTCAAGGTGGATCATGGAGGATCGTCCGTCATCCGGGGACGGGGGTGAACATTAGACTGCGTGTGTAGTCAGTCGCTGGGTCACGTCCGAGTCTTTGCGACCCCACGGACTGTAGCCCGCCAGGCTCCTCTGTCCATGGGCTTCTCCAGGCAGGAATACCGGAGTGGGTTGCCATTTCCTCCTCCAGGGGATCTTCCTGCCCAGGGATCAAACCCGTGTCTCTTGCATTGTAGGCGGGTTCTTCACCACTGAGTCAGCAGGCAGGGGAAACATGAGTGACCGCTGCTGAAGGTCACGCAGATGAACAGGTGGCTCGTGTCCCAGGGCGGTGAAGCCGGGACTCTTACTGGACACCTGGACCTTGATCGTGACTTCCAGTCCTATATAGTGATTCTTTTCTTTTTAAACCTGTGTAGGTGTGTAATTGCTTCACGGTTTGCCGGAGTTTCTGTCGTCGACAGCAAAGGGATTCAGTTACACATACACATCTGCCCGATCTTTAGAAGATTCGTTTCCCGAGTAGGTCATTGCAGAGTATCAAGCAGAGGTCTCTGTGCTGTACGGTAGGTCGGCATGAGTCGTGTGTTCTACACAAAGGATCAGGGAGACAGTGAAGGACAGGGAGGCCTGGCGTGCTGCGGTCCGTGGGGCCGCAAAGAGTTGACTTGGCAAAGTCAAAGACTTGACTTAGCAAGTGAACAAGAATAACAGCAAAGGAATAGCGTGGGCTTCCCTGGTGGCCCCCAAGGTAAAAAAAAGAATCAGCCTGTCAATGCAAGAAACGCAGGTTCGATCCCAGGGTCGGGAAGATGCCCTGGAGAAGGGCATGGCAACCCACTCCGGTATTCTTACCCTAGGAAATCCCAGGGACAGAGGAGCCTGGCGGGCTACAGTCCACGGGGTTGCAAAGAGTCAGAGATGACTGAGCGACTGAACAACCACCATTATCTACTTGGGACACCCATAAACAGTCCCGCCTCAGCCCTGGGGAACTGGCCTCAACCCCCATGTGGGAAGGAAGGAGGAGGCTGGCCTTGCTCCTGAAAGGAAGTGGAGCCAAGTCTTAGCAGCTGGTCCTAAGCTTACTGAGGCCAAGTCTCGGGAAGACTTGATGGGATGTCTCTGGATGCTGAGGGTGGATGAAGTTGGTGCTGGGTATGGTATGTCCGAGGGACTTTCCAGGTGAGTCTAGTGGTAAAGAACCCGCCTGCCAGTGCAGGAGACCAGAGTTCCATCCCTGGGTCGGGAAGATCCCCTGGAGGAGGGCATGGCAACCCACTCCAGTATTCTTACCCTAGGAAGTCCCAGGGATAGAGGAGCCTGGCGGGCTACACTCCGTGGGGTCTCACAGAGTCAGACATGACTGAAGCGACTTAGCATGCACGATGGTGTCCCGAGGAAGGGCTGGACTTTGGGGGACACTCCAGGTAGGCACGGGGGTGGGGCCATGCCGGTGTCCTAATGAGATCAAAGTCACCCCCGAAAGAAGACAGATGGAGTGGGGTAGCCCAAGATCGGGAGGTTGCCTTGGGGACACCCTGCAGCCCCGGGGAGAGCAGAGACCCTGACAAGGGCTGGAATTCCTCCCGGCGCTTGTTCCTGCACCGAGGGGCCACAGGAATCGCACGCGTGTCCGGAGCCAAACCCTGCACCTCTGCTCGCCGCTGTTCCCGGGTCTCCTCCAAGAGAAACCCCGCGCCGTTTCCAGGTGACGTTCGGCCACCGTTCACGGGGGGACTCTCAGAGACTATCGGATTCACGCCCACTGGCCGGGGCAGGGGGGAACGGGCTGAAATCGAGGAGCCAGACTGAGTCCCGTTTGCACAGCTGGAAGGCCAGTGCATCCGCCCGCAGAGCCGTCGACCGAGCCTCCGCACCCAGGACGGGCCGTCAAATGTGATGAACGCCTAGCGTTTTAAGCAGCCGCCCCCCGCCCCCAGTCCTCTGCTGGAAGTTTGGGGAAGACGCTGGGGGGCTGGGGGGGCTCCGTGCCGCAGTCAGCCTGAGTGTCAGGACAGAGGGGCTCCCCGCGTTCTTTGATCGGCCATTACCACACCACAGGCACGTCGTTGTCTGCAGTTGAGGTTTCCTGCTTCCTGCTTCAAGCACGCGTGCGTGTATGTGTGGGTGTATGGTGTGTGTGTTCAGGTGTCTAGATTCAGCATCCCTGAAGCACTAAGGTGGTCACATCTGGCGAGGTGGGGAGTCACCAGCTGTCCCTGGAAGCCCCGCCCGAGACCCGCACCTTGACCGGCTGAGACTGGGATTCAGGGGTGAACACGGGCTCTCCTTGGGGAAGTCAAAGTGTCAGTTGCTCAGTAGTGTCCAACTCTTTGCGACCCCACGGACTGCGGTCCGCCAGGCTCCTCTGTCCATGGGATTCTCCAGGGAAGAACACTGGAGCGGGTGGCATTCCCTTCTCCAGGGGAGCTTCCCGACCCAGGGATCAAACCTGGGTCTCCTGCACTGCAGGCGGCTTCCTTAGTGAGGTGCTTCCAAAAGCGGCTGACTTGGGGCGTGTCTGTCGGGGACACTCATTCCTGAGCTCCCAAAGTGTCCCGATGGAGATTTGAGGGAACGGTACAAGCCTCCCGTGGTCACGTGCAGACGTGAGAGTTGGACCATAAAGAAGGCTGAGCGCCCAAGGATCGATGCTTTCGGAGAAGACTCTTGAGAGTCCCTTGCACGGCAAGGAGATCCAACCAGTCCATCCTAAAGGAAATCAGCCCGGAATATTCATTGGACAAATCCATGTGGAATTCAGAGCGGGAAGAATTGTTCAAAGCCAGCGTCGCTCCAAGATCTTGGCAGGGGTTGGAGCAAAAGGCAGAGGCCTTCCTGCCACCGTTGTGTGAAGCCCAATCTCTACGGAGCTTTCTGGCGAAACCCACACGCAACCCACAATGGCCGCAGAGACGGGATCACTGGGTCTGGGGGTAAACCCCGCAGAGTGTCCACACCCCCCGACCCTGCCCTGCCCCGGCTCAGAACCCAGATGGGGCGTGACTCCTGGTATTACCAGTGGCCAAGCAGACCCGCTAAGATCCCACCAGACCTGGATACCAAGACACCCTCGGGCTTTCCTTTCTTTTAGATTGTAAATTTTATTTCTTAGTCTGGTTCTATTCCACCCTCGATTTGATTAATTACCGAGGCGTTTGGGAAAGCAGGGGTCTGGGGGCAGCGGGCAATTGATTTACAAAGTGCGTACACATGATTTCCTTCAAGGATTGTAAATTCACACCCAAGGAGTCGTTGGAACAAGAGCCCTGGGTCCTTCAGGCTTTGAGATGGATTCTGAGCAAAGCCCTGGCGTTTGGGGCTTTTATCACTGTATCTCCCTGGTCGCTGAACCCCGGGTAGGCAAGGGCGCGAGCTAAGGGCCTGGAAGCAGACTCAGGAGCCTGGAAGCAGACTCAGGGAGCCGTGGGAACTGCAGACGCATTTTTTTCCCCCTCTCCTGGTTATCCCAGCAGCCGTAGAATCAGACACTGCAAAACCTAGGAGAGCACAGCCTCCCTGCTGCCCGGCGCGGCGTCCACGACAGTCTCGTCTCCTGGCTGAGGCGGCATCCGTAGCAGCAGAGCAGCTGTCTTCCCTCCTCCCGTGGCCGGCCCAGCGGACCCAGCCGGGAGGCAGCAGTCACACGCCCTGCTTTCTTTCGGCGGGGCTCACGCGGGCGTCCAGCACAGAGGAGGCCATCTCCAAGCGAGGCCCTCCTGACGCTCATGTGCGCTGCTGCAAACCGTCTCAGCTGTGACGGGGCCTCTGTTCCCAGACCGCGTGGCGGGCAGCCTGACGGGGCCGCCGGGCTCATTGGCCGCCTCCCCACACTCCACCCCGTCAGGGTCTCGGGCCTCAGCTTGTGTGGGCGCACGCCATCTCCTGTGATGCTTGCTTGGCGGGTAACACTGACCCTTGGATTGACATCCTGCAACAGCCGTGGATGCTACAGCCGCTAACGCTGGCAGCCTGGACACAGAGCCAAGCCCAGCGCCAGGTACCAGCCAGGCCTCACGCTGCCCTTTCCTGATGGGGCTGGAAGGGCCACACACCACCCCTGGAGCGCCCTGATCTTCCAGGGCCACGTCCGGTCCACCGTCTGTCCTTGTGAGGTTGCAGGGAAGGCTCCACAGGGGCGACTCCGCCCCCGCGGGGTTTCTCATTAAGGACCCTCAGGGCCCTCACAGGCGCCGGGCCGGCCCTTTCAAGCAGGGCATTTTCTGCAGTCTTCACAGTCCACCCGCGTGATGACAGTTTTCTATATCTGAGGGCACAGCCTTTACAGTACACAGTCCTGAAGCTACAGCCCAGGACACAGCCTTTGCAGCCAAAGCTACATCACAGGACACGGTCTTTACACTACAGTGTTCTGCTAAACCTACATCACAGGGCAGAGTCTTTACAGGACACTGTTCTGAACCTACATCACAGGACAGAGTCTTACAGTACACTGTTCTAAGTCTACATCCCAGGACACAGCCTTTGCAGCCAAAGCTACATCACAGGACACGGTCTTTACACTACGGTGTTCTGCTAAACCTACATCACAGGGCAGAGTCTTTACAGGACGCTGTTCTGAACCTACACCACAGGACAGAGTCTTACAGGACACTGTTCTAAGTCTACATCCCAGGACACAGCCTTTACAGTAAAATCTACATCACAGGACATAATCTTCACGGTAAAATCTGCATCACAGGGCACGGTCTTTACACTACAGTGTTCTGCTAAACCTACATCACAGGGCAGAGTCTTTACAGGACACTGTTCTAAGTCTACATCCCAGGACACAGCCTTTACAGTAAAATCTACATCACAGGACATAATCTTTACGGTAAAATCTGCATCACAGGACATGGTCTTTACACAACAGTGTTCTACTAAACCTACATCACAGGGCAGAGTCTTTACAGGACGCTGTTCTGAACCTACATCACAGGACAGAGTCTTACAGGACACTGTTCTAAGTCTACATCAGAGGACACAGTCTTTATAGCACTGTTCTAACTCTCCATCACAGGACACAGACTTCACAGTAAAATCTTCATCAGAGGACACAGCCTGTGCAGTGCCGTGTCCTAAACCTACATCAGAGGACACAGTCTTTCTTACAGTACCACTGCCCTAAAATCTCCATCACAGGACACAGACTTTACAGTAAGTACCCTCCGCACAAATCAGCCCACGTTTCCCCCCGCATATCCCCGGTGGGACCCCCTCCGGGGTCTTCGTCCCTCAGACTGGCATCTCGCATCCATCCCTGTGTTTCCCTCCATAAGGACCCGCAAAGCCCCCCCACGACTGGCGTCGGGCCCACCCCGCCCCCCATGTCGCAGAGCCGCAAAAGCCAAGCTCCCACGGGTTCCCCTAGCGTCTGCTGAAACTGCTTGCCCAAGTTGACCCGTTCCGCCTGAGTCCATACGTCGTGAACTCAGTCACACCGGGGGCCCCTTGAGGACACCCCCACCCCGGGCCATCCACTGCTCACGCTTCACTTTCTACTGGACAATATGCTCGTTGCCAAGTGGGGACCCGCTCATAAACTTCCTCATCACCAGCTCTTACCGACTCACCGTCAGAGATGCTCGGTTCTCCAGGGACATGGGGTTGTTGATCTAAGGCCACTGTATGCACCTCTGGGTTTTCCACGCATCTCTGCACACGGTGCGTCAGCCTGGCATCATGCAGAGTACTGTCCATAACTTGCCTTCAGGCCAGTCTGGAAAATTCACCCACGGGGCCAGCGGCGATCCGTGCTGCATTGTTCGGCAAACGGGAGCTCACTACCCGTAAAGCCTTTTCAAAGCTGCCTGGGGAACCTTCCACCACTTCCCAGTCTCCCACCCAGAGAACCTCAGCCACTGGGTCCACGTGCTCTGTGGTGGCCGCTGGCTTCCTCCATCCAGGGGCGCCTCGGGCTCCCGTACCCGCTGGGTATCCTGCGGGCGACGCCAGCTTTCCCTCTGTCTCTCCCCGTTTGCTGAGCCCAGGGTGGGCAAGGTGCATGCTCAGATCCTGGAACGAAGCTCGAGGAGCCGCAGGAACCACAATCGCGTTTCTTCTCTCCTGGCTGGCACAGCATCTGTGGCAGCAGACACGCTACAGTCTCTCCTCTCGTGGCTGACCCAGGGGACACAGCCAGGACCCAGCACCAATGCCCCTGCTTGCTTCTGGTGGGGCTCACACAGGTGTGCCCCACGGAGTCCTCCGTGACCGAGTGGGGAGCTCCTGACACCCACGCGCAGCGCTACAAACGAGCTCAGCTGTTTGGCTCAGTTCCGTTCCGTTCAGTCGCTCAGTCCCGTCTGACTCTTTGCGACCCCATGGACTGCGGCACGCCAGGCCTCCCTGTCCATCACCAACTCCCGGAGCTTACCCAAAGTCATGTCCATTGAGTCGGTGATGCCATCAACCATCTCATCCTCTGTTGCCCCCTTCTCCTCCCGCCTTCAATCTTTCCCAGCATCAGGGTCTTTTCCAATGAGTCAGCTCTTCGCATCAGGTGGCCAAAGGATTGGCGTTTCAGCTTCAACATCAGTCCTTCCAATGAACACGCAGGATTGATCTCCTTTACGATGGACTGGCTGGACCTCCTTTCAGTCCAAGGGACTCTCAAGAGTCTTCTGCAACACCACAGTTCAAGAAGCATCAATTCTTCAGCGCTCAGCCCTCTTTACAGTCCAACTCTCAGCTGTTACATAGTCGATATTTACAAAACGTGGGGCTGGGGCGCCTGACCGTGCCATCTTGGCTAATTTGTCCTCTCCCCACAGATTTGATGACGTTTCAGCAACCTGGAGGAGGGCTGTGGGTGCGTGTTGGGCTCTGCACCCAGGCACTGGGGTGAAATCCTGCCCCTTGTTTTCATGCATGTTTCTTCTTTTCTCTCTCTCTCTCTCTCTCTCTCTCTCTCTCTCGTTGTTTGACACCGTGGCCTCTCGGTTCAGGTTGGCAGCAGGGATAAAAATCAGCTCCGTTGTGGAGATGGTGATAAACCAGTGCAAATGAGGTTAAAACTGGGAAGGCCTTCCTCTGGGCAGAGGCATGTGGAAACTCACCTACAGGCAGTGCTATGTCTGGCTTCTCTGGGTCTTTCCTAATGTGTTCTTTTAGGCCAGGGGTCCCCAACCCTGGGGCTTCCAGGTGATGATAGTGGTAAAGAACCCGCCTGCCAATGCAGGTGATGTAAGAGACACAGGTTCCATCCCTGGGTCGGGAAGACCCCCTGGAGGAGGGCATGGCAACCCACTCCAGTATTCTTGCCTGGAGAAGCCCATGGACAGAGGAGTCTGGTGGGCTATAGCCCATGGAGTTTGATGGGACTTAGCATGCATGCACACATGCCCTTAACTTTGGCATTTTATACCCAGGGTGTGCCATGCCTTTGCACATGAAGCTGGGTGTACAAGAAGAATTAGAGGGTGTCCCCAAAGTCACAGCTCATTGGGGGTGATGTGTAAGGGTAAGTCGACTCCTTTCTGGGTTCCTGGCCCCCACCCCAGGAACATTGAGGGGACAAAATGTTGGAGTAACAGAGAGGTCTCAGCAATGCCCCCACGGGATGAATGCAGAAATGCCAGGTGGAAACATACAGGGCCTCTGCTCAAGGTGTAGGCCCAACCAGCGCACAGGGCTCAGAGCCCGCCCAGAGCACATGAGTGAGAGCTCCTCAATCAGGGCTTCAGGAAGACTGTCAGGCAGCTTCCCAGCCTCGCGGTTCTTGGGGGAGTGCTGGGTGCAACAGACACAGGCAAGGACCTTGCTTGCATTGATTAAAAACGACTGGTAATAACGGCGAGAGGGTGCTCACAGCCCCAGACCATGTGTCTCTGATTTCCAGGGGGTCAAGATCTCATTAATCTTCCCCATGTACTTACAGCTCCACGCCAGTTTACCTTTAAAAGGACACAGTTTGATGAAGGCTGGAGGTAAATTCCCTCCACTGTAGGGCAACCTCTCTCTCTCTTGCCCTAAGACATGCAACGGATGGAGGTGGTGTGCCACGAGTGTCCCTTGGTGAAGATAAAATGGGATTCAGTATTTACTGACATTTTGCTAACAGAGTCGGCGTGATACAGATGATGCATTTTTTTTTTTCAAAGCGGTCTCTTTGTGATCTGATTACTTAGCCAGTTTTGCAGAAGGTTGTCCTGCCAAAATCCATCCCTTCTTCCTCTTTTTGCTGAGCACAAGATTATGCCATGTTTTGTGGCCACATCTGTGTTGGGTTTCATCCTGTGGCCGAGTTCTTGGTGGTGAAACAGGAGTGGAAGTGACCACGGGCCCGCCTGCATCTGGACTTTAAGACAGGGTCTTCTCTGCACGCTGTTCTCTGCTCACAAGATGGAAGAGCTGGTGTGAACTTCCAGCCACCAAGGCCACCGTGGATAAGTGTGAAGGGCTGGGCGGATGGAGCGGGCAACCCGAGTTCCTCCGTGGCTGTGCAGAGCAGACGCCTGTCCCCATGGACGGCTCCCGCGGAGCTGCGGAGAGAGACGCAGAGAGGTATTTGGGGTCATTCCTGCATCCGTGTAGGACACAGACTGGGACCCCAAGCCCTCTTCTTGTGTTTGAAGTGAATGCAGGCTGGCCGTTCCTGCAGCCCGCACTGTCAAAGTGAAATTCACTCAGTTGTGTCTGACACTCTGCGACTCCCTGGACTGTAGCCCACCAGGCTCCTCTGCCCATGGAACTTTCCAGGCAAGAATGCTGGAGTGGGTTGCCACTCCCTTCTCCAGGGGAATCTTCCCGACCCAGGGAATGAACCTTGGTCTCCTCTGCAGCAGGCAGAATCTTTATCGTCTGAGCCACCAGGAAAGCCCCCGAGGACAGAATTAATTTCAGCCAAACCATGAGCAGGATTTGAGGGCAAGGGTGGATATCTAAGTCTGCTTTTATATCTCTTTTGTCTCAAAGAATCTGCTCATTTTATCAGAAAATCATTGCTAATTTTATTTTCTGTTTTGTATAATCCTTTATTTTAAAAAAGACCATTTGCTACTCAGAGGTTGGGCGCAATACAGGGCTGTATTTGTCTTCAATGTAACTAGCTTCCTGCCACAGCTGTGTCTGCTGAAGGCATGCTAAAGTAGGAAGATCACCACCCTGGCGGTCATGTGTGTGTCTCCCAGAGACAACCTACAGAGACCAGGAAGTCAGCCTGGCATTTGCAACCCGAGTGTCTCACCTCCGGGCATCACTGCTAACCTGAAATTACAGTAAACAGGCCACTTCAGCTTCAAGCCCCCTTCCCCAAGTTCCAGGACCCCGGGAGATGGTGATGGGTGAATGACTCTTCCCAGACACGACAATGCACGGGATGTCTGCACAGAAAAGGGACTGTCTCACTCTCATACGTGATGTGTCTGTCGCCTTCAATCCATATTTGGAAGCCCTGATTCTCGATGGGATGGTGTTAGGAGGTGGTTTTTTGGGAGACGTCTAGGGATAGTTGAGGTCACGAGGGTGGGGTCCCCATGATGAGATTAGTGTCCTTGTAAGAAGACCCAACCAGTCAGTCCTAAAGGAAACCAACCCTGAATATTCACTGGAAGGACGGTTGCTGAAGCTGAAGCTCCAGTACTTTGACCACCTGATGTGAAGAACTGACTCATTGGAAAAGACCCTGATGCTGGGAAAGATTGAAGGCTGGAGGAGAAGGGGGTGACAGAGGATGAGGTGGTTGGATGGCATCACCAACTCAGTGGACATGAGTTTGAGTAAGCTCCCAGAAACGGTGATGGACAGGGAGGCCTGGCATGCTGCAGCCCATGGGGTGGCAAAGAGTGGGACATGGCTGAGCGACTGAACAACAACAATGGCTCCGTCTCCTCTCTCCTCTTTGTGCATGGGTGCTGAGCGCTGAGTTCTCAGTCCAGGGCGTCTCGGAGAAGATGCACAGAAACTTAGAAAGAAAGTATTCCTACCCCCCAGCCCCTGCTGTTTTCTCCAGCGACCTGACAGCCCCTTTGAAAGGTCCCATCCAAACCGAGGCTTCCCTTTCCTCCTCCTCCACCCTCTCAGACCAGGCACATGCCTCCCTTGATTCTCAAGATGTAAGTCCCGCCGGATCCAAGACGCTGGCCATCAGCCTTCATTTATAGCAGACCTTCCGTTTTGACTAGTGCTATTCAACAAAAGCCTGGAGAGTCTACAGAACGCGTGCCTCAGATCGAACGGCAATGATAGGGTTTTTGTTTCCCTCATAAATAATGAATTTCCCCTCCCAGATTCCGAGGAACGGAGGTCTTCAAGGAGACGGTGATGCAGTTGCAGACCGCGCGCACATGCTGGGTCGTCGTGGTCTGCGTGAAGGTGCCCACGGGTGGAGGGGCTGGGCCCCGGGCCCGGCGAAGGATGCAGGGGAAAGGGAAGGAGGGCTGGTGCCTGTGTGTGGAGGGGAGCGTTCTGGGTTGTCTCCCGCTAATGGCAACAGAAATGGCATTTATGGCCCTAATTTACAGAGCACTCCTAGGAGTGGAGTCGGGGTAAATCATTTCGATATCAAGATTTATGTCTCGTGGGCCAAGGACTAATTTCCATAAGGCATTTACAAAATCCATCTTGTCCTCGGAGGCTGTGATAAGTTGATGTCCCAGTGGCCCCTGACCCCGGCGGCAGCCCCTCCCCGCACTGGGTGAGTTTCCTTTTCTTGAGTTCTTTCTTCTCTCCTTCCTTCCTTTCCCTCTGACTCTCGTCTCTCCCCCTCTCTCCCTTCCCTTCTCTCTCTCCACATTTATCTGTGTCTGTCTATTCTATCACCTGTCTCTCCATCCATCCGTTATGTGTGCATGCTAAATGGCTTCAGTCCTGTGCAACCCTTTGCGACCCCATGGACTGTAACCCCACCAGGCTCCTCTGTCCATGGGATTCTCCAGGCAAGAGTACTGGAGTGGGTTGCCATGCCCTCCTCCAGAGGACCTAGGAACCGAACCGGCGTCTTTTACATCTCCTGCATTGTCAGGTGGATTCTTGACCACTAGCGCTACCTGGGAGGCCCTCCATCAATTATATCCACCATCTACTTAGCTGTCCATGCATTTATTCTCTATCTCTTCAACTCTGTATTCTGTCATTTATCTGTGGATCTACCTATTGACCTGTCATCTGTCTAGTTCCCCCCACTTCCCTCTCTTCTATCTCTGTATCTATCTGTCCACATGTCTATCTGTGCCCATCTATTCTCTAGTCTGTCTATCATCCAGCTATCTGTCCATCCATTTATTCTCTATCTCCTCTCCTTTCCTCCCGGCATTCTCTGTATCTGTGTCCATCTATTCATAGCCTATCATCCTTTATATCTACCATCTGTCTGTCCATCCATTAATCTCCACCTCCTCTCATTCCATCCTTGTCTTCTGTCTCAGTATCTATGTCCATGTATTCTATAGTCTATCATCATTTATATCTACCATCTATCTGTCCATCCATTAGTCTCTACCTTCTCTCCTTCCCTCCCTCCATTCTCTCTCTGTATCTATCTCTATCTATCTCTGTCCATCTATTTTATAGTCTGTCTCTCATCCAGTATATCTACCATCTATCTATCCAGCCACTAATCTCTCTCTCCCGTCCTTCTCTCCCTCCATTCTCTCTCTGTATCTGTCTCTATCTATCTTCGCCCATCTACTCTATAGTCTGTCTATCATCCATCTATCTACACATCCATTTGTTCTCTGTCTCCTCTCCTTTCCTCCCGGCATTCTCTCTCTGTATCTGTGTCCATCTATTCTATAGTCTGTCTATCATCCCCTATATCTACCATCTGTCTGTCCATCCATTAATCTCTACCTCCTCTCCTTCCATCCTTGTCTTCTCTCTCTGTATCTATGTCCATGTATTCTATGGTCTATCATCCTTTATATCTATCTATTCATAGTCTATCATCCACTGTATCTACAATCTGTCCATCCACTAATCTCTATGTCCTCTCCTTCCATCCCTGTGTTCTCTCTCTGTATCTATCTATCTGTCTCCATCTGTTCCATAGTCTATCTGGCCTTTATATCCACCAACTATCTGTCCATCCACTAATCTCTCTCTCCTGTCCTTCCCTCCCTCCATTCTCTCTCTGCATCTTTCTCCGTCTGTCTGTGTCCATCTATTCTATATTCTGTCTCTCATCCAGTATATCTACCATCTGTCTGTCCATCCATTAGTCTCTACCTCCTCTCCTTCTGTCCCTCTCTTCTCTCTCTGAATCTATCTTTCTATCTCCATCTGCTCTATAGTCGATCTCTCACCCATTATATCTACCATCTGTCTGTCCATCCGTTACTCTCTCTGTCCCCTCCTTCCCTTCTTCTCTCCCTCTTCCTTCCTCGCCTCCCTCCTGGAAGTGAATCGCATAAGCCGACGAGCATCCCAGGACTCACGAGCGGGACACACACGCGCGCCTTTCTCTTTGGCCTGGTCAGCAGTTGCTTCCTCCTGGTCCGTGGTCCCTGCAGGACTCCGGGTGAATCTGACGTCCCCGTGGAACAGCAGGGACACCCGAGTGAGGGGAAGAGGCTGCCCTGAGCAGGGTCCCAGCCATCTGACGTTACCAGCCTGAGGGTGCCTCAGGAAATGGGAGCGGTCCTCACTGATGTTCACAGAGACATCAGAGGGAAGAGAAGAGGAGGATGTGTGGGAATAGCACGTGTTTCCGAAACGGGCTGTAAGCACCACACTGAGACCTCGGTGTGACCGGCCGGGACGCTGCCCCACCTGGAATTGAATTTCGTCTGGGGGAGGAACACAGTTTTGTCTGTGAGAGCTGGACCATAAAGAAGGCTGAACGCTGAAGAATGGACGCTTTCAAACTGTAATGCTGGAGAAGATTCTTGAGACTCCCTTGGACAGCAAGATCAAACCTGTCAATCCCAAAGGAAATCAACTCTAAACATGCACTAGAAGGACTGATGCTGAAGCTGAAGCTCCAATCCCTTTGGCCACATGATGTGAAGAGCAGACTCATTGGAAAAGACCCTGATGCTGGGAAAGATTGAAGGTGGGAGGAGAAGGGGATGACGGAGGATGAGATGGTTGGATGGCATCACCGACTCAGTGGACATGAGTTTGAGCAAGCTCCGGGAGTTGGCGATGGACAGGGAAGCCTGGCGTGCTGCAGTCCATGGGGTCACAGAGAGTCAGACACGACTGAGCGACTGAACAGCAACCTGCTGGATGGAGGACAAGGATCCAGGCAGACGGATGTGGATGCAGCAGGCAGGAGCTGCGGTATTTCCAGTGGGATTTGTCTTTGGCCGGCCCCCTCCATCTCATTCAGCGCCTCTAGTGGTTCGTCCGGCTTTTGTTTCGTAAGGCCTTGGTTTCCGCTCCTCCCTGAAGGCCAAAGTGGAGTGTTTTAAGGACACATCAGGCCGAGGAGCTGTCCTAAACGCCGGGTAAGGAGGAGACTGGGCTGGCAGCGCTGAGCTCCAAGTGGTTAAGTGTTCCTTCCCAGGGAAACTCAAAATGAGGAACAGAGAGATGGTGCTGGAGAGAACACCGCCCAGATTGGAAGCACACCTTACGACAGCCGGCACATAAAGCCTCAGCGGAAACCTCTAACTTCGAGCTCTGCAGGGGAATCAGAAATCTCCTACGAACAAAAGGACTTGCTTACCTACAGCTTAGGACAACAGGGTGGTTGGTGACTTTACACGTTGTGCTTTAAAACTATGTATGGACTCATGGAAAAATGCACTTTTAAGAAGTTTTCTGGTGGTCCTCAGCTACTTGTCCTGAAACGAGCAATTATATTAATAACCCAACCTTACCGAAATTGCACATCTATCTTCCAGCTCCCCTCTCTGGCAATTGTAGTTGGGCTGTGATTCATTCGATGTGATGGTGTGTGCGAGTCATCGTTATTTATGCCCTGTTCCCCGCCCCTTTTAACGTGTTTTTTTTTTTTTTCCCTCTTGGCTAAGGCAAGTGGAAAATCGAAGTAAAATGTCTTCTGCTGTGTCGAGGGGACCCCGAGAACTCAATGAAGTTTGTCATATGCCAACGATTTCTAACCTGACTTCCCACATCAACTTGCTGTCTCCCTAAAAACCGAAATCATGCTGTCAGCGTTCTAGGAAATTTCAGGAGAAAAATTAAGCTAAATTGACTTTGAGTATGGGTGATATGGTCTTGCCAAGTGGAGCTAGTGGTAAAGAACTCGCATGCCAATGCAGGTGTGGGTTCGATCCCTGGGTCGGGAAGATCCCCTGGAGGAGGGCATGGCAACCCACTCCAGTGTTCCTGCCTGGAGAACCCCATGGACAGAGGAGCCTGGCGGGCTACAGTCCATGAGGTCACAAAGAGCTGGACATGACTGAAGCTACTGAGAATGCACACAGAAAAACTCTATGGTTCATAGACGGCATCTTCTCACTGTGTCCTCACCTGGTGGAAGGGGCAAGGTAGCTCCCTGGGGTCTCTCTTATAAGGACACTAATCCCGTTCATGGGGGCTCCACCCACATGACCTCATGACCTCCCAAAGCCCCTACCTGCTAGCGTCATCACCTTGGAGGCTGAAGCTTCAACATAAAATTTTGGGGAGGACATAGATATTCAATCCATAACAGTGAAGAATGTTTTTAAAAATGTTCACCTTCATTCCTTGGAATGCACACCATATTTTCTCAGTCTAAGGACAACATGGACTGTAAAATAGACTAGTGACTTGAAAAGAAAGGGCTTTTTTGTAAAAAACACCCATCATGCATTACATGCCCACTTGTTTTCTAAAAGACATTTTGATTTCAGAAATGTTAAGATACAGAGAGTGCCTGAGAGTTGAGGACACAGCATGGCGTGTGTGCATGTGTGTATGTGTGTGTGTGTGTGTGTGTGTGTGTGTGTGTTAGTCATTCAGTCGTGTCCAACTCTTTGCAACTCCATGGACTGTAGCCCGCCAGGCTCTTCTGTCCATGAGATTCTCCAGGCGAGAAGACTTCAGTGCATTGCCATGACCTCCTCCAGGGGATCTTCCCCACCCAGGGATCGAACAAATCTGGGGCACTGTCCGCCCGCACCCTCATCAGACATGTTCTTTCTATACGGTGGAATATGTAGGACGTGGTTGCCCTAAATAGTGTATAATTTATGTTCCTTCTGCAGGCCAGCACAAGGGGAGAAAATAGTGTGGAGGTGCAGTATTTGGGCTGGAATGTCATTTAATAAAAGGGTATCATCTTGCATGATCTCTTCAGCAAGGGGAGGGCGCGAGGCTGGTGAGTCACCGCGGTGAGTGCGCGCCGACGTCTTTCCCCATCACAGTCCCATTTATTAAATTACGGTGGCGAGAGAAGCTCGCAGGAATAAAGGATCATTTTTTATGCTGTTTACACATTACGGGGTCTCCGGGGACTACTTACGTGGGGTTATAAATGCATCAGGCACGGCGTATAACCTCGCATGATTGCGGTGTTTCTGAGCAGACGGGGATTAATTGATTTCTAATGGAATATGCAGAGGGAGCTTCAGCTGGGAGCCACGCCGGGCACACGTCTCTGAGCGCGGGGAGACCGTGTTGCACACATCAGGAAATTAAATCAAACACACCCTTCCTACAAATCATCCCATTCTTTGTTTTTATAGCAAAGACCGTAGCCGGGGGCGGGGGGCGGGGAGGGAGGGGGTGCGGGGGATGGGGGGATCCCTGGGACTCAGCTCTTTTATGGGGGTAAAACACGTGTCCTTGTGTTTAAAAACATGCTCAGAAATTTCATTATTTTTCATGCAACATTCAAAGCACGTTGTCTTTCCTTCCTAACCACTTGCCCAGTCCTTATCTCTTTGAGAGAGACGAGCTTCATCTAAATTATTTCATCTGACTGAGGACTGTCATTTATAACTTTATTGATACTTCTGTCTTGGGTATTCCTTTGGAAAAGGCGTATGGATTCATTACATATTCGAATGTATTGTCTCTAGATTATAAGATAAAGTCAAGCTTGTACCTGGTGATACCTTTTAAGCTGACCTGTCTTTATACTTAGGAATGTCTCCTAACAATAGACTTCCGTGGTGGCTCAGATGGTAAAGAATCTGCCCGAAATGCAGGAGACTCGGGTTTGATCCCTAGATGGGTAAGCTCCCCTGGAGAAGAGAATAGTGACCCACTCCAGTAATCTTGTCTGGAGAATTCCATGGACAGAGGAGCCTGGTGGGCTGCAGTCCATAGACTGAGCAATTAACACTCACTCAAATTTCTAGGTCGATCTATCCAATTGTTGGCCTTCCCTGCTGGCTCAGATGGTAAAGAATCTGCCTGCAATGCGGAAGACCTGGGTTTGATCCCTCAATCAGGATGATCCCTTGGAGAAGAACATGACAACCCAATCCAGTATTCCTGCCTGGAGAATCCTACGGAGAGAGGAGCCTGGTGGGCTACAGACCACGGGGTCACACTCAGTGACTAAGACACACAGATCCCAGTTGTTCTTCTCTCACACCAGTAAGTAATTTTACGGAGTTGCAGAATGCTGAAGCTTTTCAATAGATGTCACTTGGAAAAAGAGAATTCAGGTTATTTATTTTCCTGTCTTAGAGTTTCCTAGTGGTCCAAAGTGGGTGACACGGATACCCCCAGTTCACAGAGCCAGTGATGTCCATCTGTCCTTCCACCAAGGCTTGCGATGGATGCCAGTCTTGTTGGAACACTGATGTGTACATCTCTAGCTGTGGTCTTCCCGCTCATCTGCAATGCTGTAGGCATGCATGAGTGCCCAGTGGTGTCCGACTCTTTGTGACCCCATGGACTGTAGCCCGCCAGGCTCCTCTGTCCATGGGATTCTCCAGGCAAGAGTGCTGGAGTGGGTTGCCATGTCCTTCCCGACCCAGGGACTGAACCGGGGTCTCCTGCTTGGGCAGGTGGATTCTTTACTGCTGAACCATCAGGGAAGCCCCCAGAGCTACCATTCAGCTAGAGTTAATTCCAGTTCCCTTGCTGAATTTCCATTTTGAATCTTCTGCTTCTGGGAACGTCACTGAATTCTTCCAATTACCATTATTATGCATAGCTTGTGCGACATTTCAGTTTGGGAAAGGACCAATATTCCCTTACGTTTCCGTTTCTAGGCACCAGTGAAAGTGATGGCTAAACAATCTGTAATGATCACTTTATTTGTGGTGAGCTAAAAAAAATAACTTCTGGCGGATGGATTATATTTCCCTCGAAATACTCATGGGCTTAAAAATGAAGGAAAACACATTTTTTTTTTTAAATTGCACTTTGCCAGGACCAAAATATTTGAAAAAAATAACGGTTGCTATACATATGTATATTTTTTTTGCCAAATCGTGAACATCACCCAATGTTACCGCGCCTCGGGGCCAGGTCTGAGTGTTTCTGGCGAACATACTGGACCACATTTTCACGTCAGCCGTGGATGTCTGCTCCCTTCTCATCGGGAAGTGACCCTCTGAAATACCATTGCTTAAGACTTTGTCTGGGTTTCCCAGGTGGCGCTAGTGGTTAAGATCCCACCTGCCTAATGCAGGAGACAGAGAGACAGGTTCGATCCCTAGGTCAGGAAGACCCCCTGGAGAAGGGAATGGCAACCCACTCCAGTGTTCTTCCCTGGAGAATCCTATGGACAGAGGAGCCTGGCGGGCTATAGTTCACGGGGTTGCACAGAGTTGGACACGACTGAAGCGCCTTAGCATGCAAGGCTCTCTGCATTTTAAAATTTGCAGAGTTTTGCACACAGGCAGGAGGAGGAAGGACCACATCCGGGCATCTGGCTGAGATCTGAGACCCTTGTGGCTATGATGTCACTCACATTGAGGGACGTCAGGTGGACGCTGTGATGACCTGCGGAACTCACAAGGGGACGAAGACGGGACAACACGTAGTTACACCCTCATGGAGTCTTAATCTGAAAACACGACTGATGAGTCTATAAATGTCTGGCCCCATCTTGCTGTTATAGGGAAGACTGAATCTCAGATGTGGTAAAAAAAAAAACAAACAAAAAAAAAACCCAACCAACCAACAAGCCCAAAACAAAAGCCTTTCTCACCTGACCTCACTGAGATGCATTATTGAAATTGAAGGTGGATCACATTGAAAAAATCTTACTGATGACTCTGTGATTTTAAGATGCCTGATAAAATTTGGGACGGGTCTTGTCTCATCATTGTCATATTATATTTTTCTCTTTACGCCGCAAATGCTTTCCAAGCAGTTGGCTTCTTTTGGCCAAAGAGACTGGACCACTAAATATTTTGACTGAAATTTAAGGTTATTTGGAAGTATGCTGAATTATATCTTTTTTCCCCCGCCATTGGAGGTGAAGGATGTTGCTAAGACATCACAGTTAGTGGTCTGGAGTATCTTTTCTGCAGTGATTTTTTTTTTCAAACATTCCAGGAATGCTTGTTTCTGGAAAGGGATTGGTGTAAGTGGCCAACATTATCTTTTCATTTATTTAAAGATTTTTTTTTAATGTGGACCATTTCTAAAATCTTTATTGAGTTTGTTACAACATGGTTGTTTATTTAGTTGCTAAGTTGTGTCTGACTCTACGCCACCCCATAGACTGTGGACCGCCAGGATTGTCTGTCCATGGGATTCTCCGGGCAAGAATACCGGGGTGGGTCGCCATGACCCTCTGCCAGGGGAATCTTCCCGACCCAGGGACTGAACCTGGGTCTCCTGCATTGGCAGGTGGATTCCTTACCATGGACCCACCTGGGAAGCACCTCCGTCTGGTTCTAAAAAATGCCATCACCCTGAAAGGAGACGCTGTTCCCAGGAGCAGTCACTCCTCTTGCCTCTTTCCCCCTGGACCCTGACAACCACGGATCTGCTTTCTGTGTCCATGGCTTTGCCCGTTCTGGACGTGTCCTGTCGATGGGCTCACAGGCTGTGTGTCCTTCTGTGTCTGCGTCGCTCACTGAGCAGCGTGTGTTCAGGGTCCACCACATTGTAGCCTGCGTCAGAGCTTCACGGCTTTTCATGGGTGCATAATATTCCACTACATGCATGGCCCTCATTCACCTGTTGATGAGCATTGGGTTGGGTCTTCCTCTTGTTACCACCTCTTCTAGTCACTCTAGAGCAAGAAAGGCAGGGGGGCATCTGGAGAAAATTCAAGGATGCTTACGCTTGACCCATTGGAGTGAAGTAAGCGTTAGTTCCTTACTCGTGTCCGACTCTTTGCAACCCCATGGACTACAGCCCACCAGGCTCCTCTGTCCATGGGATTCTGCAGGCAAGAATACTGGAGTGGGCTGCCATTTCCTTCTCCAGGGGATGTTGTTGACCCAGGGATCGACATACCAACATTGCAGGCGGATTCTTTACCGTCTGAGCCACCAGGGAAACCCATTGGAGGAGGCTGTTTGGCCGTGAAAAGACCCAGGGCGATGAAACATCTCAGGCACATCCTGTCCCATCGATTTCCCTTTGGATCTACAAACATCCACGTGACATGAGGGCTCACGATTTCAACTCGGCTCAAGCAGCCCCTTCTCACGTCTGACCAGCCCAGGGTAGCAGGTTCCACGTGATGCTCAGACAGTGTGACACAGCTTCCCCTGGGCAGGCAGACGCACCTTCCCCTGGGCAGGTCTCCAGTGCAGACCCATCACCCCAAAACGCAGAAAGTCTGAACGGAGGCAACCTGATGAAGTGTCTGGTTGGGTGGGGGGTCACCCCCACCCGGGTTTCAAAAGCGCAGCCCGGGAGTCAGTCTGACTTATGGCCTCCTAATGAATCGGATGAAGGCATTTGGTGTGTGTGTGGGGGTGTGTGTCTGACATGCATTCCGGCCGCGAGACCCCGCTTGCATACTGAAACCCACCTCTCGGGGGGACGGAGGAACTCATGTCCGTGGGGACGGCCGCCCCCGCGTCCCTGCTGGGTGAGATACAAAGGAGAAGAAAAAACAAAAGAAAAAGGAACACGGGTACAGCTCGAGTTGATCACCACCATCGCCCCCTTGTTTTGAAATGATTATATTTCTGGGGAATTTCAGCCCGTTACATGAAAAGGAAGACGGTGGATCCGGGGAGCTTTGATAGTCAGGTTATGCTAATAACGGGGACTCATGCAAAATGCATAAGGTGGATCTTGCTAAGGAGACATCGCTGATAATTACTCCGTGTGCCTGATTCCGAGCGGACTCATAAAGACCCCTTCACGTCGTAGCCTAATTACTTATAGACAGTTGAGCGCAAAATTACTTTCATCTGCTGGGCCGTGTTGGTTGGAGAGAGAGAGCGAGCTGGGAGGCTGGGACGGGCACCTTTCCGCACAGCTGGTCCTCACAACAGAGGAACGTAGCTGGTGTCGTGTGGGGCTGATTGCAAAGTGCGTTTTCGGATAATTAGATCTATTAAAGACAGACAGGACACCAGCTCCACGTTGCAAGTGAAAAAAAAAATAACGGCATGTAGACTAAATGACAAAGAGGCCCTGGGGGCCTTGACCCCGGTCCCTGCGTCACGCATGGGTTTGCGGCCCCGGGTAGGTGACCGAGATGCTGCGTTCCGGGCGAAAGCGGGGAACTTTCCTGGGGCCCCCGGCCGGCAGAGACTCCAGCCGCCTGCTGTGGACGTCCGGATTGACCCTGTTGGTTGGTTCATTCTGGGAGCGGGCGTCTTAGTGCCGGGTTTGCCATCTGTCCACGGCGTCCCCTTCCAGTGGCTGAGGCGGTGTCCACGCGGGAGGCTACTTACCTGGGGGATTAGGGTCTGCAGGTTCGGACGGTCCTCTCGGGGAGGTGAGGGCAGCAAGGGACGTTCCTGGGTGTTTCCTGGTTCATGGAATCACATCCTCATGCCCAGTGGGCAGTCCTGCCTGATACACAGCTGAGGCAAGGGGGTGAGGCCGGAGTAACAGACACACAGACTGCGGTGTGCAGAGGTGACCAAACCCGCTTGGTGCTGTGACTTTCCAGGGGTGCAGGGGGCGTGGCTCTGGGAGGGGGTGACCACAGGTGAAGGTTGTTGTTTAGCCGCTTGGTCACGTCCGTCTCTCTGCGACCACACAGACTGCAGCACGCCAGGCTTCCCTGTCCTTCCACGTCTCCCGGAGCCTGCTCAAACTCATGTGCATTGACTTGGTGATGTCATCCAACCATCTCATCCTCTGGCGTCCCCTTCTCCTCCCGCCTTCAATCTTTCCCAGCATCAGGGTCTTTTGCAATGAGTCAACACTTTGCATCAGGCGGCCACAGTATTGGAGCATCAGCTTCAGCATCAGTCCTTCCAGTGAATATTCAGGGTTAATTTCCTTTAGGATGGACTGGTTGGATCTCCTTGCAGTTCAAGGGACTCTCAAGAGTCTTCTCCAACACCACAGTTCAAAAGCATCAAATCTTTGGTGCTCAGGCTTCTTTATGGTCCAGCTCTCACATCCATACATGAATACTGGAAGAACCATAGCTTTGAGGTTAAGATCCTTCCGTCTGAACTCTGGGCTGGGTGGTACCCTCACAGCCCCGGCGTGCGTGTCTGTCCTTGGGGATCTTGGGGAGGGTCTCCACGTCACCTGAACATAATCCTGTTCCCTTCCTCCCCTGCCTCCTCCTCGGTCTTTGGTCCTGGCCCTGGTTCCGTTTCCAGTGTCAGTCGCTAAGTTGTGTCTGACTCTCTGTGACGCCAGGGACTGTGGCCCGCCAGGCTCCTCTGTCTATGGGATGCTCCAGGCAAGAATACTGGAGAGGGTTGCCATTTCCTCCTTCAGGGGATCTTCCTGCCCCAGGGATTGAACCTGGGTCTCTTACATCTTCTGCATTAGCAGGCAGGTTCTTGTACCGCTAGCGCCACCCAGGAAGCCCATATCTATGCCAGTGACTGGTGCCGTTTATGCCTTTGGTGGTCCCCAAGGGAACAAGAAGGGACAGGAAACGTGGAAGGATGGGCTTAAGAAAAAAGCATCTTTCTGTTGCCATGGGGGCTGGGCTCCCACGAGCGTGATCCCCAGGGCTGCTCTGTCTACCAGCCTGCCTTCCCCTCTTGCTTGAAATACATGCAGATTTTGTGCCTTGAAACAAACAGATGCAGGTGGGGGAGTGTCGGAGCAGGAGGGGCCTTGCAGGGCTGTGTACACAGTGACACATTCTGCCTGCCTACCAGGGGCTCCATTGATCGCTAATAATTTAATCCTCGTAACAGACTGGAGAAGCCCATTATCCCGGACTCGGCGTGCGATCGATATATTTTGCAAAATAAAGAGTCTATTGGGTGCACAGTAATAAAGCAAAAGGAAGCAGACCCTCTGGGTTTAATTTAGTGCTTTTTTCCCCCCGTCTCCCGAAGTAGCATTGCTAGGTTGCTTCAGCCGTGTCTGACTCTTGGCGACCCCATGGACGGTAGCCCACCTGGCTCCTCTGTCCATGGGATTCTCCAGGCCAGAATACTGGAGTGGGTTGCCGTGCCCTCCTCCAGGGGATCTTCCCGACCCAGGCAGGGAACCTGTGTTTCCTTCACTGTAGGCAGATTCTTTACTGTCTGAGCCACTAGGGAAGCCCAGAGATAAGGATACCCTAGAAATTTCTGGGCCTCCCAGACTTGGACAGTTTCCTTGGTTGAATAGCATTCTCCTAAAAAATTCACCTGAAAACTCAAAATGGGGTCTTATTTCAAACAGGGTCTCTGCAGACGTGATGAAGTGAAGGGTCTGAGATGAATTTCCTCCTGGATGGGAGTGGCCCTAAACCCAAGGACAGGGTCCTTATAAGACACAGAAGAGGAGAGACAGGGACACAGAGGAGAAGCCATGTGGAGACGGAGGCGGAGACCGGAGGGAGGCGGCCACCAGCCCAGGGACGGACGCCTGGAGCCCCCAGAAGCAGGAAGAGGCGGCGAGGACCCTCCCCTGGAGCCTCTGCAGGGAGCTCGGCCCTGGGACACGCTGACCTCAGACATCAGATTTCAATCACCTGCAGACTGAAAGTTCACGGCCAGTGTAGATCAACATCCACCCACTGGTCAGTTCAGGAGAAAGAGGGGTCTGGCCTGGTCCAACTAAGGGTGGATTTCCCCAAATGAGATGGTTAGATGACATCACTGACTCGATGGACATGAGTCTGAGCAAGCTCTGGGAGTTGGTGATGGACAGGGAGGCCTGGCGTGCTGCAGTCCACGGGGTCACAAACAGCTGGACACAACTGAGCGACTGAACAACAACGATGAACAAAGGTATTTGTCTTCTTTGCTCAGGGACAAACACCCAAGAATGTAATAGCTCGAATATAGTGTTGTTGCACGTTGAACTGTTTTAAGAAACCCCCAAGGTGTGTTCAAGAGTGGCTGTTCCATTGAACTTGGGATGAGGGATTCCATTTTCCTCCCAAATCCAGAAAGAATGGTGATGGAAAATGGGGCGTCCTCCTTAAAGTTTTTGGAGAAGGAAATGGCAACCCACTCCAGTACCCTTGCCTGGAAAATCCCATGAACGGAGGAGCCTGGTAGGCTACAGTCCATGGGGTCGCAAAGAGTCGGACACGACTGAGTGACTTCAGTTTCACTTTTAAAGTTTTACTGTCCGAAGACCTGGAGGTGAGCTTGCGGTACACTGGGTGGTCTGGTGAGTCAGCGTGTCCTGGGCACAAATGTCCACTCGGGTGATGGAATCTGTTTTCATGCATTTGTTTTTTGGGGGAAAAAACATGTGTCTTTCTGAGATGTATATGTTAGAACAGTCCCATCGTGACTGTGAGAAGGAAACACCCTTTTTTAAAAAAAATCAACTGGATTTTTTTTTTTTTATGGCAGTTCTAGCTTAACAGCAAAATTGAGGGGAAGGTACAGAGATTAAAAGGGATCGCTTCAGAAACTAATGCAGCATTGTACAGCAATTATCCTCCAATTAAAATAATAACTAAAAAATTTTAATAAGAGGGAAACTTTTCAACAATCATCCTTCCCATCTTCAGCTCTACAGGCCAGGCCAACACCACAGGGTTTCTCATGACATTTTATATGCGGTGGTTAACGTCTAAAATTAACCAGGCTCAATTAGGGCCGCCCCATGGGGCGGCCTAGGAATGCATCATTATTTATCATCAGTGGATTCATCATGAAACAGGGTCAGCTGCGGTATTTTTAGCTCAGAACACCGAGGCAGAACATAATGTGATCGTATATGTCATAAGGATAATATATAACTTCCAGATTCAGGTGGTTTAGAAAAAAAATGAAGTCTTTATGAACCAGGAAAGGTGGGGGGAGGGCGGTGAAAGGTATTAATTTGTTTCAGGAGAAATAGGCATGTTTTCTTTTAAATTGATAAACATTTGTTGAAATCTTACCCTGAGCAGATGAAGGCTGGGAGAATTCAGTTAAAGAAGATATGGCCAAGGGTTGGGTTGGGGGTGGGGTAGGACGGCGGATCAGAGACAGAGGTTGGGAGTGACGGACAGGTGGCCACAGCCCAGAAGTAGATGTGAATTTTTTTTTTTTTTATGGTGGTTGTTGCAAAGTCAGGATTCAGCAAACTACAGCCCTGGGCCAATCAGGCCCCCTGCTTAACATTTTCAATAAAGTTTTATTAGCACACAACCATGTCCATTTATTTATATGTAGCCTGTTAGTGCTTTCCTGATTCATCCCATGGATGAGTAGCTGTAACAGACTCTGCTCATTCATGTCTGGCTCTTTGAGGCCCCATGGACTGTAGCCCACCAGGCTCCTCTGTCCATGGGATTCTCCAGGCAAGAACACTGGAGTGGGTTGCCATTTCCTTTTCCAGGGGATCTTCCTGACCCAGGGATCAAACCCACATCTCTTGAGTCTTCTAAACCGGCAGGTGGATTCTTTACCACTAACGCTACCTGGGAAGTCCGTAACAGACTCTGTACGGCTGAAAATATTGGCCATCTAGCTTTTTACCTATCAGTCCTAAGGAAATCAGTCCTGAATATTCATTGGAAGGACTGATGGTGAAGCTGAAGCTCCAATCCTTTGGCCACCTGATGGGAAGAGCTGACTCACTGGAAGAGACCCTGATGCTGGGAAAGAGTGAGGGGAGGAGGAGACGGGGACGACAGAGGATGAGATGGTGGGATGGCATCACCGACTCAATGGACATGAGTCTGAGCAAACTCCAGGAGATGGTGAAGGACAGGGAAGCCTGGTGTGCAGCAGTTCGTGGGGTCACAAAGAGTCAGACATGACAAAGACAGAACAGTCACAAGCCTTTTAGCCAGAAAGTTTGCCCACCCCTGGGCTAAACAGTGTCTCATGAACACTTCACAGTGGCTAGCTGACTCAAGGTTCATTTAAAGGGACCATTTCCAGGCAGGGCAGTGAAAAGGTTTTGAAATGAAGGAGACCTATCGTCTCCGCGTTCCTTGGAAACTTGAGCAACAATGCAGCATCTCTTCTGCAGGACAAAGGCTTCTAGAAGGGAGGGCGTGTCTTCCTGGGGGCCCTTTTGTGATGGCGTCAAGCTTGGAGCTCTGGGCTGGGGCTCTGGCCCTCCTGGAGGTTGACAGATGAGCTGAACTCCTTCGTGACTACAGGGGACAAGTCACGGCCTCAAGGGGACCCCACCTCCCCACCGTCTCATCTTCCAAAACGCGCTTCCCTTTAACTTCCCCAGTGGCTCAGTCCATAAAGAATCCTCCTGCAACGCAGGAGACAGGGGTTCGATCCCTGAGTCTGGAAGATCCCCTGGAGAAGGGACTGGCAACCCACTCCAGTATCCTTGCTTTGGAAATCTCAGGGACAGAAGAGCCTGGCAGGCTACAGTCCACGGGGTCGCATGAGTTGGACTCAGCTGAGCGACAAAACCACCACCCCCTCTTCTGGTGTTCTGCCCATTTTAAGACCGGGCTGTTTGTCTTTTTCATTGGGGAATTGTGGAATCTGTTTGCAAAGCTGAACCCTCTGTCAGCTATAAACCCTTATCTATGTGATCGGTAAATATTTTCTCCCATTACGTTGGATTTGTTTTCCTTTTCAGTTTGGTTTTTTTGTTGTTGTTGTTGTTGTTTTCATTCTCTTTAGAGTGTCCTTTGACGCAGAAATGTTTTAAATTTTAATGAAGTCCAATTTATCTATATTTTCTTTTGTGGCTTGTGCGTTTGGTGTCATCTTTAAATGGTCTCCTTTGAAAATTCAGCTGTGACATCTCCAGAGACTTGGAACAGACTTTTCAGGGACCCAGGAGACACGAAGGGGCAGGGACACACGTCTTTGGGGAGAGGGCAGGGCAGGATAGAGCAGGGGTGTCTGGTCACCCCTGAGGGGTCAGTGTGAGGGTCCTGGGGTGACCCTTGTGCATTTAGAGGTTGCTATGGCTCCCACTGAACAGGGGATGCCGTAGGCAATGGTGGATCAATCAGTCTTTGAAGAACCATTCATATCCATGAGTCTAATCCCACCTGAGGCTGTGAGAAATAAGAAAAGAAAGACGCAGAATGAACCCATGGTTGAACATCTTTGCCATCTGGCCAGACAATTTTGACACAGCGTCAGATTCAGCTCCACGGAAAGGGACATGAAAACAGCGGTCCTGGGACTTTTCAGGTTGTTCGGTGGTTAAGACTCTGCGCTTCCAAGGCAGGGAATGAGGCTTCGATCCCTGGCCCGGGAACTAAGATTCCACATTCCATGTGTTAGTTGCTCAGTCGTGTCCAACTCTTTGTGACCCCGTGGAGTGTAGACCCCAGACTCCTCTGTCCATGGGATTCTCCAGGCAAGAATACTGGAGTGTGTTTCCATGCCCTCCTCCAGGGGATCTTCCCAATCCAGGGATCGAACCTGGGTCTCTTACATCTCCTGCCTTGGCAGGGGTGTTCTTCACCACTAGTGCTACCCGGAAGTCGCCATAAATCTATTTAAGTTAATTGCAGACTCGGCAGGAAAGAAGCCACTGGGTTGGGGCCACCAGTTTTCGTCTTTCGGGGGGGAGAATCCCACAGACAGCCCAACGTGGACATTCCCCCCACAAGGCTCTTTTTCACCATCTGCCTTTCCAAACCTGAACTGGGACACCTCTCTGTTTGCGCATGCAAGTCAGAAAAGTCGTGGGTTATTAATAAACAGCACATGGTCTCGCTTAGCCCCCCTCCCCCGACGGTTGACACGCGGAAGTCTCCGGAGACTCCGGGTCTGACTTGTGTTCACCTATTCGTTATTATTATTCAGACGCCATCGAGGTGTGCCAGGCATTTCCCGGGGCTCAAAGACGCCGACTTCCTTATTTCGACTTTACCCTTTCAGCCCATGAATCTTTAATGATGACCCCTCTCGTGGCAGAAAACCCTCACCTATGAATAAGTCATGTGTACAAACACAACTTCCAAAGTCGTGCGCGTCAACTTTTTTTTCTGTCTCTTTTTCTAGATTCCTCCCCCCCACCTCTCAAGTATGAAATGTGCCATTCTTTTCATGAACATGAAAAGAAAAATCTCACCACCGTTTCAGAGACCGTAAACCAAGGGACATACCTGGGTTTGTATGAGTATTAGTCACTCAGTCGTGTCCGACTCTCTGCAACCTCATGGACTGTAGCCCGCCAGGCTCCTCTGTCCATGGGCTTCTCCAGGCAAGGTTGCTGGAGTGGGTTGCCATGCCCTCCTCCAGGAGAATACTCCCGACCCAGGGATCGAACCGCATCTCTTGAGTCTCCTACATTGGCAGGCGGGTTCTTGACCACCAGCGCCACCTGGGAAGCCCAAAGTGAAACGGATACTCACTCAGTGAGTCAGGCGCGTGAGACTTCTTGACAAGCGGTACGCGGCCATGGGGCTTATGGTGGACACAGCATTTTTTTTTTTTTTCCTCCTTCGGTATTATGAATCCCAGAAAACACCTTTTCCATCCTATTCCTTTTAAAATCAAATTACGACGTGACATTCCATAAAATACCTTTTGTGCAGCTAATAAAACACGAGACCGTCCCAGGCTTGACAATTAAGCCAGGACATTCGACACACCTTCTCTGATAAAGTTTACAGCTTCACTTTCATGTCCAGTGTTTTCTATATATATTTATTTATTTTTTAAAGCCCCCTTATTGATTAATAGCCTTCTACGTTTTAAAAGTTTCTCTTTCTTGTGTGGAGAGGGAGGGAAAAAAAATCATTTGCCTTTTAATGGGGTGTCAGGTTTGTTTCCCAAACCTTCTAAAAGGTTATCATTGTTACACATGGACAAGAGCTTTCTTCAGAATCAATGAAAAGCCTGTTTCCAGGGCAATTCATGGGCCGACGGTAACCTGGAAAAGTTAATTTCGCCGTTCTGCAAAGTGGCGGTGGGGGGGAAACGTGCCCTGCGGTTAACGATTTTCACATGGAAGAAAGGGCTTGCTGGCTCCTCGCACGTACTAAATAACCGCCGGGCTGTCCGGCGAGCCGGGCACCTTGGCACCACCGTGGGGGTCAGAGCTCACGGATGCGTCCACTCCAATTAGGGACATCGTAAACCTGCGGCAATCAACGCCCCCCTCCACCAACACCCCGGCCAGGCGCCCGATGCCGAGGGGAGGCGGGTGAGAGCTGGGTGTGTTTCGGTTCGAAGATGCTGAGCAAGTTTTGTTCCATTGCTCGTTGTGGAAGTCCTGCCTTGGGGCGTGGTGGGCACGGTCCATGACCCGCCAGCTGGTCTGAGCTAACAGTGAGGGTTCGGTCCCTGGGTCAGGAAGATCCCCTGGAGAGGGAAATGGCAACCCACTCCAGTATCCTTGCCTGGAGAAGCCCGTGGACAGAGGAGCCTGGCGGGCTGCAGTCCTTGGGGTCGCAGAGAGTCGGACACGACTGAGCGACTCACACACACACACATGGACACAGTCTTAGCAAGTCAACATTAAGAAGTGTTTTCTTGTCTTCTTATATTCATGGGGTGATCTATATTACTTATTTCTTTCCTACCAACTCTGTGTGATCTTTGCTTGGCCAAACTTTCATCAAAAGACTAATGAACAAAAAGTTTAGAAAATAGATTAATCACCAAATAATTGTGTTCAGAGTGTGTCCAAGTATAGAAAACCAGGGCATTAGCAGATAAGAACATATTTCAATATTTATGAAGCAATTTTTCCACAATTAAAGAGGTCTGTAATAGGTTTTTTTTTTTATTGTCGTCATTCTTTTGAATCTTAATCCATAAATTGTTATCAAATCATTAAAAGGAAAATGTATAACCCTGATGTGAATATCTTCCCTTTGATGAGCTTGGTGATATCCCAGTTCTTCTAGGTTTTTGGATCACATTTGAGGATAAATAAATGCCATTAGAACTTTCTGACTCATTATAAGTCTGAAAATAGCCAGAAAAGGAAAGAGGCAAATGAAAGATAAAGCTATCCCGAAGATGAAACTGGATGAGTCATTCTTGTTTTTGTTCGGTTTAAGTTGTGCAACCCCATGTAGTATAGCCCACCAGGCTCCTCTGTCCATGGGATTCTCCAGGCAAGAGTGCTGGACTGGGCTGCCATTCCCTTCCCCAGGGGAGCTTACCAAACCAGGGACTGAACCCAGGTCCCCCACACTGCAGGCAGATTCTTTCCTGTGGGAGCCACCTAGATAGATATATAAATGATGGGCAGGTAAATAAATTAGACAGATGATGGATAAATGATGATAGATAAGACAAATGATACATAAATGATTGATCTATATATATACACGTGTGTGTGTAGATGACAGATTACATATATGGGTAGACAGATTGATTATAGTGAGATAGCTAGATAGCTGGGTGAAACATAATAGATCGAGGGCTTCCCAGGTGGTGCTCATGGTAAACAATCGACCTGCACATGCAGGAGAAGGAATAGACATGGGTTCGATCCCTGGGTGGGGAAGATCCCCTGGAGGAGGGCATGGCCACCCACTCCAGTATTCTTGCCTGGGAAATCCCATGCACAGAGGAGCCTGGTGGGCTGCAGTCCACGGGGTCGCCCAGAAGGAGATAGGCGACAGATACATGATAAGTAGACAGTAGATAAATAGAGTTTGTCATAAGGAATGCATTCACACAATGATAGACGCTGAGAAGTGACGTGACCTGGCATCGGCAAGCCACACGCCCAGGAGAGGTACTTGATGGAGTAAATTTCAGTTCAAGGGCAAAGGAAGACCCATGACCTTGCTCAGCATGCAGGCAGAGAGGAGACAGTCTCCCTTTCTCTACCTTCCAGTTTGATTCACACCGTCAGCTGATTAGACGAGGTCCACCCACCCTGTGTGTGTGTGTGGGCAGGGCGGGGGTGGGGTGGGGTGGGGAACAATCTGCTTTAGTGAGTCCCCCCATTTAAAAGCTCATCTCTTCCAGAAACACCCTCCCAGACACACCCAGAAATAACATGGATACCTGCCCCTCCCCACCGCCCGGCCCCGTTACATTGACACGTACAAGGAACCTCACTCACCCCAACATCGATTAGGCCCGTTTGTTTCCTGCTTGGTCTTCTCTTGGGAGGGTGGGGGGGGGGTCCCTCCAAATGCAATGCACGTTCTCTTGGGGAAGTTTCACCTGAGCTCTGGATTTTAAGGACACTCACGGCCGTGGTGCTCACAGCACACAGTTCCCAAGGCGGTGCTCAGAGACCAGAGAGGGGAAAGAGCTGACCGGGAACTGTCTGCACCTGGGTTGTCTTCTGTGCTCTGCTGTGGTCAGTCTCTCAGGTGTGTCTGACTCGCTGCGACCCCGTGGACTGCAGCTCGCCAGGCTCCTCTGTCCATGGGATGCTCCAGGCAAGAATCCTGGAGTGGGTGGCCATTCCCTTCTCCAGGGGATCTTCCTGACCCAGGGATCGAACTTGGGTCTCCTGCACTGCAGGTGGATCCATTGCCGACTGAGCCACCAGGGAAGCCCGGAAATTGGATTAAAGGAGCGAAAGACACACGGGTCTGCCTCAGAACTAGCCTCCTTCCTTCCTCTGATGCGGCATCTCTCTCAGTCAGCGCTGAAAGCTAAAGAATGGGGCGCCACGCAAACCTTTGTCTGAGGCACACCTGTGACTGTTTGCTGCGATGCTGCAGTCTCGAGGACAACGGCCCTGGTTCTGGAGGACGTGCGTGTGGCTCTGAGGAGGCGGTGGTCTCAGGAGGGTGGGTAATGAGGTGAGCGTGTGTCAGGAGCCAAGTGGACCTCATGGTGATGGAGGCTCCAGCCCCCTGCTGAGTGTCAGCATGCATCTCATCTCGAAAGACACCAGTGATGAGTGAGGATGACCCTCCCTCCCTTCACCCAACTCGGCCGGGCACGGGAGTGATGCAGGCTCCGAGAATTGCTCTAAGTGGCTCCTAAGTCATGTCTCAGCAGGAGAAACCTGTGGTGTTGTTGCCAGCGGTGGTTTAGTCGCTCAGTCGTGTCCGACTCTTTGCCACCCCCTGGACCATAGCCCACCAGGCTCCTCTGTCCATGGGATTCTCCAGGCAGGAATACTGGAGTGGGTTGCCATTTCCTCCTCCAGGGGAATCTTCCTGACCCAGGGATCAAACTCGGGTCTCCTGCATCGCAGGCAGGTTCTTTACCCGCTGAACCCACCAGGTCATTCGTTAAGTGTGTGGAATTCTTGGAAGTGCGGCCAACGTGCGGCATCATTCATTGTCTTGGTTCGGGCTACCTTGATCAAAGTCTGCAGACTCGGTGGGGGATGAGAAACAACAGACTTTCCCACCCCCACCCCCCCGCCCCCGGTCCTGGAGTTTGGATGTCTGCAATCCTGGCGAGGGCAGATTTAGTGTCTAGTGAGGACTCTCCTCCTGGTTCGCAGACAGCATCTTCTGGCTGTGTCCTCACCCGCAGGCAGGGCTGAGGGAGCTTTCTGCGGTCTTTTATAAGGACACTAACTTGCAGATGATACCACCCTCAAGGCAGAAAGCAGAGGAACTAAAGAGCCTCCTGATGAAGGTGAATGAAGCGAGTGAAGAAGCTGGCTGCAAACTCAACATTTGAAAAATGAGGATCATGGCATCTGGTCCCATCACTTCATGGCAAATGGATGGGGAAACAATGGAAACAGTGAGAGACTTTATTTCCTTGGGCTCCACACTCACTGCAGATGGTGACTGCAGCCCTGAAATTCAAAGATGCTTGTCCTTGGAAGGAAAGCTTGAGAGGTGAGGGTGGGCGTGTGCAGACTGAGGACCACAAGTCCGGATGTGGCTGCAGATATTGGTGAGGGGGCCCTTCTGCCGCCGTCTATAGTTGTTCAGTCATTCAGTCACGTCCCTAGAGCCATCCCATCACCACGCTGGGACTCTTGGTTGTTGCTGTTCATTATTGTGTCCAAATCTTTCTGACCCCATGGACTGCAGCACGCCAGGCCTCCCTGTCCATCACCAACTCCCGGAGTTTGCTCAAACTCATGTCCATTGAATCAGTGATGCCATCCAACCATCTCATCCTCTGTCGCCCCCTTCTCCTCCTGCCTTCAATCTTTCGCAGCATCAGGGTCTTTTCCAGTGAGTCAGCTCTTCCCATCAGGTGGCCAGAGGACTGGAGCTTCGGCTTCAGCGTCAGTCCTTCCAATGAATATTCAGGGTTGACTTCCTTTAGGATGGACTGTTTTGATTGGAAGTGGCGTGGAAGTTGCTTTAATAAATGACTCAGAAAGCGTCTTATAAATGTTAATAAGGAGAAGGGGCTTGGTGAATGCCGTAACTGCGAGGCTTGAAGGGGAAAAAAAAAAGCAAAGCAACAAACAGACATGCAAGACATCTGTTTCTGGTGCAAAGAGGAAAGACAGAGAGGGAAGGAGGTCGGAAGGATTATCCAAAACAGAGCAGCAGGGAGACGGTGGGGACGGCGTGGAGCTGGCGGAGAGGCAGCGGGAAGAAAGGGCACCCGTGGTCGGCCAGCAGATTGCTCCACACCGCGGTGCCCGGCTTCATGGAAAGTGACGGAGAGATGTGTCAGGGCGGGCGTCCGCCGGTTTGATCTGCGGGGAGATTGAATTAGGCAGCGGATTAGAGTGGGGAACACGCTCGCGCTTGCTGTTCTGAGAACACATCGCAGGTGGGTGCTCATTAGATGGGCCGGGCGCACGCCCGCCCGCTGGAAATTGTATTTATGGGAGAGGAGGACACAGCATATGACCTTGGGTGGTTGGCGGTAGGGGGTGATTCCTGGGGTTGATCGCCAGGTCATGGGGGAGCAACGGCTGTGGTCCTTAGGGGACCACCGTGTCTTGCGTCCCCTCCACATGCGACGTCGTGTGTGCAATAGTGCAGACAGGCACACACCTGCCAAAACCGTGTGCGTGCATGCACAACGTGTGGGAGAAAGGACACTCACATTTCCTCTCTGACATCTTTTTTTTCCTTTAACTTATTGCTTTACATTTTTTATTCATTAATATTATTATGGCCGTGCCGTGTGGCACGCCGGATCTTAATTCCCCGGCCAGGGATTGAACATATCTCTTCCCCAGGTTTGGCCATACCCAACTGGGGGAGGTCAGCAAGAATATTTTGGCATTGTTTAGTCACTCAGTTGTGTACAACTGTTTTCCAACCGAAAGGACTGTAGCCCGCCAGGCTTCCTCTGTCCGTGGGATTCTCCAGGCAAGAACACTGGAGCGGGTCGCCATGCCCTCCTCCCAGGGATCTTCCCCACCCGGGGACCGAACCTGCATGTCCTGTGGCATGTGACAAGGACAGGGAGGAGGCTGGTGGCACCTCACACCCCGGGATGGTGCGCTGAGTACGCCCCTCGCAAACCATCCTGTAAGATAGAATCAGCAAGAAACCTCAAGTGTCGTGTCGCCTCCAGCATCTCGGGCACCTTCTCCAGGGCTTCTTACAAAGACGCACAATCATGGTCGCCAGGTACCAACCGCCGCCGGACGCGGGCCTTGAGGCATCTCTCAGCCTCTTTCCACGCAGCCGGGCGCGCCGCGGTGGGGATCAGTTTGCCGATCGGCCGGAACTCGGCGGCACCTGCTTCCAGACAAGCAGCCTTAGTGGCTTCAAGGTGCACCCGCCGAGATCGCCTATGTGGCCGGCATGCCTCCTCCCGAGGCACAATTCCATCGCCCGTCTCCTTCTCCTGAGTCTGGGACAACGGCCTCCTCTGGAGTCGGGAGCCGTGCCTCGCTGGAGGGCGCATGTGGCCCTCGGGGAAGACGCCTGTCTGGACCCTCTGTGGGCGGCTGTTGGCCATGACCACGGGCTCCCCTGGCCGGGAGTCCATTTTTTTCCTCTCCTTGCTGCTCCTACCCGTAGTTCATAAATCAGAATGTAGATGAGAGACTCGTGGTTAATTTTCCGCACCGAGCGCGGAGTGTCTGAGCCCATAAAGCTCAGGCAGTCCCGCGCTGTGAATTTCCCGATCCTGACAAGGCAAGCAGCTTAGAAATCATCATTATAAGTTACAAGTGTCTTAGGGGTTGTTCTTCTGACATAAAACTAATTTCATGTTTTTATTCATAATGTGGGAGAGATGAGAGGCAGGGGGCCCGCTTTCCAGGGCGCTCCTGGAGACATCACAGGCTGTGTCTCCTGCCGTAATGACAGGAGACGGCAGGCGCCGTCCTTCTTCTCAAGCCCCTGAATGGCCCTGGGAGCTGCTGACGACCTCAGGGACAGTCTCTCTGCTTCTCCCAATGGCCTGCCCTGCAGCGAGCTGGTACCTCGCCAGCGAATGACCCTGCGTGTCTCCAGAGCCATCCCATCACCACATTGGCACACTTGGTTGTTATGGTTCATTAGCTCAGTCATTTCTGACTCTTTGTGGCCCATGGACTGCAGTACGCCAGGCTTCCCTGTCCTTCACTATCTCCTGGAGTTTGCTCAAACTCACATCCGTTGAGTCAACGATGCCATCCAACCATCTCATCCTCTGTCATCCCCTTCTCCTCCTGACCTCAGTCTTTCCCACCATCAGGGTCTTTATTCATGAGTTAGCTGTTGGCATCAGGTGGCCAAAGTATTGGAGCTTCGGCTTCAGCATCGGTCCTTCCAGTGACTGTTCAGGGTGGATTTCCTTTAGGAATGACTAGTTGGATCTCCTTGCAGTCCAAGGGACTCTCAAGAGTGTTCTCCAGCACCACAGTTTGAAAGCATCAACTCTTTGGTGCTCAGCCTTCTTTACGGTCCACCTGGACCCGAGACAAAGAGCCACAGGGTTGGGGCTTAAAACAGTAAGAATAGATCTTCGGGTCACTCTGGAGACCAGATGTCTGAGATAGAGGTGTGTGCCAGCTGGGTTTTTCTGGAGGCTCCAATGTAGAATACACCCGTGGTCTCTCTCCCAGCTTCTGGGGGGCTGCCAGAAATCCTTGCTGTCCCTTTTTTTGTAGAAGTGCCATCCCTCCTGCCTCAACTGTCCCATGACTGTCTCCCCCGTCTGTGTTTCCATGGTTTCTCTTTTTTCTCACACGGACACTGTTCTATATTTCCTTCTGGGCCTCCCACTTAGGATTCCCCCATGCGTGTTAGCGCTTCCCAGGTGGTGTTCATGGTAAAGAACCTGCTTGTCAACACAGGAGACACAAGAGACAAGGGTTCGGTCCCTGGGTCAGGAAGATCCCCTGGAGGAGAGCATGGCAACCCACTCCAGTGTTCCTGTCTGAGGAATCCCATGGACAGAGGAGCCTGGTGGGCTACAGTCCATGGGGTTGCAAAGAGTCAGACATACCAAGAAACTGAGCAGGCACATATGCACGTGTGTTTGAGAGTGAGTCTTGAAAACCTATAGTCAAGGGTTAACTCCAGGATGAATGTATGGACCAGACAAAGAGTGTAGCTCCACCTCAGATGTGGCTCTAGGTCTTAGATACATTATACTTCTTGTCCATGTTCAACACTCGACTTAAAAAAGTCACAGTCAATATGAGATGATTATTTAGAGGGCGTGTCCCCTTTCAGAGGCTTCCCAAATGGCGTCAGTGCTAAACAACCTGCCAGCCAAAGCAGGAGACACCAGAGATGCAGGTTCGATTTCTGGGTTAGGAAGATCCCCTGGAGGAGGAAATGGTAACCCGCTAGGGTTCTGGCCTGGAGAATCCCATGGACAGAGGCGCCGGTGATCTGAGGTCCACGTGGTCACAAAGAGTCGGGCACAACCAGAGCAACTAAGCATGTCCCCTTTCAAGTCTGCAAGCAAATTAAGTTTCCCTCCATCCTTGAAGTTGAGTCAACCTAATGGAGATGGCAGTGATACCAGTCTCATGAAAAGTGAAAGTGAAAGAAAGTGAAGTCGCTCAATCGTGTCTGACTCTTTGTGACCCCATGGACTGTAGCCTGCCAGGTCCTCTGTCCATGGGATTCTCCAGGCAAGAATACTGGAATGGGTTGCCATTTCCTTCTCCAGGAGATCTTCCCAAGCCAGGGATTGAACCCAGGTCTCCCTCATTGTAGGCAGACACTTTACCATCTGAGCCACCAGGGAATGTTACCAGTCTCATAGGGAAGGCTACTGGAGACCCAATCAGGACTTTCCCCAGGGATTGGACTCAACCCTCTGGACTCTCAAAAATCTTCCTTAAGTGAGAACTCTCCACATACGCCATGGATCTCCTCCTGAGAGGTTTTAATTGTCTGCCAAGCTTTCATGTGGATAGTTGCACCTATTTCCCTCAGGAGAGGGAAGAGTCACTACCTGGAGGTCTCCTGGGGTTCTCTGGAACTGATGGAGCAGCCCCTAGCAAGGACTGTGGCCCCTTCACTTCCGGAGATCCATGAAACCTCCCCAAGCAGGTTCTCAGAGCTGATGTAAAACTGGTTTCTTAGAAGGAAGCCATGGTGGTGGGTATGGAGGTTGGGGATGAAGCTAAGGTCTATATCAGCAGGGTGCCAAATATCTTTCCAATCATGTGAAAAAAATGTACCATGTCCATCGGTCCCCACCATAGATGTGGCCTCTGCAGTACTTTAAAATAACAGAGAGTATTTACATTAGAAAGAGACTTAGACACTCATGTCAAATAGAAAGGGGGTGGGGGTAGCAGGGCAAAGTCTTATGTCAGACTGAGAGGGCGTACAGTCTGCCCACGGACCCAACAGGGTTTTATTTTGTGGCGATATCTTTCTCTGGAAGACTTCCCAGGTGGTGCAGTGGTAAAGAATCCACCTGTCAATGCAGGAGATGTGGGATCGATCCCTGGGTCTGGAAGATCCCCAGGTGGAGAGTAAGGCAACCCAGTCCAGTGTTCTTGCCTGGGAAATCCCATGGACAGAGGGGCCTGGTGGGCTACAGTCCATGGGGTCCCAAAGAGTCGGACACAACTGAGAAACTGAGGACTTCCTCAAAAACTCATCTTGGATCCTGCAAAAAGACAAATCAAAGCAAAATAATAAAACTGCCATTACCACCCAAAACCCTCTTGCAGGCTCTTTTTTACTAACAGACTTTAGTCCACTGACAGCACTCAAAGCCGACAAAATTCAGAATATATGCACGTCTGCGTTTGCTTTTAAGACTCCTCATTCCGGAGGAACAGCCGTCCTGCCTGTTTGACCCGCCTAGCAGGACTCCAATCAGAAAAGATAAGAGCATGTTTAATTGATCAGCCCGCGTCGGCAGAGCGCTTTGAAGGTGAGCAGTGCGATATTATTCTAATGATGGGGTAGGCGCTGTGATCTTTGGAGAATTTCGCCTCTCGTCTGAGCTGCCGTTCTAATTTGAGGCACGCTGCCCCGAGAGTGGACTGGTTCTTGATCCCGGCCAGGGGTCGTCTGCCAGGCTGCTCGGCGGGAAGCGCCTTGGATGTCTAGCAGCAGCTCGGGCGTGGGGACCAGCACGGCTGCTGAGAGAGTGCAGATGCTGTGAGCTCTGCTGGTGGGTGGACAGATTCAAGATGGCGCGTGGGGGGAGCTCTTGGGCGGATTCAAGATGGCGCACAGGGGGAGCTCTCGGGAACATTCAAGATGGCGCACGGGGAGAGCTCTTGGACAGATTCAAGATGGCGCACAGGGAGAGCTCTTGGACGGATTCAAGATGGCGCACAGGGGGAGCTCTTGGACGGATTCAAGATGGCGCACCGGGGGGAGCTCTGCTGTGGGTGTTAGCTGGTCCTCACCCTTTTCTCTGAGATGCGTTGACCAAGTTTTCCTAAAGGTGGATATTCTGCCTTTTTTGGGTATTTCAGTTGGGGAGATTTTTCATTGCTGGGGGCAGCTTGCCCTTTCCCTTCTGTTTCTTTGAACGTTGGAGATAGACACACACACAGATATATACATACACACACACACATATACATACACATATACATGTATATATACACACACCTATTCACATATATGTATATATGTATGCCTGTTCCCATTAGAGATATCTATATATACACATGGGCTTCCTTGGTGGCTTAGCTGGTAAAGAATCCACCTGCAATGCGGGAGACCTGGGTTTGATTCCTGGGTTGGGAAGATCCCCTGGAGAAGGGAAAGGCTACCCACGCCAGTATTCTGGCCTGGAGAATTCCATGGACTGTGTAGCGCTTGGAGTCGCAGAGTTGGACACAACTGAACAACTCTCATTCATTCCCTCATTCATATATATACACATATACATATATATGACTTATCATCACACACACACACACACACACACACACATTTATATAAAACCGAGGGCTTCCCAGGTGATGCTAGTGGTAAAGGAGACGTTAAGATGTGAGTTCGATCCTTGGGTCAGGAAGATCCCCTAGAGGAGGAAAGGGCAACCCACTCCAATATTCTTGCCTGGGAGATCCTATGGACAGAGGAGCCTGGCGGGCTACAGTCCGTGGGGTCGCAAAGCATCAGACATGACTAAAGTGACTGAGCAGACACATGTGTAACCGATTCACTTTGTTGTACACCTGAAACTAACCCAAGATTGTAAATCAACTCTACTCAATAAAATTTTGAAAAAATATACACTCACTACTACACATAGAGAACTATTCTCAATGTTCTGTAATAACTGAGAAAAGAATTTGAAAAAGAATGGGTACAGGTATATGTATCACAGAATCACTTTGCTGAACACTCGAAATTAACACAATGTAAATCAACTATACTCTGAAAAAAATTTTTTTTCAATATATACTCACTAGTACATATAGCACAAGAGAACTCCAGTCAATATTCTGTAATAATCTAAATGGGAAAAGAATCTGGAAAAGAATAGATGCAAGTATGTGTCTAACTGATTCACTATGCCGTACACGTGAAACTAACACAACATTGTAACTCAGAAAGATGCTGATAAAGGTTCTAAAAATGTCTGCACTCACTACTACATGAAAGTGAAAGTGTTAGTCACTCAGTCATGTCCGACTCTTTGTGACCCCATGGACTGTAGCCCACCAGTCTCCTCTGTCCACAAATTCTACAGGCAAGGATACTGGAGTGGGTTGCCATTTCCTTCTCCAGGGGATCTTCCCGATCCAGGGATCGAACTTGAGTTGCGGGTTCTTTCCCACTGGTGCCACCTGGGAAGCCCAAGAATACTGGAGTGGGTAACCTATCCCTTCTCCAGGGAAACTCCTGACCCAGGGATTGAACCAGGGTCTCTGTGCATTGCAGCCAGATTCTTTACCAGCTGAGCTACCAGGGAAGCCCTATTGAAAATGAGCTTCCCAGGCGGCTCAGTGGGTAAAGACTCTGCTTGTGGTACAGACGCTGTAGGAGACGTGATTTCTGTTTCCCACCAGCCCAGGGGATTCTCCACGTAAGTGGACCCAGGGGCCACCCCCAGGAACCAGGGGTTGCTTCACCCTGCTGTCATTGGAAAGCCTGCCTCCCTAAGTCTCGGGGTGGGGGGGGAGTCACTCTGTTCTCCTGGGTGAGCTTTCTGGGGCTCTCTGTGCTGAAATGTTTTCCTTCAGAGCTGACAAGAGTAGGGAGCGGTTAGCATATGCACCATCAGACGTGGCGCTCGGGCCACGCCAGATCAAACCCTCCACACAACAGGCTCACAGCACTGTGCTGTTCAACCCAGGAGTGCTGTGGATTCAAGCAGCAAAACCCAAACCAACGGGATCTTTGTGAAATGAAAAATTGTATACATACACACCCGAGAGTAACTCAGAGCTGCAGACGCAGGGCGTGTCACCCCCGGGGTCTGGTCTGTGGGTGTCTGGGCTCTGCTTTCTATTTTTTACATTGGAGTACAGTTGATTTACAATATTGTGTTAGTCTCTCCCATACAATAACATGAATCAGCTGCACGTGTGTGTGTGTGTGTGTGTGTGTGTGTGAGATAGTCGCTCACTGGTGTCTGACTCTGCAGCCCCGTGGACTGTAGCCCGCCAGGGTCCTCTGTCCTTGGGATTCTCCAGGCAAGGACACTGCAGTGGGTCACCATGCCCTCTTCCAACCCAGGGATTGAACCCTACCTTGTGGGCAGATTCTTTACCATCTGAGCCACCAGGAAGGAGACATATCTCTCCTCCCTCTTGAGCCCCCCTCCCACCCCCTATCCACCCCTCTAGGTCATCACAGAGCCCTGAGCTGATCTCCCTGTCTGCACCCCAGCTGCCCACTGGCTGCCTCTTTTAAACGTGGTGGTGGGTATATGTCGGAGCTACTCTCTCAGCTCGCCCCACCCTCTCCTCCCCCCACTGTGTCCACCAGTCCTTCCCTACCTACATCTTCCTCTTTGCCAAACCTCCCGGCTCTGTCCCTCGGCATCCAGCCGAGAAAGCACGCTATGGGAGGGACGCATAAAAGGATGAGGGGGGAGGCGAGGAAAGATAAGCAAGCTGGTTCACCGTCACAAATACATAAAACAATTAGTGATGAGCTACCGATAATGTCTACAGGACTGCATTTCTGATGAAGGTATAAATAATTTAACGGGGTGTCTCTTTAGTCTTGGGAGCGTCTGCCATTATTTACTGGCCTTGTGTTGACGGCCTCTCCCTGGTCTGTCCGAGGGACCAGCGGGTTTTCATGCTCTTAAGGGCTCCGCCAGCAGAGCCATTAACAAGCCCATTAGCATAATCTGTTGTGATACATCAACGTAGGAAAGTCCGTCCTTCTGTGGGGCTGGATGGAATGGGGCCAGGGGGAGGGGGCGATGGCTTTGAAGATTTTATGATTCAATAACTATCCATTTGATAAGCAATTAAAAAGATATTTGGAGACACGGGAAGTGGAGATAATGGCAGGCGTGGGGATGTCCAGAACCGAGAAGAGTTGCTAGGAGATTCGTCTGCTCGCCCTCTGTAAGTTTGTGTCCATCTCTCTGCCCCCAGGAAGGCGGGCTGGTTACCTAGAAGCTGTGGGATTAATGTAGTGCTTCCCACGTGGAGTTGGGGCAGGGGCAAAGGGTGGGGGTCCCCCAGGGTAGAGAAGTGATGGGCCTACCTCTCTCCCATCTGAGCATCCACAACCTCAGAGCAGCCCTTCTTGTCTGATGACTCCAGCTTGCTTCCTTTTATTAAAAATAAATAAATAAATAAGCAAAAACCTTTTAATTGGATTGGGGTATAGCTGGGAGATGGTGAGGGACAGGAAGGCCTGGTGTGCTGCTGTCCATGGGGTCACAAAGAATCAGACATTGCTGAATAACAAAAACATAGCCAATGAACAATGTTGTGATGGTTTCAGGGGAACAGTGAAGGGACTCAGCCACACATACACATGTATCCACTCTCCTCCAGACTCCCCTCCCATCCAGGCTGCCACGTGAGATTGAGCAGAGTTCCCTGAGCTGTCCAGCAGGTCCTTGCTGGTTCTCCATGGTAAACACAGCACTGTGTCCATGTCCATCCCAGACTCCCTGACTATCTCTTCCCCCATCCTTCCCCCCTGGTAACCATAAGGTCATTACAGAGTATTGAGCAGAGTTCCCTGTGCTGGACAGCAGGTCCTTGTTGATTCTCCATGTGAATCATTCACCTTTCTTCCTTTTCTGGGATGTCATGGCAGTTATCTGGACCTAGACATGGGCATGGACTAATGGAGATCACAGGTTTTAAAGAAGGTGGATGTAGTGGTTTAGTCGCTAAGTCATGTCCAATTCTGGTGACCCCATGGACTGTAGCCTGCCAGGCTCCTCTGCCCATAGGATTCTCCAGGCAAGAATACTGGAGTGCCTTGCTATGCCCTTCTCCAGGGGATCTTCCTGACCCACGTATCGAACCCGGGTCTCCTGCATTGAAGGCAGATTCTTTACTGACTGAGGTATGAGGGAAGTCCAAAGAAGGTGATTAAACATATGGGGGGAAAAAAAGAGGTGAAAGTGTTAGTCACTCAGTGGTGTCCAACTCTTTGTGACCCCATTGACTGTAGCCTGTCAGGCTCCTCTGTCTGTGAAATTTTCCAGCTAAGCATACTGGAGTGGGTTGTCATTTCCTTCTCTAGAGAATCTTCTTGAACCAGGGATCAAACCCCGTTCTCATGAATAGATAAAACATAAAAACGTCTACTTTCATCATCTTCAATTTTGTGGCTTAAAATACATGAACAATGATATGCCACCACCACTACTATCTAATTCCAAAGTGTTTTTTTTTTTTTCCTCATCTCAAACAGAACCCCTGTCCCCAGGAAGCAGTCACTCCACACCGCCTCCTCCAGCCCCGAGTAACCACGAAGCTACTTCCTGTCTCTGTGGACTTCCTGTTCTGGAAGTTTCCTGTCAGTGGAATCACACACTGTGTGTCCTTCTGTAATGGTTTCTCTCTCTCTGAGCATCGTGTGTTCAAGGTGCATCCATGTTGTGACCTGTGTCACAGCTTCACTCCTTTTCGTGGCTGTGTCATATGCCACCGTGTGGATGGACTTCATGCTGTTTATCCAGCCATCCATCCACCCATTCGCCCACCCATCATCCATCCACTCATCCATCCATTTATCCATCCATCCATCCATTTATCCATCCATCCATCCATTCATCTACTTATCCATCCATCCATCCACCCACTCATTCATTCATCAAACATCCACCCATCCATCCATCCACCCTTCCATCCATCCATCATCCATCCATCCATCCATCATCCATCCATCCACCCACGCATCACCGTCCATCCATCCATCATCCATCCATCTACTCCTCCATCCATTTATCCATCCATCCATCCATTCATCTCCTTATCCATCCATCCATCCATCCATCCATCCACCCACTCATTCATCCATCAAACATCCACCCATCCATCCATCTCTTCATCCATCCACCCTTCCATCCATTCATCCATCCATCATCCATCCATCCATCCACCTATACATCCATCCATCATCCATCCATCCACCCACACATCACCATCCATCCATCCATCCATCATCCATCCATCTACTCCTCCATCCATTTATCCATCCATCCATCCATCCATTCATCTACTTATCCATCCATCCACCCATCCTTCCATCTATCCACACATCCATCCATCCATCGATCCACCCATCCACACATCCATCTATCCATCCACCCATCCATGCATCCACTCACTCACCCATCCATCCACCCCTCCATCCATCTACTCCTTCATCCATTTATCCATCCATCCACCCATCCAGCCACCCACCCACCCATCCATCCATCCATCCACTTATCCATCTATCCATCCACCCATCCATCCATCCACCCATCCATGCATCCACCCACCCATCCATCCACCCCTTCATCCATCTACTCCTCCATCCATCCATTCATCTACTCATCCATCCATCCACCCACGCATCCACCATCCATCCACCCATCCATCATCCGTCCATCTACTCCTCCATCCATCCATCCATTCATCTACTTACCCATCCACCCATCCACCCATCCTTCCATTTATCCACCATCCACCCATCCATCCATCCACTGTGGACACTTGGGTTGCTTTCGTCTTTGGGAGGCCTAATACAATGTTGATGAACAGCGAAAATGCTTCTGCCATTTTGCAGTGACTCTGACTTTCCAAGGAGAAGGGATCAATGTGGCGTACACTTGGGTTGTTTCCACCTTTAGGACTTTTGTGAATAACACGTGTACAAGTATCTGCTTGAACCCCAGCTTTCAAGTCTTCGGGTGTCTGGGTAGGAGCCATATCACCACATCATGATGTCAGGCTGTAAGCTTGACACTTCAGACCCCTGCCTGGGACACCTCTCCATCTGTAGTCACTACCAGGGGCAAGACAGTCCTGAGTAGTATCCACACAGGTGCGCTGAGGACAGCCCCTGCAGATAGTCATGCAGGTAATGGAAGGGGAGCAGCATCCACACTGGGATGGAAGACATCGTGCCACCCTCCAGGGCTCCACAGGACGCCGGCTTTGTCCGTCTGTTTGTCCACGTGTTTCTCGGGCTGAGCCTTCGCATATACCAGTCTGCAGGGCGTGGTTGGTGGGGAGAGCAAGAAACAGGCTGAGTGCTTCTGGGGGTCACGCCAACCCACAACAGTAAGGGCTCCGAGGAGGACGCTGCATTGTCCTGTCCTAAGAAGGTCCACCTAAGGGGTCCACCCGTCCGAAGGTTAGCATGGTAGGTGCCGCTCAGGTGTGCGTCGTACAGCGTCTTTGTGTGTGTGTGTGTGTGTGTGTGTGTGTGCGTGCGTGCGTGCAAGGCTACAGGGTTTGTACAAACACCAGCGTCCTGATGGCTTCCCATGGACTATGTTGTTCTCCTTCAGTTGCTCAGTTGTGTCCGACTCTTTGCAATCCCATGAACTGCAGCATGCCAGGCCTCCCTGCCCTTCACTATCTCCTGGAGTTTGCTCACACTCATGTCCATCGGGTCGATGATACCATCCAACCATCTCATCCTCTGCCGCCCCCTTCTCCTCCTGCCCTCAGTCTTTCCCAGCATCAGGGTCTTTTCCAATGAGTCAGATCTTCGCATCAGGTGGCCAAAGGATTGGTGCTTCCGCTTCAGCATCTGTCCTTCCAGTGAATATTCAGGGCTGCCTGTCCCCTGAACCCGGATTTCAGGAACGCCCAGCTGAGCTGCACGGGAGGGCTCAAGCTGGCCTTGGATGGCCTGGGATAGATCCCTGTCCTCCCCGTGGTCACTCAGTAACCCAGGTGTGAGACCCAGTGGTTTCATGACTTGGTTTCCATTCTGTTTGTGGAAGGAGGACCTCACCCGGAGGCTGGTTCTGAGAATCCGGCAAGTGGCACAGTTCTTGTATGTGTGTTTGTGGCTGTCAGGGTGGGGTCCCTCTGGCTCTGTAGGTGTGTGTGTGTGTGTGGGGGGGGTGCTTTTTGGTCTCTCCCCAGGAAGGTCACTGGTGGCTCAGATGGTAAAGAATGTGCCTGCAATGCAGCAGACCCGGGTTCGATCCGTGGGTCGGGAAGATCCCCTGGAGGAGGAAATGGCAACCCACTCCAGTATTCATGCCTGGAGAATCCCCATGGACAGAGGAGCCTCGTGGGCTACAGTCCACGGGGTGGCAGAGAGTCAGACACGACTGAGCGACTAACACCTACCTTACCTAGGCAAATCGGGAGCACAGGGGGCAGTAGATTCTGCCGGAAGAAGGCGAGATGAAGCCGGATTCCCATCAGGAGAGGGGCAGGTCGGGGACCTCTGAGTCAAAGTCCCTGTCTCTCTCCGCGTGAGGATGCGAGATGCTATTGGTCCAGTCCCCGCACACACAGAGCTGACTCCCTGGGCACAAATGCTAAACCGGGAGCCTGTGCTGGGTGGCCCACAGCTGGAGGTGACCTTGAGTGAGTGAGTGAAACTGTAGCCCTGCCAGGCTCCTCTGTCCATGGGATTCTCCAGGCAAGAAGATTGGAGTGGGTTGCCATTCCCTTCTCCAGGGGATCTTCCCGACCCAGGGATCGAACCCGGGTCTCCTGGATTGCAGGCAGGTTATTGACCAGCTGAGCCAGCAGGAAAGCCCTAGCACTGACCTTAGCAGGGAGCATCTAGTTTCCTCAAGTGCTGGTCATGCAAGCTGGCTCCAGTGGGATGGGGAGATCCCTGAAGAGGGTCCATTCTGCCCTGGATGGGAGCTGGCGGGCAGGGAGCCCCCAGGCTGGACCCCCGGAGCATCTTTGTTTGCTGGTGGGGCTGCGGGGGGGTGGAGCAGTTGGCTGAGCTGCTGAATTAACACAGAAGGTCATTAGTGAGCCCCTTGGGGCCTGAGAAAGTGGATGAGATGTGTCAGTTTCTCCAGGGCGAGAAACTCTGCTGGTTCCTCCATCCGCCTCCCCCATACCCCCAAACAGGGGAGTAGTAGGGGGAGTTCCAGATGAGATCATTGGAGCTGACGGAGCGACACCCCCCCCTCCCCCCCAGAACAAGGGGACGGACATTTAAATACCAGAAGCACTGGCGTGACGGGAGACGGAGGTGGACTGGAGCGTGGCTGGCTTTGGGGCAACAGGTAGGCGCCCCCCAGCCCAGCTCCCCCCCACCCTGTGCATGATGACTGATGCTCCCAGCGCCCGTGTCCCCAGACGATAACCGTTTTCACGTTCCTCTGAGTCTCTGACGCCGTGGGCTGAGCTTTCGCTGGAGCGAGAATTTGTGTGCGTGTGGGTCTCATTTACATTTCAATCTCGGCCTCATGAATGTAATACCGAGAGCTGCAAATTAATAACGGGAGCGTGAGGAGGTTGCCCCACCGCCGTGGAGGAGGGCGGAGACCCTGGAGGGGGAGTCCGGCCCCCACCCCCAACTCCCCCCCCGCCGCTCCCGCCGGGTTCACCGTCTCGGCATTGTGTTTCCGAGGGCGCTTCATTTACGGGCCGCGGTGAATGACATTACAGAGAGCGGCAGATCTGTCGTGACACAAATTTATTTCTGTCCCCGGCTCCGGCGGTATATTCTCATACAATCGGGGGGCTATTTGTCTGGGGACAATTTAGTTTCCATGAAAAATTTAAATGGTTTCTGTGGCGAGAAAATTTAATTTGTTTCTCATTTGCTACAGCAGGTATGAAAGGAGAAAGGATCGGGTGTCTGATGGGCTGAAATTGTCACCGTCCCCGTGCTGGGTTGCCTTGCCCTCCCAAGGCCGCGGGGGGAGATGGCGGGGGTGGCCGGGTGGCGGTCTGGGTCTTCGAGAGGACATGCCTCCCCTGCACCCTCCGCCCCCCGCCCCAACTCGGAGAACCGGTAATCTTAAACCAACTTACAGAAAACCTTTGGGGAAACTGCCAATCACCCGGAAAACAACGTTTGCATCGATCCGCTGTCCGCGTGATTTATGGCTTCATTTTACGGTAATTGAGAATTAGTAGGAAGATTAACAAGACTCAACACCGCAGCGGGGTATGCACCGCTAAGCGCAGCAATTTGTCAAGCCTTTCTTACCCCCCCCCCCCAACCCTGCAACCTCGCGCGGGGGTCCCCATCTAATTGAATTTGGGGATGACGCCGAAATTAATTGGACGCGGGCAGCTTTTCGGAATGGGAAACGGGGTGGGGGTGGGGTGGGTAAGGGGGCACTGCTCTTGCGTCCCCGACCGTCCCCAGTCCAGGGATGGAGGGTCTCTCTACTCAAGGTCTGGCCACTGCGCTAGGGATGGGTCCCGCTATGGTCCCATGCATCCGCCTCCACCAAGAAGGATGGTATCTGGGAAATCCGATTTGGCCTCCCCTCCCAGGCAGGCCGTTGGTCGGCCCATATGAACGATGGGGCTTCTCATTTTCTCTGACCATATCAGGATGAAGTTTTGAAAATGGACTTCTTTGCAGCTGTTGAGGTTGCAATCACATTGGGGAATGGACTCTGGGGGGTTGTGGGCAGGGTCGGCGGCTACGGAGGAGGGGACATGGAAGAACACAGAACTCCTAGCAGGAGTGGGAGTGAGGTGGCTGCAGCCAGGGGTCTGCAGGGGGCAGGAGAGGGGATGCTGAGAAGCCGTGAGGCCCCCAAGGGCTTCCTTCAGCTCTGAATGCTTCTCTCCAGCCCCTGAGATTTGCATACTTAAGGATCTCTTTACATTTGAACAGAGACAAACGTCCCCTGGGGCCCAGATCTGGCTTCTCCTTCCAGGGGCTGTTTTTTTCCTTGGGCTCCAAAAATCACTGCAGACGGTGACTGCAGCCGTCAAATTAAAAGACTGTTTTCTCCTTGGCAGAAAAGCTATGACAAACCTAGACAGCATATTAGGAAGCATAGACATCATTTTGCCGACAAAAGGTCCGTCTAGTCAAAAGCGTGGTTTTTCCAGTAGTCATGTACAGATCTGAGAGTTGGACCATAAGGAAGGCCGAAGTGAAGTGAAGTGAAAGTTTCTCAGTCGTCTCTGACTCTTTGCGACCTCATGGATTATACAGTCCATAGAGTTCTCCAGGCCAGGATACTGGAGTGGGTAGCCGTTCCCCTCTCCAGGGAAGAAAAGAAAGTTGAACGCTAAAGAATTGATGCTTTTGAACTGTGGTGCTGGAAAAGACACTTGAGAGTCCCTTGGACTGCAAGGAGATTCAACCAGTCCATCCTAAAGGAAATCAGTCCTGAATATTCGCTGAAAGGACTGATGCTGAAGCTGAAACTCCAATACTCTGGCTGGATGGTGAGGAATGTCCTCAAGGGCAACTGACCATGAAGGCAGGGAGCCGTCCACAGCAAACTGAGGCAGGAGTCAGGTGCCCCCTACCAAGGTAAAGCCATAGGAGATTCATTCCCTATTGACCGAAACTCCAAGGCGCAAACAGCAGGGCGATTGCGGGTGGGCGCCGGGCCCTGCATAGACCGCATGCGCCCCACTCCTGCAGTCGGCACACTTCTGAGCCAATGTGGGCAGAAAAGTTCCTCGGAGAGTCACGTCCAGGGATGTTTCCTCCCCCATGGGACTCTTCCCTGGAGCCTCTGGAGGGAGAAACAGCTCTGGCGAC